>NC_044342.1:16994571-17338609 GCF_007399415.2 Gopherus evgoodei | reverse complement strand
CAACACTTTTAGCCCAACGTTGAGGGAAATAACCCAAGATATGGGAGATCCCAATTCAGTTCTGCCCTCTGACTGATTTGGAAAAGGTATATGACTAGAGATTCCCCATGTGTCAGCTGAATGCCTTTGCCACTGAACTAGAGGATATCCTGAAATGGGGGCTCTGTCTCTCTCTCTCTCTCTCCTATTGAAGTTCCTTCAATTTGATTAAATAGTCAGAAAAAGAAGCTGAGAAGCACTTTGTAGCTCAATGGTTGGTGCACCCCCTTGAGAAGTGGCAAATGTCTGTTCAAATCCTTTCTCTTAGCTTAGCATGGAGGAAAATTGAACCTGGGTCTATCACATTACTGATGAATACCCAAACCACGGGGCTAAAGGTCACAAGCCCTACTTATGCTCATGCCCTGCCCCAGCTATTTTTTTCTGGGATGAGGCAGGTGCTAAACTCATTCTCACCTCAAATTACTGAGCTGTCCATACTGCTTGACTCCAGGAGATGGTATCCTGTCTGTGGATCGTAATGACGGATTGGCACATCCCTGCAGCCAGATTTAGGCACCAAACTCTCTGAGTGGGGTGAGACTTAGGCCACACTTTTATCTTTGCTATCTCTACTTGGCTAGCATAGGCTGCCTGCTGCCTAGCTGTCTGGATTTTGTGGAACCCATTATTAGGAGCCTGTCTCTCCTCATTTATTGTACACAAAGCCCAGGTTCCACAATACCCGTGTCCTTTTGGTGGGTCTGTGACACAGACTTGTACGTTCCTTGTTTCAGTCATGGTTCTTACAACACTTTTTCTGCATTTTCATTCCAGCATTTTCAAAGTAATTTCCAGAGGCACATAACTACTAATATTGCCACTTTGTAAAGGGGAAGAGACTTGCCCAAGGGCACGCAAGACCTTAGAGCTGGGACTACAACTCAAGTCTCCTCATCTCAGCACATGGAGCATATTCATTGGTCGATGTGGGAGGTTATTTTTTGTTATTAGGTGATATGAATAGAAAAATCAGCAACACATTTTAGATATGAACAGTGTCACAGTTCAGGGCAACTGCACCTGTATCCCCCCCTTTATTGCCAGCCAAAGGTGTTCACCTTCTAGGCATCATCTCTCTTGGGCAGAGACACACAGCTCTCTTTCTCCTGACCAAGGCTTTTGCAGGCTGCATAGCTCTGAGTTCCCCAGTAAGCTAGGGGACTAGGAGACTATGCAGGCAGAAGCCCAGCAGCAGAGTGGGGGCTATCCAGTTTGTTGCACTGAGTGTAGCATGTATGATTACCTGCCCTGTGGGCGGGTGGCGTATGTGTGCAGTTGGTGCAAGGAGCTCCTGGCCCTTGGAGACCACTTACAGACTTTGGAGGCCGGAACTGGAGGAGCTAAGAGAGGGAGAGAGGTATGTTAATGAGGCTTTCCGGGCTACTGTAGAATTGTCCCTCCTCTGGTCAGACAGCCCCTGAGCTGTTGAGGAGGAAGAAAGGCCCAGAGAAGCAGAGCAGTCCATGGGAGCAGAGGGAAACCTTCCCATAGTTGGGACTCTGCTTCCAGATGGTGCTGGAGTTAACTCTTGCACTGAGATTACCTCCCCGGGGGAGGGAACTCCAGTTTCCAGGAAATGGCAGGTGTTAGTAATGGGAGATTTGATCATTAGAAATGTAGATAGCTGGGTTTGTGATGATCGGGAGAACCGTATTGTGACTTGCCTGCCTGGTGCGAAGATTGCGGATTTCTCGATGCTTGTAGACAGACTTATGTGTAGTGCTGGGGAGGAGTCGGTGTTCGTAGTGCATGTAGGTACCAATGACATAGGGAAGGGTAGAAGAGATGTCCTGGAAGCCAAATTTAGGCTGCTAGGGAAGAGACTGAAATCCAGGACCTCTATGGTGGCATTCTCAGAAATGCTCTCAGTTCCACGTACAGGGCCAGGTAGGCAGGCAGAGCTTCAGAGTCTCAATCTATGGATGAGACGATGGTGTAGAGAGGAGGGGTTTACGTTCATTAGGAACTGGGGAAATTTTTGGGATGGGGGAAGCCTATACAGGACAGATGGGCTCCACCTAAACCAAAGTGGAACCAGACTTCTGGCATTACACATTAAAAAGGTTGTACAGCTGTTTTTAAACTAGGAGATGGGGGAAAGCCGACTACTGCAAAAGAACATGTGGATTGGACACAGACTTCTCTCAGGGGAGAGTCTGAAGATAGAGAATATCCAGGTTATAGTCAGGAGCAGAGGACAGAAGAGGATAATGTAAGGGCCAGATCAGATGATGAACAGTCACATAAAAAAGAATCTGGCACATCAGAAAAGGGCAGACAAATAAACAGGGACAAGTTTTTAAAGTGCTTGTTCTCATAAACAGATAGTTAAAGGTTAATGTCTCTTTTACCTGTAAAGGGTTAACAAACAGGGAACCAAACAAATGACCAGGGGACCAATCAGGAGACAAGATACTTTCAAATCTCGATGGAGGGGGAAGGGAAATGCTTTATTCCTCTTTATTGTGAGACTCAAGGAATTTGGATCTTAGGGGTCCCCAGGGAAGGTTTTGGGGGAGACCAGAGTTTATCAGGCACTCTACTCTAAGTCCTGATTGGTGGCAGCACTACAGGATCTAAGCTGGTAATTAAGCTTAGGGGAATTCATGCTAGTACCCATATTTTAGACGCTAAGGTTCAGAATTGGGAATTATACTATGACATGGTGGCAGGGGTGGGATAAGAATCCAAAAGCCAGTAAGATTATTATTTTTCTTTTTTCTCTGCTAGCTGCTTCTTAACAGAGAAAAGGGGGTTTTTAAAAGCAAGTCTGCAGGTTGTTTTTCTTTCTCCCTTCCTTCTGAGTACACTGAAGGCAGAGATATTAATGCTTAACAAGAGTCTTTTGTTAAACAAAGCAGGCTTAAGTGGTCAGCAACAGACACCAGCAGAACACCTTTGCATATCAAAGGGTTTTCTTTTGTTTTAATTTAAACGCAAAAGATTAGGTAAAAGAAGTTAAAAAAGGCACTGTTGCTAGGCAAACGCAAGGAGGCAACAAAGAAGCAGCAGTTCAGGCAGTAAACCAGCAGAGGGCGCCGCAACACCAAAAAAGCAGGAAACATGACTTCCAGGGCAAAACTCCATGCAGAGAAACAAATCAAAGACGCAGACCGCAGGCAAGACATGAAAAAAAAAACTACAAGAGATGGAGCTGAAAAAAAAAAAAAGAAAGGCTGCCCACAGGAGAGAGCTGAAAATAAAAAAGAAAGAGTTGGAACTCCAGAGGGAGGCCCACCAGCAGGCCCTGGAATTAGCGCAGGCTAGGCAGCATGCTCCAGTCAACCCTAACAACCCTTCTCCAGTTACTGTTCCACATCCCAAGAAATTTCCCACCTACAAGGCAGGTGATGACACTGAGGCCTTCTCGGAAAGTTTTGAAAGAGCCTGCCTTGGGTGCAACATCTCTGAAGACCAGTACATGATAGAACTGAGGTCACAGCTTAGTGAACCTTTAGCAGAGGTGGCAGCTGAAATGCCTAAGGAGAACATGAACGATTATAAACTTTTTCAAACCAAGGCCAGATACAGAATGGGAATAACACCTGAGCATGCCCGTCGGTGGTTCAGAGCGCTAAAATGAGAACCAGATGTGTCATTCCCCCAACACACGCCTACCACATTGCAAAGAATTATGAGGCCTGGATATCAGGAACAAAAGTTAACAATATGGACAAGCTGCACCTACTGATACAAATGGAGCAGTTCTTAGATGGTGTTCCTGAGAAAATAGAGAGGTACATCCTAGATGGAAAACCCAGAACAGTAACCGAGGCCGGGGAGATTGAAGCCAAATGGATGGAAGTGGCAGAAAAAAAGAAAGCTACTGTCAAGGGGAGCGAATACCCCAGGGGGCACACCAACAATAAACCCTATAACCAAGGGCAGCCCAAGACCCCATCTACAACCAAAGGAAAGCTCCAGACTACCCACTATCCTACCTCACCAGTCTCCAGTAACCCACCTCGGCCCAGTGACCAGTCAGCTGGACGATGCTTTAAATGTAATGAACTGGGACATATAAAGACCACCTGCCCAAAGAACCCCAACCGAGTGCAAGTCATTACACCACCATCACACCAAAGATCCCCAGGACCACATGCCTCTCAAATACCCTTGGAGCAAAGGGAAACTTTGAGAGTGGGCGGAAAGAAGGTTACTGCATGGAGAGACACAGGGGCACAAGTGTCAGCTATCCACCAATCCTTGGTGGACCCCAAATTCATCAACCCAAAGGCCCAAGTGACAATTTACCCCTTCATGTCAAAAGCTGTAGACTTGCCTACAGCTAAACTGCTTGTCCAGTACAAAGGCTGGTCAGGAATGTGGACTTTTGCAGTCTATGACAATTATCCCATCCCCATGCTACTGGGGGAAGACTTGGCCAGCTAGGTAAAGCGGGCCAAGAGGATGGGAATGGTTACACGCAGCCAAACCAGGCAAGCTTCCAGACCCATTCCTGTTCCTAAGCCATCCACAGGGGCCCCGTCTGTGTTAGCAGAGACCCAGACAGAGGTAGTGGACCCGGATCCCCTACCAATGACTGAAAGAGCCACAGTGCTTCCAGTCCCAGACCAGGAACTGGAAAAGCAGCCAGCACCAGAACCATTGCCAGCACTGATGCCAGCGCTTGCAAACCCATCTTCAATCCCAATGCCAGAGGGCGCCAGTGAGCCTGAACTGGCAGAAGCAGCTGACAACCACACCCAAGAGGCTCAGCCAGAGCCTGGAATACCACCTGGTGCACCAGCGAAGAGTGGTTCACCAGCAACGAAAACAACCCCATCACCTACATCGGTTCCAGAGGGACCAAGCCCAAGTCCATAGTCTAAGGAAGAACTGGTGTCTCCAGCTTCAAGGAAACAGTTCCAGACTGAGCAGGAAGCAGATGACAGCCTTCAGAAAGCTTAGGCGGTGGCACGGAGCACCCCATCGCCTCTCAGCTCTTCTAATTGATCCTGGTTTGTTGTAGAACAAGGACTTTAATACAAGGAGACTCTTTCTGGTGGACACCAGGAAGACTGGCAGCCGCAAAAACAGCTGGTGGTTCCAGCTAAGTACTGGGAAAAGCTCTTAAGATTAGCTCATGATCATCCCAGTGGCCGTGCTGGGGTGAACAAAAGCAAAGACTGGTTGGGAAAGTCCTTCCACTGGGAGGGGATGGGCAAGGACGTTGCCAAGTATGTCCGGTCTTGTAAGGTGTGCCAAAAAGTGGGAAAGCCCCAAGACCAGGTCAAGACCCCTCTCCAGCCACTCCCCATAATTGAGGTCCCATTTCAGCAAGTAGCTGTGAATATTCTGGGTCCTTTCCCAAAAAAAAAAACACCCAAAGAAAAGCAGTACGTGCTGACTTTCGTGATCTTTGCTACCCAATGGCCGGAAGCAGTAGCTCTAGGCACCACCAGGGCTAAAGCTGTGTGCCTGGCCCTAACAGACATTTTTGCCAGGGTAGGTTGGCCCTCCAATATCCTTACAGATTCAGGATCTAATTTCCTGGCAGGGACCATGAAAGAACTGTGGGAAACTCATGGGATGAACCACTTGGTTGTCACCCCGTACCACCATCAAACCAATGGCCTGGTGGAAAGGTTTAATGAAACTTTAGGGGCCATGATACGTAAATTCGTAAATGAACACTCCAATGACTGGGACCTAGTGTTGCAGCAGTTACTTTTTGCCTACAGGGCTGTACCACATCCCAGTTTAGGGTTTTCACCATTTGAACTTGTGTATGGCCACGAAGTTAAGGGGCCATTACAGTTGGTGAAGCAGCAATGGGAGGGGTTTACGCCTTCTCCAGGGACTAACATTCTGGACTTTGTAAGCAACCTACAAAGCACCCTCCGGCACTCTTTAGCCCTTGGTAAAGAAAACCTAAGGGATGCTCAGAAAGAGCAAAAGGCCTGGTATGACAGACATACCAGAGAACGTTCCTTCAAGGTAGAAGACCGTTTATGGTCTTGAAGGCGCAAGAGGCCCATAAGATGGAAGCATCATGGGAAGGGCCATTCACGGTCCAAGAGCGCTTGGGAGCTGTTAACTACTTCATAGCATTTCCCAATTCCTCCCTAAAGCCCAGAGTGTACCATGTTAATTCTCGCAAGCCCTTTTATTCCACAGACTTACAGCCTTTACCCAACTTAAGGCAATGCTCATGTCTGACCCTGTGCTAAGGGCCCCGGACTTTGACAAACCATTCCTAGTAACCACAGATGCATCTGAGCATGGTATAAGAGCAGTTTTCATGCAGGAAGCACCGGATCACAACTTCCATCCTGTCGTGTTTCTCAGCAACAAACTGTCTGAGAGGGAAAGTCACTGGTCAGTCAGTGAAAAGCAATGCTACGCCATTGTATACTCCCTGGAAAAGCTACGCCCATACGTTTGGAGACAGTGGTTCCAGCTACAAACAAACCATGCTGCGCTAAAGTGGCTTCATACTGCCAAGGGGAACAACAAAAAAGTGCTTCGATGGAGTTTAGCTCTCCAAGATTTTAATTTTGAAATTCAACACTCAGGAGCTTCTAACAAAGTGGCTGATGCGTAAAAGTTTCCCAAGGAATGTACAAAGTCTTGTAGTTTACATACTTAGTAGTATATGTAAAGGTGCATGTATTGTATTAATCTGTTTATTCTAAAGTTCTAGGAAGAAATCACCGCCAGTGAGGCTCCCCACTGTCTGCGATTTGGGGAGGGTCATAAACAGATAGTTAAGGGTTAATGTCTCTTTTACCTGTAAAGGGTTAACAAACAGGGAACCAAACACATGACCAGGGGACCAATCAGGAGACAAGATACTTTCAAATCTCGATGGAGGGAAGCCTTTGTTTGTGTTTTTTGGGTTTTGCTTTGTTCTCTTTGGGCTCTAAGAGTGACCATACGTACCTACAGGCTCTCTAATCTTCTATTCCAATTTAGTAAGTACAAAAGGTAGAAAGGCAATTTAGTCTTTTTGATTGTTTTTGCTTTATTTGCAAATGTGCATCTGGCTGGTAGGGGTCTAATGTGTATTTGGCTAAAAATATTTTAAATTGTATTTCTGCTGGAGGAGGCTTTTTTCTCCAGTTTCTATAAGCTGACAGACCCTGTAATATTCTATCTTGAATTTACAGTGATTTTCTTTATTCTTTTTTCCTTTATTAAAAGTTTTGCTGTTAAGACCTGTCTGATTTTTCCCCTTGTTGAGGCTCAAGGGAATTGAGTCTGTACTTAACAGGCAAGGAGAAGGGAGGGGGAGAGAAAGGGCAGGGAACACACCTGATTTCTCTGTGTTGTGATTCAAGGAGTTTGAATCACGGTGATCTCCTAGTGTACCCAGGGTGGGAAAGATCTGGGAGGAAGAAAGGAGAAGGGGGAATCCCTTTGTTTAAATTCACGGAGCTTGAGTCTGTATAACTCTCCAGGAGCCCAGGGAGGGAATACCTGGAGGGGAGGAGGGGGAAGAGAAATGGTTTATTCCCCTTTATTGTGAGACTCAAGGAATTTGGGCTTGGGGGTCCCCAGGGAAGGTTTTGGGGGAGACTAGAGTTTATCAGGAACTCTACTCTAAGTCCTGATTGGTGGCAGCACTACAGGATCTAAGATGGTAATTAAGCTTAGGGGAATTCATGCTAGTACCCATATTTTAGACGCTAAGGTTCAGAATTGGGAATTATACTATGACACTTGTACACAAATGCTAGAAGTCTAAATAATAAGATTGGTGAACTAGAGTGTCCTGTGATAAAGGAGGATATTGCTTTAATAGGCATCACAGAAACCTGGTGGACTGAGAGCAATCAATGGGACACAAACATTCCGGGATACAAAATATATTGGAAGGACAGAACAGTTCATGAAGGGGGAGTAGTGGCACTATATGTGAAAGAAAATGTAGATTCAAATGAAGTAAAAATCTTAAGCAAATCCACATGTGCCATGGAATCTCTATGGATAGAAATGTCATGCTCTAATAAAAATATAACATTAGGGATCTATTATTGACCACCTGACCAGGACAGTAATAGTGATGATGAAATGCTAAGGGAAATTAGAGAGGCTATCAAAATTAAGAACCCAATAATAGTGGGGGATTTCAATTATCCCCATATTGACTGGGAACATTTCACTTCAGGACGAAATGCAAACACAAAATTTCTCGATACTTTAAATGACTGCTTCATGGAGCAGCTGGTACAGGAACCCCAAGGGGTAAGGCAACTCTAGATTTAACCCTGAGTGGAGCGCAGGAGCTGGTCCAAGAGCTAACTATAGCAAGACCACTTGGAAATAGTGACCATAATATAATAACATTTAACATCCCTGTGGTGGGAAGAACACCTCAACAGCCCAACACTGTGGCATTTAATTTCAAAAGGGGGAACTATACAAAAATGAGGGAGTTAGTTAAACAAAAGTTAAAAGGTACAGTGACTAAAGTGAAATCCCTGCAAGCTGCATGGGTGCTTTTTAAAGACACCATAATTGAGGCCCAACTTCAATGTATACCCCAAATTAAGAAACAGAGTAAAAGAAATTTAAAAAACCCACCATGGCTTAACAACCATGTAACAGAAGCAGTGAGGGATAAAAAGACTTCCTTTAAAAAGTTGAAGTCAAATCCTAGTGATGCAAATAGAAAGGAGCATAAACACTGTCAAATTAAGTGCAAGAGTCTAATAAGAAAAGCCAAAGAGGAGTTTGAAGAACAGCTAGCTAAAAACTCCAAAGGTAATAACAAAATATTTTTTAAGTACATTAGAAGCAGGAAGCCTGCTAAACAACCAGTAGGGCCCCTTGATAATCGAAATACAAAAGGAGCGCTTAAAGATGATAAAGTCATTGCGGAGAAACTAAATGGATTATTTGCTTCAGTCTTCACGGCTGAGGATGTTAGGGAGATTCCCAAACCTGAGCTGCTTTTGTAGGTAACAAATCTGAGGAACTGTCACAGATTGAAGTGTCACTAGAGGAAGTTTTGGAATTAATCAATAAACTCAACATTAACAAGTCACCAGGACCAGACGGCATTCACCCAAGAGTTCTGAAAGAACTCAAATGTGAGGTTGTGGAACTATCACTAAGGTTTGTAACCTGTCCTTTAAATCGGCTTCAGAACCCAATGACTGGAAGTTAGCTAATGTATCGCCAATATTTAAAAAGGGCTCTAGAGATGATCCCGGCAATTACAGACAGGTAAGTCTAACTTCGGTACCGGACAAATTAGTCAAAACAATAGTTAAGAATAAAATTGTCAGACACATAAAAAAACATAAACTGTTGAGCAATAGTCAACATGGTTTCTGTAAAGGGAAATAGTGTCTTACTAATCAATTAGAGTTCTCTGAAGGGGTCAGCAAACATGTGGACAAGGGGGATCCAGTGGACATAGTGTACTTAGACTTCCAGAAAGCCTTTGACAAGATCCCTCACCAAAGGCTGTTACGTAAATTAAGCTGTCATGGGATAAAAGGGAAGGTCCTTTCATGGACTGAGAACTGGTTAAAAGACAGGGAACAAAGGGTAGGAATTAATGGTAAATTCTCAGAATGGAGTGGGGTAACTAGTGGTGTTCCCCAAGGGTCAGTCCTAGGACCAGTCCTTTTCAATTTATTCATAAATGATCTGGAGAAAGGGGTAAACAGTGAGGTGGCAAAGTTTGCAGACGATACCAAACTACTCAAGATAGTTAAGACCAAAGCAGATTGTGAAGAACTTCAAAAAGATCTCACAAAACTAAGTGATTGGGCAACAAAATGGCAAATGAAATTTAATGTGGATAAATGTAAAGTAATGCACACTGGAAAAAATAACCTCAACTATACATACAATATGATGGGGGCTAATTTAGCTACAACGAGTCAGGAAAAAGGTTTTGGAGTCATCGTGGATAGTTCTCTGAAGATGTCCACGCAGTGTGCAGAGGTGGTCAAAAAGGCAAACAGGATGTTAGGAACCATTAAAAAGGGGATAGAAAATAAGACTGAGAAAATATTATTGCCCTTGTACAAATCCATAGTACGCCCACATCTCAAATACTGTGTACAGATGTGGTCTCCTCACCTCAAAAAAGATATTCTAGCACTAGAAAAGGTTCAGAAAAGGGCAACTAAAATGATTAGGGGTTTGGAGATGGTCCCATATGAGGAAAGATTAAAGAGGCTAAGTCTCTTCAGCTTGGAAAAGAGGAGACTAAGGGGGGATACGATAGAGGTATATAAAATCGTGAGTGATGTTGAGAAAGTCGATAAGGAAAAGTTATTTACTTATTCCCATAATACAAGAACTAGGGGTCACCAAATGAAATTAATAGGCAGCAGGTTTAAAACAAATAAAAGGAAGTTCTTCTTCATGCAGCGCACAGTCAACTTGTGGAACTCCTTACCTGAGGAGGTTGTGAAGGCTAGGACTATAACAGTATTTAAAAGAGAACTGGAGAAATTCATAGTGGTGAAGTCCATAAATGGCTATTAGCTAGGATGGGTAAAAATGGTGTCCCTAGCCTCTGTGTGTCAGAGGATGGAGATGGATGGCAGGAGATAGATCACTTGATCATTGCCTGTTAGGTTCACTCCCTTTGGGGCACCTGGCATTGGCCACTGTCGCTAGACAGATACTGGATTAGATGGACCTTTGGTCTGACTCAGCACGGCCGTTCTAATGTTCTTATGTTCTTAAGCCACGCTGCCCTTGCAGGCCACATTAGCTTTCTCCTCAGAGATGAGAACCAGTATAACTGCCACAGTTGTTACCACACAACCCTTTGAATCAAAGCTCATTTATTCTCAAGGTAAAAGCATCACAGGGAAAAGCTTAACACAGTGGATGATCCTATACAGATGCTAAAACACTTTCCAGAGACCACCCTAACTCCAACCTTGGGCTCTCACTGTTGAACAGCTCTTCAAATCTCACACTGGGGTTCTCCTCTGCCTACAAGCACCTGTTGTTCAGAAAAAGCCCCTCCCGCCCATGACTCTGAGAGTCCCTTCTTCATGTTCTTGGGCCTTTGGATACTGGGAATACATAATCTGTAGTCAAAGATCCCCTCCCCAGGAAAAAGCTTCTAAAGATCTGGTTGAGAGGTGGGTCATTTTCATTTGCAACCTCCCCAGCATTTCTTAGGAAATCTATTCAACTAAGAGTTCATTCTCATTAGATCCCATTGTTTGAAATGGTCCTTTGAACCTCAAACAATTTCCCAAGGTTACTGCAGTCATGTCTCCTAGACAAGTTTCATACAAATTATATTAATACCAACACATTTACATTTTTAAAACAATGAGCTCTAAGACACTTCCTCTTAATTCATTGTAACTTAATTCCATAAAGGCCATCAAGCATAATGCAGGAAATCATCATAGCTGTCACAGGCACCACAATGCCTGACTTCATCTGCTTTAAGGGTTGTGTTAGGGTTGAAGTTTGAGAGGGTTGCCCAGGAGCCTGCCATAGGCAGCAGGTCATATGTCCAGACACAAGAGCTAAGAGGACTTTTACAGCATAAATTGAGGTGCCTAGTGATAGCTCACCTATAAAGATAGGCACCATCTGAGTCACAGTAGCATCCTGTACTTGAGCGTTAGACACCTAAATTCCTTTGTGGATGTGGGACATAGAGACCTGAAGATGCATAAAGGCACAAATGAGACTTTCAAAAGCCCCCAAGTAGGATATGTGCCTAACGCCCACTGAGGTCAACTTCCAGCTTCCCAAGTGAGATCTTCAGATCTGCACAACAGAGCTCTACCTTTAAGGTAAAGGAGTGACTAGTTTTCTCAATTTCTGTGCGCAATTAATTTTCTTAGGGCACATTGGACCTCTTTGTTTCTCAGGCTGTAGACGAGAGGATTGACCATGGGAGTCAAGACTGTGTAGAAGAGAGAGAACACTTCGTTGAGTTCTCTCAGTGTGTCAGTGTCTGGTTACACATACACAATCATCAGGGTCCCATAGAAAATTGTAACCACAATGAGTTGAGAGGAGCAAGTGGAAAATGCCTCTCTCTTCCTGGTGGTGGACAGGATTGTCAGGATGGTGGAGATGATAAAAACATAGGATGTCAGGGTTAATAGAAATGGGGGCAGGTTGCCTATGAAGGATAACATAAATGACACCAGTCTGATCAGGCTGGTGTCACTGCAGAAGGGTTTAATCACTGGGGTGAAATCACAAAGGAAATGGTCAATTTCATTAGGGCCACAGAAATGTAACTGTGACATTAAACATGTTACTATGATCGTTGCCATAATCCACCCATCCAGGACACAGCTGCTAACTGCAGGCAGATTCTGCCATTCATAAGAACCATATAGTGTAGTGGTTTGCATATTGCTAAATACAGGTCATAGGACATCATGGATAAGAGATAGCATTCACTTGTCGCAAGCACACCAAAGAAATAAAATTGAGTGATGCAGCCACTAACAGAAATGGTTGTGTCCCCAGTCAGTAGACTGGCCAGCATCCTGAGCAGGATGGTGGAGCTATAGCAGGTTTCCAAGCAGGACAAGTTCCCCAGGTAGATGTACATGGGGGTATGAAGGTAATGATCAACCACAACTAGAACCACGATAAAAATGTTCCCAACTACACTCACAAAGTAGATCATTAGAAACAGAAGGAAAAGAAGAATTTGCAGTTCAGAGAGATTCCCAAATCCTAGGAGGTTGAATTCTGTAACATATGTTTGATTATTCCGTTCTTCATGAGCTGAATATAGATTCTGTCTTCCCCAATTTTCCATGAAATTTATCTATTCATAGATAACAAGTAGTGAGTGTTGAAAGAGATTGAAGTATAATTGAAATCAGATTTCTATTTAATTGATTGTAGAAAAAGTTCAAACTGCATAAAGAGAGGATGATTTATAAATGTTCAAAAGCCAAGACAATGGTTTAATCACATACTGTACACAGTGTTTTGGAATGGAGATTCCCCACTTGCAAGCTCCAAAATGCAGCTACACTGTTAATTTATCCTTCTTCTGACCTAGCTCTTTTTCATAGATGCATAGATGTGAAAGTCAGACAAGACAGTATATTGTAAGCCATAGCATTTCCTTCTATTCATTCCTCTTTAACCTAGATCATATATGTCTGAAGTACATTTAGAAGGGAATCCTATAATCACCTATTCTGAGCCTCTGGATATCATGAGCCATAGCTATTCTCCAATAACCCCTGCATTCAGTTAAGCATGTGGTTGAATTAAGCATATGTAACAAACCTGGAAATACTGGCATTACTTTTTAACAATTTTGTGCATATCTCAATCTACTAATTTATGATGGATTGCTTGCTATGCGGTAAGATTAAAAGGGGTTGTTAGAGGAACCAGACAATACAGGCAAAAAAAAATGACAAAGATAAGGAGCATTGCAGCAAACTCTCATTCATAATTAACCAGGTCATTAGATACCAAAGTTGCCAGGGTTTTTTTCACTAAAGAGGGGAAGAGACAGATCAAAAGACACTGGCCAAGTAAAAGATTCACTGTGAGGCACAGGGCCGGTCTACACTAGAAGCACTACAGCAGTGCAGCTGCACTGATGCAGCTCATTGCTGCAGTGCATCTGGTGAAGCTGCTCTGACAGGAGAACACTCTCCCATCAACATAATTATGCTACCTCCACCAGAGGCAGAAGCTATGTTCATGGGAAAGTGTCTCCTGCTGACATAGGGCTGGGAGGGACAGTGCTTCAATCGCTATAATTTGCTTTGCACAGGGGGTATCTTTTTCACACCCCTGAGTGATATACATTACATCCACTTAAGTGGTAGTGTAGACCTGCCCAAAGACAGAGGTTCTGCAGGGAGGCAAACTGTCCCTCAGACTCAGAGGTCAGATCTGGAAGAACCTGAGCTAAGGAGAGAGAAGTTAAGTGTAGGTAAAACAAGAGCTGTCTAGGACACTTGGTTGTTTTATCCCATTTTCCTGAATGCTGTGTTACCTTGGGCATAAAAATAATATTTGGTACTGAAGGAGTTAATTCTGTGTCACTGCAAACTCTTTCTGTAGCAGACCCATGGAGGTAAAACTATAGTAGAGCCAAACTCCAGATATACCAGCTGGGGTAACACAGCTGGTACCAAAGAGGTGTTAACCTGGGGATTAGGAGAAGGGTGAGATCCTGAGATCCAACCAAAGAGAAGTGAAAGCATGGGCTTCTCACTTGAAAAGGGTGCTCCTGGGGAACTGGAGAAAGATTCAAGAATGGACAGTCTACTTAGGACAGCAGCTGTTCTTGATTTTGAAGACATCGAGGGAGATAATCCATGCCATCCTGTGACACTTTCTTCCAATGGTTAGCCATCCCTACTTTTCATAACATGCACCTTATTTCTAAACTGAATTGCTTTGGCTTCATCTTCCAGCCATGGGTTCTTGTTTTGCCTTTATCTGCTGGAATAAATAGCCCCTTAATACCATGCATTTTATTCCCAAGAAGGTACTCACTGACTATATTCAACTTGCCTCTCAATCTTTGTTCTGATAAATTAAGCAGTTTGAGCTCCTTCACTCATTGTAAGGCATTTTCTCCAGTTCTGCCATATTATTGTGGGTCTTTTCTACACCCTCTCCAATTTTTTCAACATTCTTTTTTTAGTGTGCACATAGACCAGAAATGGATGCCTTTCAGTCTCACCAATGCTTGGCAGAGAGACAAAATCGCATCCTTCTCAACACTCCTCCATTTATACATCATAAGATTGCATTAGCCTTTTGTGCCATAGCATCACATGTTGAGTTGCCTTTCTAATATGCCCCTTAAATTTGCTGTGATGGTGGTGAGGTTCACATATATGAGTTTCCTGAGAAAGGGATGTGAATGTGATGGCATCACTCTAATGCTTGAGACTAGGCAGTGACACTGACAAACAGCACAGATGGGAAAATGACTCTGCCCCATGCACAAAGGGAACACCCCGACCAGACTCCACAGGTCCTTCTCACTCTTATCCCATCAGTGACTACCCAGTCTCTGTTTTGAAAACCTCCAGGGAAAGAGACTCCAAGCTCTCCACAGGCATTTTATTCCATTGTCCTACTAGTCATACAGTTAGGAATTTTTTTCCCCGAGATTTAATCTAAATCAATGGTTTTCAAACATGTTTTGTTTGTGGATCCCAAAATATATATACATATAGATAGATAGATAGATAGATAGATATCTCATATAGAGGTATGGAGCTGTTTGGAAATCTTAGGCATAGTCTGTGGACACGGAGAAGTCTGCAGCCCACAAGTTGAAAACCGCTGATATAAATCTGCTATGCTATAGTTTGAACCCAATGCCTCCTGTCCTGCCCTTTGCAGTGACAGATAACAACGTTCTCCATCTTTTTTCTGGTAGCCTATCAAGTCTTTGAAGACTTCTATCATGTACCCACTTAATCTCCTCTTTTCCAGACTAAACATACCCAGTTTCCTCCGCCTTGCATTCCATCCCTTCAATTATGTTTGTTGCTCACAAGCAGATTCTGTATTGCAATACTATCAGTCACTGTCTGTAGGGTCTCTGTTCAGCAGTATAAGGAGCAGTAATGGGACATATCATGGAGAGAATGGGGAATGATGGACAGAAGGAAATGAACAAGCAAACAGTTTGCCTGAGAGATTTCAGGGTACTCGTTATCCCAATATCACAGTGTTTTTCTCCCTAAGACCCTCACAGTTTCACCCAGCAATGATTAGATTTACCTGTAATCATCAGCATAAAGGGACAACCTTTTCCTTGATTGTGACTGGGTGTGTGATCAGGATCTGGTTTCCTCCATCGCTCTGCTCTCCTCAGTGTCTCATACATGCTCACTCTCTCTGAAAAGACACTTACATTTTTCTGAAGCTGCTCTTGCTTTCTCACTCGATGCACACTCTTGTGTGTGTTACACGGCACCTTACTGCCAGCTGTTCTGGATTCTTCCTGAGGTTATATGGGACAGCAGCCTCATCCTGGCTCTGGCTGCTGTTGAGATCTCCCTAGAGGCTGCTGCTAATGAGAGTTTTAAAATTGTCCTCATGCAGAAATAAATCCTGTGTTGCTTGTTAAAACAGAGTAAACATCAAGGTCACTGCAATCCCCATTGAAACCTCCAGGGAATGTCCCTTTTTGCCATGGCTTGCGTGGTGTGTGTATGTGTGCAATAGTGGACACCTTGAATACGGAGTCCATTTCTGGCTAGTCCATATCCAAAAGGACAAAGTGAAACTGGAAAAGGTTTGGAAAAGGGCAACAAAGTTGATCCATAGTATGGAATGGCTTCCATCCAAGGAAAGAATAAAGATTAGGACTGTTCATTTTAGAAAAATGACAGGATAGGATAGAGGTCTATACCTTCATGAATGGAGTGGAAAAAGTGAAGAAAGAAGTGTAATTTACCCTTTCACACAATACAAAGGCCAGGAGTCTCCTGAAGAAATTAATAGGTATGTAGCTTTTTCACACAATATGCCTATGGAACTCATTGTCATGGGATATTATGATGTGCGGAATTGAAGTTGGGTTAAAAAACTGATAGGTTAATGGAGAACAGGTCTAGAAATGGGTGTTGTACAAGATGGTCAGAGATATAACCCCATGCACAGGGTGATCCTAAACCTTTGACTTCACCCACTTTGGATTTAGATCAGGCCCAAGTTTAGGGAAAGATTTCTTCAGCCTTAGCCAGTTTCCACACTGTGTGAAGACAGGCCAGGATCTAATAAAAATAGAGTTGAAGGAAAAAAAATCCATTGAAACAGTTCTCTTTTCCCCAACAGAATATTGGGTATTTGACTAAATGCAATTTTTTAGGGGAAATTTCTCCATGTTCCTATGGAGCTCTGGTTTTTTATTGGAAAACTGAAAAACGAGCATAGTCGTTCAGTTGCTGGAAACTAAATCATTTTAATGTCCAGATTTAAAGTTTTTGAAAACATACATTTTTGTTCCAGGTCTAGATAATATGTTAAAACTGAAACTGGGAAATTTGATGTAGCCCATATCTCTGGAACTGGTTCTAGCCTTCAGCTGAGATTTTTTAACAAACCCCAAGGAGTTAGGCACCCTGTTAAATGTCAGTGAGTCTTGGGCACGTTACTCCCTTAATCGCCTTTGCAAAACACAAACCCAGTTACTTTGATGTGAGTATGGAGCAATTTGATTGCAGCTGATGTCATGTCTCCCTACTCATCCTGGCATAAATAACAGAAGCTTCTGATCTGATTAGTAGAATAGATTACCATGGCAATCTAGCAGGCATCTATTCCATTCTGGAGTCTAAAACCCAATGAACAACTTTAGGAATTCAGTGTCTAGCTAGAGCTTGATAAGAAAGATCAAACCACTGAAATGGATTTGCTTCATCCTATTAGCCAGGGACAGTGGTGCAGACCCATAGAGGGTGAGCAATGTTTATAACACTTAAAACTAGCTGATGATCATAGTTGGAAATGTGAGTTTTCCTTCTTCTATGTCCACTGGCTGACACAGCTGATGAGCTCACCTTCTTGAGAGAAGAAAAGTGATTTGCCCAGGCTCACCCAGCAGCAGGATTAGAGCCTACATGTTCCGAGTCCAGTCTTGTACCCTTTCCACTGTACCACACTCCTCCTCTGAAACAGAGCTCTTTTTCAGGTTTTTTTTAAATTTTTATTAACTATTTTCAATGGCTATTAGTGCTCAGCTATCCTGGTCAAGAACTTGAGCTGCTGCAAACTAACAGAGCACCAGGCTGGGATTTTCAAGAGCACATTGAAATACTTGGAGCTAATTCACTTGAACTATTTTGAAGAGTCCTTTCCAATTCACCTATAAAATTAAATTAAAGTGGACAAATGAAGACTCGGCTCACCACTTCTGAAAGGTTGCCTACCCCTGTTCTATACTTTGGGGGAGTGACCTGTAACCTCCATATTCCCCATTATTATATAATTGTGATCTTGCATATAAAGCAGGCCATGTAAGGTATCATGGGGAAGGGTCTAATCTGCTGAAACCCACTGTTCCATATGTATATGAAATTATGAAATGCATATGAAATTATGAAAATTGTGTTATATGGCTTTCACTAAAATATGCGGTAGGTTTGGGAAGTGCTCAGATACTAGCTCTCCAGAGACAATGCCTGAGTGTGTGTCAAACAACCAGCCATTGTCCAACAAGGGAGATACAATTAAATGACTCACTTGCACAAAGCCACAGCAGGGGAATGGCTCAACCTTGCCTGGCAACTCAGCAGTGCCCACCAGACATTCCTGCACTGGTGTTCTCCAAGCACGTGGGACTGAGGGTATAAAACAGAACACAGGGGCCCCATGCTTAGCCTTTTTCCTTCCCACAACTATGCTCCAAAAAAAAAGGACACTCAGAAGACTGCAGACTCCAACAGAGGGGACTGGCCCAGCTTTCAAGGGTGAAACTTGTGTACTATGAACTGTAATAGCTAGTGGGATGAGCAAAAACTGCTTAACTTAGATGTTACCCAATCTAATAGTACTGAGAGATTAGACTGCATGAATATATTTTATTTCCTTTTCGTGCCTAACTCTGACTTTTATCCTATCACTTATAATCATTTAAAATCTACCTTTGTAGTCAATCAACTTGTTTCACTGTTTATCATTACCAGTGAGTTTGCCTGAAGTGTTTGGCATGGATGTTTGCTCAGGTTTGCAAAGGCTGGGGTACATTCACTTTCCATTGATGAAGTGGTGAACCAATGAATAAATTTGCAATGCTCATCTTGAGCCGTGCAAGATGGTATATTCCTTTAGCACAAGGCTGAGAGCTGGGGGGATTTGGCTGGTGCCTTTCTCTATGTGATTCATGAGAGGCTCTGGGAACATTCATGCAATCAAGGTGGGTGTGGGGATTCACATGCAGTTGTCCTGAGTGATAATAGTACCTGGAGGGGCTTGCTGCTTGTCATTAGCAAAGCATTGTGAGAGACAGTGGAGGCTGGAGAGATAAAGGGGCACAGTGGATCCACAGTCCCAGGCTGCACCCGAGGGATCCGATCATGGGGTCATTAGCAAATATCAGTGTCATCGACTCTAAACACTGTCCTCCCAAAATATAGCATATCCTCACTTTCCCCAAGGAAACTCCCATAGGCATGAACTAGGGACAACCTAGATGTTAACTCCATAGCAGGGTCTGCCAAATTGATTCATTCCCATATCAGTCACTCCTTCTGAGTTCCTGTGAGCACTAGACATTTACTGGTGACTTTTTTCAAGGCCTTCTTGACCTCTTTGTTTCTCAGGCTATATATAAGGGGATTGGCCATGGGAGTCAGGACTGTGTAGCAGAGGGAGAAGACTTTGTTGAGGTCTCGCAGTGAGTTAGTATCCGGTGACATGTAGACAATGATTAAGGTCCCATAATAGATTGTAACCACAGTGAGGTGAGAGGAGCAGGTGGAAAATGCTTTCCTCCACCCATTGGTGGAAGGGATACTCCGGATGGTGGAGATGATGGAAACATAGGATGCCAAGGTTAATAGAAATAGGGGCAGGGTGAATATGGCAGTAATTATGAAGGTCACTAGTATGATCAGGCTGGTGTCACTGCAGAAGAGTTTAATCACTGGGGTGAAATCACAAAGGAAATGGTCAATTTCATTGGGGCCACAGAAATGTAATTGTGACATTAAATATAGTACTATGGTAGCTGAAATAAATGAACTCATCCAGGCTACAGCTGCTAACTGGGGGCAGATTCTGCATTCATAAGGCCTGTGTAGTGCAGTGGTTTGCAAATTGGAAATACCGATCATAGGACATAATGGATAAAGAAAACATTCAAAGGCCACAAGAAAACTAAAGAAATACAATTGAGTGATGCATACCCCCACAGATATGGTTCTGTCCCCAGTCAGGAGACTGGCCAGCATCCTGGGCAGGATGGTGGAGGTGTAGAAGGTATCAAAGCAGGACAAGTTCCCCAGGTGCTGATCAGCCACAATTAGCGCAAGGATAAGGATTTTCCCGGCCATGGTCAGAAGGTAGATCACTAGAAACAGCACGAAGAAGGGGGTCTGCAGTTCAAGGAGATTCCCAAATCCCAGAAGGACGAATTCTGTGATATAGGCTTTATTTTCCCCTTCTTCTTTCGCCAAGAAGTGTATATGGGTTCCTCCTTCATGCATTTTTTATGAGGTATGTTTAGTGATACATGAAAAAGGAGCATTGGAAGCATTAGCTGTAAAGATGAACTCATTATATTTGCATCCAGTTTGTGGTGGGTTGGATCACAGTAACCCCCTTGGGAGCAACAACTGAAGTGCCAAGTCTACTTCTGCCCCTGCTTTTCCTGCCAGCTTGGGACTCCAGCACCCTGTCTTGCTGAGCCAGACATGCCCGTCTGCTCCAACACAGACCCAGGGTCTGAACCATGTGTCGCAAAGCTGCAGAGTTAACTGAAAGCAACTTACAGAAGTGTTCCTGTCTTTAACACTCAGATGCCCAACTCCCAATGGGGGTCCAAATCCCAAATAAATCTGTTCTACCCAATATAAAGCTTAAAAGCTTAAACCCCAAATAAATATGTGTAAACACATAAATTGTTCGCTGTTTGCTTCCCTCCTCCCCCGGGGTGGCTCTAGGCATTTCGCCGCCCCAAGCACGGCATGCAGGCTGCGTCTGGCGGCTTGCCTGCGGGAGGTCCGCTGGCCCCTCGGCTTCAACAGACCTGCTGCATCCGTGCCTGTGGGAGGTCCAGAAGCCGCGGGACCAGTGGACTCTCCGCAGGCATGCCTGCAGGAGGTTCACCGAAGCCGCGGGACCAGCGGGCCTCCCGCAGGCAAGCTGCTGAAGGCACCCTGCCTGCCACCCCCGTGGAACTGGCAGAGCGCCCCCCACAGCTTGCCACCCCAATCACGCGCTCGGCGTGCTGGGGCCAGGAGCCGCCCCTGCCCTTCCCTCCCGTATTAATACCTACTCATTAATAAGTAACAGTGATTTTATTAGATACAGAAAGTAGGATTTAAGTGGTTTCAAGTAGTAACAGACAGAACAAATTGAATTACCAAGCAAAATAAAATAGAACACGCAAGTCTATATCTAAGAAAACTGAATACAGATGATATCTCACCCTTAGAGATGTTTCAGTAAGTTTCTTTCACAGACTTGACACCTTCCTAGTCTGGGCACAATCCTGTCCCCGGTACAGCCTTTGTTCCAGCTCAGGTGGTAGCTAGGGCATTTGTCATGATGGCTCTCCCTTTGTTCTGTTCCACCCACTTAAATATCTTTTCAACAAGATGGAAATCCTTTGTCCCTCTGCTCCCCCTCCCCGCCCCCAGCCCTCTAAATAGAAAAGCACCAGGTTAATGATGGATTCCAGTTCAGGTGACTTGATCACTTTTCACTGTAAGACAGCAAGCCTTCATTCCTCCCAGCCTGACTCACAGGAAGGCCTGCCTGCAAACAAAGCCATCTAAAGTCAATTGCCCTGGTTGATGGGAGCCATCAAGATTTCAAACCACCATTAACGGTCCATACTTTGCATAATTACAATAGGCCCTCAGAATTATGTTTCATATTTCTAGTTTCACATACAAGAGTGATACATCTATACATCTATCTACTGACCACACTCAGTAGACAATAAGCCAATAAGCTTTGTAATGATACCTTACAAGAGATCTTTTGTATGAAGCATAATTTAGTTATATTATATTCACACTCATCAGCATACTTTTAGAAAATCATGCAATGTCACACAGTTGGTTCTAGAAGAGTTCTAACCTCACAAAAAAAAGCACAATTGATAAACTTTCACAGAGCTATGACACTGCTATTATCCCAGACTTCAGATGAGGTTTAGGACTATATGTACCTCACTTGCCAATGGCAACATCAGCTACACTGTTAATTTTTACTTTTCTGTCCCCAGCTTCAAGGGCCAAACAGGAGTGTATATTGCATCCCACAGGACTTCCTTGAATTAATTCCTGGTTGAACTAAAACATATACTTTAGAAAAAATAAGCAGAAGTGACCACTGTGACCATGTAATCTGACCTCCTGTAAATCAGGAACCATAACACTTCCGTACTTACCCTTGAATTTATCCAAATAACTTGTGGTTGAATAAATCATATGTCATAAACTAGGATATATCGGCATACTCTTGTACCAGTTATGTGTTTACCTCTGTGTTTTAATTTTGGATGGGTTGCTTGCTACGTCGGTGTGATCCAAGGGGTTTGTTAGAGGAACCAGGCAGGAATGGCAAAGCAGTGACCTAGATAAGGAGCATGCCAGAAAACACACACACACACACACAATAGCCAGGTCATTAGCTAGAAGAGTTACATTGTTGATTACAAAGGCTGAAAAGAGAGAGATTAAAAGAAACTGGCCAGGTAAAGGACTCACTATGAGACACAGAGAAAGGGTCTGCAGAGATTCAACTATCACTCAGGCTCAGAAGTAGGATCTGGAAGAACCTGAGCTAAGGATAGAAGATTTAAGCTTAGGTAAGACAAGAGGAGTTAGGACTCTTTGCTGTTTTAACAAATTTTCCTCAGTGCTCTGTTCCCTCAAACAAATAAATACCACATTGTTTTGAAGAAATGGTTCTTCTGTCCTGCAGGCTCATTCTGGGGAGACTGGAGAAAGTTCCAGAAGGAGCAGCCTGCTCAGTGAAAGTGAATGCAAATCCTGCAGAAATGCAGCCAGTCGTGATTTTGAAGACAGGAAAGGTGGAGAATCCAGCCCTTCCTTTGGTGCTTTATTCTAGTGGATAATCACCCCCATGAATCATCATGTAATTTGTGACTTATTTCTAAACTGAATATGTCTGGCTTCAGCTTCCAGCCACTCATTCTTGTTTTGTCATTCTCTGCTGGATTCATGGGCCTTTTAGTATCTGCTATGTTCTCCCCAGGAAGCTATGTATCCACTGTAATCAAGTCACCTCTGAAGCTTCTTTCTTATCAATTTAATAGTCTGAGCTCCTTTACTCTCACTGGAAGACATCTTCTCCAGCGCCTCATTGCTCCTCCCCTTCGCCCGCCATGTTTTTGTTGCTCTTTTCTACAGCCTCTTCAATTGTTCAACATCCTTTTTAAAATGCGGACATAACCCCAAGACTGGATGCAGTTCAGTCTTACAACTGCCTAATAGAGGTCGGTTCACATCTCTCCCCTATTTTATACATTATAGGATCACAATAGCTCCTTGTGCCACACCTAGCCTAGCTGATACCTGACCAAAGGAACCAATGGGGGAACAAGATGTTTCAAAAGGAAGGAGGGAAGTTTCTTTTGTTTAGGTCAGTTTCAGTTTCAGCCTAAGTAAAAAAGATCAAGGAACCAGTCTCTTATCAGAGTAGTAAAGTTTTAGAAAAGAAAAAATACGTTTATATTTATTTTCTCTTTGTAACTTGTCTTGGCATTAGGGGAATAATCAAATTGGGAATTCTTGTGTGTACTAAGGTTTTTGCCCAAGGGAACATCTGTTGCCTGTGAGATCAGCTTGTATGCTATCTCCCAGGGTTTTTTTTCTTTTACCTTTCTTTTCTTTAATTAAAAGCCTTCTTTTTAAGAACCTGATTGATTTTTCCTTGTTTTAAAATTCAAGGGGATTGGATCTGGACTCACCAGGAATTGGTGGGGGAAAAGAGGGGGGATGGTTAAATTCTCCTTGTAATAAGAGCCAAGGGGTTGGATCGGTGTTCACCAGGCACTTGGTGAGGAAGTCTCTCAAGGCTATCCAAAAAAGGGAGTTAGTTTGAGAGTGATGGCAGCGAGCCCAGATCTAAGCTGGTAATTAAGCTTAAAAGTGTCCATGCAGGTCCTCACATCTGTACCCTAAAGTTCAGAGTGGGAGAAGGAACCTTGACAAGCTATTATGAGCAGGATTAAAAAAAATTGTTTGTGTGGATACCTAACATGGGGAAATAGATTCAGTGTGTGTAATGGCTCAACTATTCCCAGTCTCTATTTAAATCTAAATTGATGGTATCAAGTTTGCTTATTAATTCAAGTTCAGCAGTTTCTCTTTGGTATCTGTTTTTGAAGCTTTTCTGTTGCAAAATTGCCACCTTCAAGTCTGTCACTGAGTAGTTAGAGATGTTGAAGTGTTCTCCTACTGATTTTTGAATGTTATGATTCCTGATGTCAGATTTGTGTCAGTTTATTTTTTAGTATAGAGACTCTCCATTTTGGCCAATATACATGGCAGAGGTGCATTGCTGGCACATGATGGCATATATCACACTGGTAGATATGCAGGTGAATGAGCCCCTGATGCCATGGCTGATGTGATTAGGTTCTATGATGGTGTCACTTGAATAGATAAATGGACAGAGTTGCCATGGAGCTTTGTTGCAAGGATAGGTTCCTGGGTTAGTATTTTTGTTCTTGTTTGCTGGTGAGTATTTGCTTCAGGTTGGGGGGCTGTCTGTAAGTGAGGACAGGTCTGTCTTCCAAGATCTGTGAGACTGAGGGATCATTTTTCAGGATAGGTTGTAGATCTTTGATGATGCCCTGGAGAGGTTTTTAGTTGGGGGCTGAAGGTGACAGCTAGTGGCTTTCTGTTATTTTCTTTGTTGGGGCTGTACTATAGTAGGTGACTTCTGGGTACTCTTCTGGCTCTGTCAATCTGGTTTTTTTTTCACTTCAGCAAGTGGGTGTTGTAGTTTTAAGAATGCTCTTGTAGGTGTTTGTCTCTGTCTGAGGGATTGCAGCAAATGCGGTTGAATCTTAGAGCTTGGCTGTAAATAATGGATAGTGTGATGTGTCCTGGATGGAAGCTGGAAGCATGTAGGTAAATATAGTGATCAGTAGGTTTCCAGTATAGGTGACCACCGCTTATGAGCACAGTAGTGTCAAGGAAATGGACCACTTGTGTGGATTGGTCTAGGCTCAGGTGGATGGAAATTGTTGAAATCATGGTGGAATTCCTCAAGGGCTTCTTTTCCATAGGTCCAGATGATGACAATGTCATCAATGTAGCACAAGTAGAGCAAGAGGATTAGGGGATGAGAGCTAAGGAACCATTGTTCTAAGTCAGTCATGAAAATGTTGGCATAATGTGAGGCCAGGAGGGTACCCATAGCAGTGCTGCTGACATGAAGCTATATATTGTCCCCAAATGTGAAATAGTTGTGGGTGAGGACAAAGTCACAAAGTCCAGACACCAGGTGATCTCTAATGTGCCACAAGTACTCCTGTTTTCTTTCTGGATACAGACTAACATGTCTGCTACTCTGAAACATGCCTGGGTAAGTTTGAGAATCTACCTAGACACTTATCTGCATTTTAGAACATTTTATAGTTTGGCCCTTAGAAATCTGACCACTTTCAAAATGATTGGGCTGAAGAAAGTCATGTCATGGATATGCTTCAGATAGATCCCAGCACTCTTCAATAAAGTATGAAAACATATAGCAATTAATGTGAGTCAGGGACATTTGAAACTCCAGCTAGACACCTATCTGCATATTTAGGAACTTTAATATTCTGGCCCTTATGAATCCAATTATGTTTGAAAGTAGTTAGGCTTAGGAACCTAAGGGTACATTTTCACTGCAACATTAAACCTCCCAGGGCCTCAGACACAGGGTTCCAGCTTGAGCCTGAAACTTTTAAAGGGAAATTTTATAGCCTTGTATCCTGAGCCTCATGATCCTGAGTCAGCTGACCTACGCCAGCCATGAATCTTTTATCACAATGTAGATGTACCTTAAGTCACTCAGGTGTTTTTTTAAAGATCCTGGCCCTTTTCAAATGCAGAAATCAATAGTGATTTCTTGACACACATTTATCTTTTCACCTAACATTGAAATGACCTTCAGGATGAAGAGATGTTCCATCAGAAATCATTCATCTCAATTAATAATTTTATTTCAACATCCAGGAATCCATTTAGGATCTTACAAACCTTCTGATCATTACAATATTACATGTGTAACAAATAAAATATATGATGTCCAGTGCAATCTTCACAAATATCAAATTATATTGGAAGTCCTGACAAAACGATGAGAGAAGAAATATTTACACAATCTGAAAGCCCGCCCCCAAGGATTCCAGGACAGAACTATGTAAAGTATAGTCTTTTCCAAATACACTCAGAGTAACAAAGTAGATGAAACATGTAACTGAAAATCTTTAATTCCACTGTGTGGAATGCAGAGCACATGAGAGTTATTATTTCAGTTGGGTCATTAGAAAGTATCAGCTGTAATCAATTATAAATGCTGCCCTCCCAAAACATAGTATATCTTCACATTCCCCACGAAAACTCTTATTGGCATGAACTAGGGACAACCTAGATGCTAATTCCCTTAAAATTCTCCAGCTTGATTCCTTCCCATATCAGTCACTCTTTCAGAGTTCCTGTGAACACTAAACATTTACTGATGATGTTTATCAGGGCCTCATTGACCTCTTTGTTTCTCAGGCTGTATGTATGAGGATTGGCCATGGGCCATTACTGTGTAAAAGACAGAAAACACTTTGTTGAGGTCTCTATGTGTGTCAGTGTCTGGTAATACATAGACAATGATTAGGGTCCCATAGTAGACTGCAACCATGATGAGGTACTAGAAGCAGGTGGAAAATGCCTTTCTCCAGCCACTGGTGGAAGGTGTTGTCCAGATAGTGGAGATGATAGCAACATAGAATGCCAAGGTTAATAGAAACGGGGGCAGGATATACATGGACAAGAGTATAAAGGCCACCAGTTTTATCAGGCTGGTGGCACTGCAGGACATTTTAATCACTGCGGTGAAGTCACAAAGGAAATGGTCAATTTCATTGGGGCCATAAACATGTAATTGTAACATTAAACATTTTATAATGGTTGTTGCTAGAAATCCACTCCTCCAGGACACAGGTGCTAACTTGAGGCAAATTCTGCCATTCATGAGACCTGTGTAGTGCAGTAGTTTGCATATTGTTAAATAACAATCAGAGGACATAAGTGCTAGGAGATAACATTAATCTCCCACAAGGAAATAAAGGAAAACAAAAATGACTGATGTTTCCCCACTTACCCTGAATTTACTCCCGATACCTTCTGGTTAAGTAAACCATATGTGACAAACTGGGACATATTTGCATTATTTTGTATCAGTAAAGTGCATAGCTATGTATTGTGGATGAGATCAAAAGGGTTTGTTAGAGGAACCAGACAGGAAAGGCAAAGCACACACACTGTGACCATGTCAGTAACCAGCAGGGTTACACAGTTGTTTGCCAAAGCTGAGAAAAGGGAGATTAAAAGAATCTTTTCAAGTAAAGGATTCCCTATGAGACACAGAGAGAGGGTCTGCAGGGTTTCAACTATCCCTCAGACTCAGATGTGGGATCTGGAAGAACCTGAGCTATGGATAGAGGAGTTAGGTGCAGGTAAGACAAGAGAAATTTAGGACTCTGTTGTTTTAACCCATTTTCCTCAATGTTGTGTTCCCTTGGTCAAATACATGCCACTTTGTTTTGAAGAAGCTCTTCCTATGTCCTGCAAAGACAGCACTGCATATCTGTGGATATCTGCTGTGTATACACAGATATCTGCACCTCCAGATGTGACTGTGGATATCCGAGGACCACTTTTGTTGATCACGGATGGAAGCAGATCCAAATTTTATCTCTAAAGCCATCCATATCTGCTGATATCCGCTTTGTAACCATGGTTCGTTTTTGCATATCAGAGGCTGTCATAAACAGATAGTTAAGGGTTAATGTCTCTTTTACCTGTAAAGGGTTAACAAATAGTAAACCAAAAACACCTGACCAGAGGACCAATCAGGAAACAAGATACTTTAAAATCTCGGTAGAGGGAAGCCTTTGTTTGTGTTTTTTGGGTTTTGCTTTGTTCTCTCTGGATTCTGAGAGGGACCAGACATGTAAGCAGATTCCTCCAATCTTTCTGAAAAAATCTCTTCTGTTCTAATTTTAGTAAGTACCAGGAAAAGGTGAGTTTAGTCTTTTGATTGTTTTCTGTATTTGCACATATGTAGTTTGCTGGGAGTATTTTACATTGTATTTTGCTAGGGGGAGGCTTCTCTCTAGTGTCTATAAGCTGAAAGACCCTGTAACTTTTACCATCTAAATTACAGAGACAACTTTTACTTTTTTTCTTTCTTTTTATTAAAAGTTTTGCTTTTTAAGACCTGTTTGATTTTTTCCCCTTGTTGAGGCACAAGGGAATTGAGTCTGTACTTACCAGGGAATTGGTGAGGGACAGGGAGAAAGAAGGGAGGGGGGAAGGGTGGAATCCCTTTGTTTAGATTCACGGAGCTTGAATCTGTCTCTCTCTCCAGGATAGCCCAGGGAGGGAACACCTGGGAGGGGGAGAGAAGGGGGGGAAAAACCTGATTTCTCTGTGTTGTGATTCAAGGAGTTTGAATCACTGTGATCTCCTAGTGTACCCAGGGCAGGAAAGATCTGGTAGGAAGAAAGGAGAAGGAGGGGAAATGGTTTATTCCCCTTTGTTGTAAGACTCAAGGAATTTGGGTCTTGGGGTCCCCAGGGAAGGTTTTTGGGGGCACCAGAGTGCCCCAAAACACTATATTTTTGGGTGGTGGCAGCTTATCAGATCTAAGCTAGTAATTAAGCTTAGAGGAATTCATGCTTTTACCCCATTTTTGGACTCTAAGGTTCAGACTGGGGAATTATACCATGACAGAGGCAGATACAAATTTTGTATCTGTGCAGGACTCAACCTGCATGTCCACTTTGTTTTGAATAAATGGTTCTTCTGTCCTGCAGACTCATTCTGTCACCAGATGAGGGAAGGAAATCTATAGCAAGGACAAACTCCAACTAGACGTGCTGAGTTAACACAACTGTCACCAGAGGGGTGGTAATCTGGACACTCAGAGAATGGTTGGATCTCAGGATCCCGCCCAAGAGAAGGGGAAGCATGGGCTTCTCACTTCCAAGTAGTGTGCTGGGGAAACTGGGAAAGTTCCAAAAAGGAGCATTCTGCCTAGTGAAAGTGAATGCAAATCCTGCAGAAATGCAGACAGACATGATTTTGAAGATATCAAGGGTGGAGACTCCACCCCATCCTTTGGCTCTTTATTCTAGTGGATAATCACCCCCATGAATAGTCATGTACTTTGTGCCTTATTTCTAAATTGAATACATCTGGCTTCAGCTTCCAGCCACTCCTTCTTGTTTTGTCATTCTCTGCTGGATTCAAGGGCTTTTTAGTATCTGCGATGTTCTCCCCAGGAAGCTATGAATTCACTGTGGTCAAGTCACCTCTCAAAAATCTTTCTTTTCAATTGAATAGTTTGAGCTCCTTTACCCTCACTGGAAAACATTTTCTCCAACACTTTCCTGCACCGCCCCTCTCATACATTTTTGTGGCACTTTTCTACACCCTTTCCAGTTGTTCAACATCATTTTCTAAATGCACACATAGACCAGAACTGGATACAATTCAGTCTCACCAATGCCTAATAGAGGTCAGATCACCTCCATACTCCTATTCATCTCTCCTCTATTTATACACTGTAGGATTGCATTAGTCCTTTGCTCCACAGTATCACACTTGGAGCTTATGTTGTGTTCCCTGTCCACTGTGACCCCCAAGCTTTCAGTGATGGTGGTGAGGATCACACAAACGTGTTTCGCCAGAAAGGGATAAAAATGTGATGGCGTCATGTTAGTGCCTGGGACTAGGCTGTGACACTGACCAACAGCACTGGCAGGAAGATGACTCTACTGAATGCACAAAGGGAATATCACAAACAAACTCACAGATCCCCCTCACTCTTATTCACGTCAGTGACTATCTAACATACCCGGGGACACTTTCCATCCCCAACCAATAACATAACCCAGATCTTGTATTTGAATTTGTTGGTGTGGAACTGTGGGAGGATTCTGTGCTGGAGAAATCACAGCCACTCTGTGGAGGGTATCAGTTCAATGATATTTGGAGCAGTCATGAGCCATAGCAAGGGAAGAATCCACAATGATTCAGCACTGTAAATGCACAAGAAAACTGTGTACTGGAGAGGCAGTTCAGCCTGTTCTGCTTCCCAATTTCACAGGTGTTTCTTGTTAAGATACCTCAGGGAGGGTATTAAATCTTATTTTGTTTATTGAAGCAACATAAACATCAAGGCCATTGCAATCCCCATTCAAACCTCCAGGGAATCTCCTTTTTTGTAATGCCGTGTGCATGTGGGCAAGGAGTCTAAGGCCTGGGCATTTAGATATACACCTAGGCACCTATCTGCATCTTTAGAACCATTCAAAATCTGTCCCTTACAAATTCAGATAATTTTGAAAATCACTGGGTCTTGGGAACTTTAGTCATTTAGGTGTTTTTTCCAAATTCAATTTTGAAATGCAGAATTAATTAGCAGTTTTTCCACACATATTTATTATTTTTTTCACTGGACATTAAAGTGTTCTTTAGGGTAAAGAGATGTCTCACCAGAAATTATTCATGTCAATTATTTGTTCTATTTCAATATCCAGGAATGCATTTAGGATCTTACACACCACTAAACATTTCATGACAACATATATAACAAACAAAAATTATGAAGACCAAATCAATCTACCCAAATCTAAAAGTGTATAGGACACATGATACCAACGTGAGAGACTAAATATTTTTATTATCTAAATCCACCCGTAGGTATTCAAAAACATGGCAATGTAAAATCTAGATTTTTTCAAACTCAGAGCAAAGATGTAAATAAAACATGAAAGTAAAACCTGGAATTCCACTTGAATGCAGAGAATAGGAGAGTTAAGATTCTATCTAGGGGAAAGGCAAGCATCAATTCTTACAAAAAGGGAATGCAGACATCTCTCAAATTAGCATGTCCTCATGTACCTCAAGAAAGCTCCCATTGTCATAAGCTAGGGACAGCCTAAATTCTAAATCCCTTTCTAGCTCTCCCTGATTCATTCATTGCCATATCAATCACTGCTTCTCAATTTCTATAAGTTTTATATATTTGCTGATTACTTTGCTCAGAGTCTCCTTAACATCCCTGTTTCTCAGGCTGTAGATGAAGGGATTGGCCAGGGGAGTCAGGACTGTGTAGAAGAGAGAGAACACTTTGTTGAGGTCTCTAAGTGTGTCAGTGTCTGGTAACATATAGACAATAATTAGAGTCGCATAGTAGATTGTCACCACAATGAGGTGAGAAGAGCAAGTGTAAAATGCCTTTCTCCTCCCAATGGTGGATGGGATTCTCAGTATGGTGGAGATGATAAAAATATAGGACATCAGGGTTAATAGAAATGGAGGCAGAGTGCCTAAGAAGGATAATATAAATGTCACAAGTGTGATCAGGCTGGTGTCACTGCAGGAGAGTTTAATCATTGGGGTAAAATCACAAAGGAAATGGTTAATTTTATTGGGGCCACAGAAATGTAACTGTGACATTAAACATATAACTATGGTAACTATGATAAATCCATTCATCTGGCACACAACTGCTAACTGCAGGCAGATTCTGACCTTCATAAGACCTGTGTAATGTAGTGGTTTGCATTTTGCTAAGTACCGATCGTAGGACATAAGTGCTAAGAGATAACATTCAACTCTCACAAAAAGACTAAGGAAATAAAACTGAGTGATACAGAAAGTAACAGAAATGTTTTTGTCCCCAGTCAGGAAACCAACCAGCATCCTGGGCAGAATGGTCGAACTGAGGCTGGTCTCCAAACAGGACAAGTTCTCCAGAAAGAAGTACATGGGGGTGTGAAGGTGACGATCAGTCACAACCAGTGCGATGATGAGGATGTTCCCAGCCATGGTCACAATGTAGGTCACTAGGAACAGCAGGAAGAGAAGGTGCTGTAGTTCAGCATGATTCCCAAATCCCAGGCGGATGAATTCTGTGATATATGTTTCATTTTTCCCTTCTCCTTTCTCCATGACATCATGTAGATTGCCTCTTCCTCTGTTTTCCGTGAGATTATCTAGTGACAGATAAGAAGTCATGAACATTAAAAAAGTTTACTGTGCAATCAAACACAGTAAATTCCCATACATTTGATTCTAGAAAAGTTCAACGTACATAAGAAGAGTGTGATTTATTACATTTCACAGATCCAGACACTGCTTCCCACCCCCCCAGACTTTGCACAAGGTTTTAGAATAGAGATTTCCCACTTGCCAGCTACATTGGTTATTTATCACTCTTCTACCCCAAACTTCTTTCTTTCATATGTGCATAGATGGAAAGGTCACTGGGAGAGTGTATTTTAGGCCTTAACATTTCCTTGAATTCATTCCTTTTTTAACTAAAGCATATAATTTAGAAATGCAGCCAGAAGAGAATACTGTAATCATGTAGGCTGTGGTTCTTTATATGATGAACCATGGCACTTCTCCAGTTACCTTGGCACTGAGTTAAGTATATGTAACAAGCTTGAAATATCTGCTTTATTTTGTATCAATGCTTTGCATAGTTCTATGTGTTAATTTTAGGGATGGACTGCTTGCTATGTGGTTAAGATTAAAATGGGTTCTTGGGGGAACCGGAATGGAAAGGTAAAAGATAAGGAGTTTCTGAGCAAACATTTATATACAATAATCGAGTTATTTGCCAGCAAAGTTGCACAGTTGTTTTACTAAGGCTGGGAAGAGGAAAAGCAAAAGAAACTGGCTAAGCAAAGGATTCAGTGTACAGCACAGAGAGAGTGTGCAGGGATGAAAACTATCCCTCAGACTCAGAAATGGGATCTGGAATAGCCTGAACTATGGACAGAGGAATTTAGTTTATGTAGGAAAAGAGGCATCTAGGAGTCTTTGTTGTTTGAACTCATTTTCTTCAATGCTGTGTTCCCTTTAGCAAATAAATCCTGCTTTGTTCTGAAGACGCTGATCCTGTGTTTGTCCAAACTCATTCAGTCACATGCTCAGGGAGGAAAATCTATAGCAGGGCAAGTCTAGAGTTAGACCTGCTGCGGTAACACAACTGGAATTAAAAAGGTGGCAAACTGGGGTTCGGAAGAATGGTTGGGCCTCAGGATCTCACCCATGAAAAGTCAAAGCACAGGCTTGTCACTTGAAAGGGGTGGGCTCAGGGTAGTGGACAAAGGTTCAAGAATGGAAAGCCATACCCATGGAGCATGAGAGCAAATACTCCAGAATGGCTACCTGTCATAAACAGATAGCTAAGGGTTAATGTCTCTTTCACCTGAAACACCTGACCAGAGAACCAATCAGGAAACCGGATTTTTTCAACTTTGGGTGGAGGGAAGTTTGTGTAAGAGGTCTTTTGTCTGCCTGCTTCTCTGAGCTTTGGAGAAGTACTTTTTATTTTCTAGTCTTCTGTTTCTAAGTGTAAGGACAAAGAGATCAGATAGTAAGTTCTATGGTTTCTTTTCTTTGGTATTTGCATGAATGTAAGTGCTGGAGTGCTTTGATTTGTATTCTTTTTGAATAAGGCTGTTTATTCAATATTCTTTTAAGCAATTGCCCTGTGTTGTGTCATCTGAATACAGAGAGAACATTTGTATTTTTTCTTTCTTTTCATATAAAGCTTTCTTTTAAGACCTGTTGGAGTTTTTCTTTACTTCAGGGAAATTAAGTCTGTACTCACCAGGGAATTGGTGGGAGGAAGAGATCAAGGGGAGAGCTGTGGGTTGGATTGCTAGCCTGATTTGGCATTTCCTCTGGGTGAAGAGGAAAGTGCTTTTGTTCCAGGATTGGGAACGGAGAGGGGGAATCACTCTGCGTAGTTTCACAGAGCTTGTGTCTGGGTATCTCTCCAGGAGCATCTGGAGGGGGGAAGGGAACAAGGATTATTTCCCTTTGTTGTGAGACTCAAGGGATTTGAGTCTTGGGGTCCCCAGGGAAGGTTTTTCAGTGGGACCAGAGTGCCCCAAAACACTCTAATTTTTTTGGGTGGTGGCAGCAGTACCAGGTCCAAGCTGGTAACTAAGCTTGGAGGTTTTCATGCTAACCCCCAAATTTTGGACGCTAAGGTCCAGAATCTGGGAATAAGGTTATAACATGGTGTAGCAGCGGCGGGATATAGACAGAATCCAGAAGCCAGTAGGAATATTATATTTTTCTTTTCTCTGCTAAGGGCTTTTTAGCAGAGAGAAACAGTTTGGTTTTAAAAGGGAACCAGAGAGAATTTTTTTTTTCTGCTCTCTAGCAGTTGTGGTTTGCATATTAAGCGAGAAGACTGTTAAGGGTCTTTTGTCATACAATAGCACTCCCATTGAGAGTCATACCAGCACTCTATATGCATGCAAATAAAGTGGTTTTTCTGGTTTCCCTTCATTGAACATTAGCTAGAGAGAGAAAAGGAAAAAAGCACTGTTGCTAGGCAGACTTCAGGAGGCAACAGAGAGCCTGCAGTTCAGAAAATAAACACCGGAGGGCACCCCAACACAAGAAAACAGGAACCATGACTTCTAAGGCAAAGATTGACGCCGAAGAACAAATCAAAGACGCTGAACACAGGCGACAGATGGAGATGAAAGAAAAGGAAGAAAGCCTCAAACTGGCAGCCTTCCAAAGAGAACAGGCAGCCCAAGAGGCAGCACACAAAAGAAAACTAGAAGAAGAAGAGGTGGCCCACCGCCGAGAAATGGAAAAACAACAAAAAGAGAATGAAGAGAAGGAAAAACAGAGAAAACATGAACTGGAGATGGCAAAAGCTGGGCTGCATGTGCCAGCCAACCCTAACCAACCGGCGCCAAGTCTTGCTCCACAGCACAGGAAATTTCCCACCTACAAGGCAGGTGATGACACCGAGGCCTTCTTGGAAAATTTTGAAAGAGCCTGTCTTGGGTACAGCATCCCCGAAGACCAGTACATGGTAGAATTAAGGCCACACCTCAGTGGACCTTTAGCAGAGGTGGCAGCTGAAATGCCCAAGCCGCAAATGAATGACTATAAACTTTTTCAAACCAAGGCCAGATACAGGATGGGGATAACCCCAGATCATGCCCGTCGGCGCTTCAGAACCCAAAAATGGAAACCAGAGGTGTCATTTCCCAAACACGCCTACTACATTGCAAAAAACTATGAGGCCTGGTTAACAGGAAACAACATTCAAACCTTGGAAGAAGTGAACCTCCTCATACAAATGGAGCAGTTCTTGGATGGTGTTCCTGAAGACATCACACGGTACATACAAGATAGAAATCCCAAAACTATCGCTGAGGCGGGGGAGATTGGAGCCAAATGGATGGAACTGGCAGAAAGCAAAAAAGCTACTGTCAAGGGGAACGATTACCCCAGGGGGCACACAGACCATAAACCCTACAACCGAGGACAGCCAAAGACCCTCCATACCACCCAAGTAAAGCCACAGATACCCTACTCTTCAACCTCACCAGTCTCCAGTAACTCACCTCGGCCCAGTGACCCATCAGATGGAAGATGCTTTAAGTGTAATGAACCGGGACATATCAAGGCCAACTGTCCCAAGAACACCATGCGAGTGCAATTCATTACACCACCATCACACCAAAGATCCCCAGGCCCAGATGCCTCTCAAATACCCTTGGAGCGAAGGGAAAATTTGAGAGTGGGCGGAAAGAAGGTTACTGCGTGGAGAGACACGGGGGCACAAGTGTCAGCTATCCACCAATCCTTCGTTGACCCCAAATTCATCAACCCAAAGGCCAAAGTTACCATTTACCCCTTCATGTCACAAGCTGTAGACTTGCCTACAGCTGAACTGCCTGTCCAGTACAAAGGCTGGTCAGGAATGTGGACTTTTGCAGTCTATGACAATTATCCTATCCCCATGCTACTGGGGGAAGACTTGGCCAACCAGGTGAGGCGGGCCAAGAGAGTGGGAATGGTTACCCGTAGCCAAACCAGGCAAGCTTCCAGACCCATTCCTGTTCCTGAGCCGTCCACAGAGGCCCCGTCTGTGTTACCAGAGACCCAGACAGAGGTAGTGGACCCGGATTCCATGCCTACCACTGAAACAGCCACAGCATCTCCAGTCCCAGGCCCGGAACTGGAACAGCAACCAGCACCAGCAAGTGCAACCACATCTTCAAACTCAACGCCAGAGGGTGCCAGCAAGCCAGAACTGGCAGAAGCAAAAGACAGCCATACCCAAAAGGCTCAGCCAGAGCCTGAAATACCCTCAGGTGCACCAGCGGAGAGCGGTTCACCAGCAACGGAAACAACCCCATCACCTACATCGCTTCCAGAGGGACCAAGCCCAAGTCCACAGTCTGAGGAAAAACTGGTGACCCCAGCCTCAAGGGAACAGTTCCAGGCTGAGCAGGAAGCAGATGACAGCCTTCAGAAAGCGTGGGCGGCGGCACGGAGCACCCCACCGCCTCTCAGCTCTTCAAATCGATCCCGGTTTGTTATAGACCAAGGACTTTTATACAAGGAAATTCTTTCTGGTGGACACCGGGAAGAATGGCAGCCGCAAAAACAGTTGGTGGTTCCAACTAAGTACCGGGAGAAGCTCTTAAGCTTAGCCCATGATCATCCCAGTGGCCATGCTGGGGTGAACAGAACCAAGGACCGGTTGGGGAAGTCCTTCCACTGGGAGGGGATGGGCAAGGATGTTGCCAAGTATGTCCGGTCTTGTGAGGTATGCCAAAGAGTAGGTAAGCCTCAAGACCAGGTCAAGGCCCCTCTCCAGCCACTCCCCATAATTGAGGTCCCATTTCAGCAAGTAGCTGTGGATATTCTGGGCCCTTTCCCAAAAAAGACGCCCAGAGGAAAGCAGTATGTACTGACTTTAGTGGACTTTGCTACCCGATGGCCAGAAGCAGTAGCTCTAGGCAACACCAGGGCTAACACTGTATGCCTGGCCCTAACAGACATCTTTGCCAGGGTAGGTTGGCCCTCCGACATCCTTACAGATTCAGGGTCTAATTTCCTGGCAGGGACCATGGAAAAACTGTGGGAAACTCATGGGGTGAATCACTTGGTTGCCACCCCGTACCACCATCAAACCAATGGCCTGGTGGAAAGGTTCAATGGAACTTTGGGGGCCATGATAAGAAAATTCATCAACGAATTCTCCAATAATTGGGACCTAGTGTTGCAGCAGTTGCTGTTTGCCTACAGGGCTGTACCACATCCCAGTTTAGGGTTTTCACCATTTGAACTTGTGTATGGTCACGAGGTTAAGGGGCCATTACAGTTGGTGAAGCAGCAATGGGAGGGGTTTACGCCTTCTCCAGGAACTAACATTCTGGACTTTGTAAGCAACCTACAAAGCACCCTCCGACACTCTTTAGCCCTTGCTAGAGAGAACCTAAAGGATGCTCAAGAAGAGCAAAAGGCCTGGTATAACAGACATGCCAGAGAACGTTCCTTCAAGGTAGGAGACCAGGTTATGGTCTTGAAGGCGCAACAGGCCCATAAGATGGAAGCATCATGGGAAGGGCCATTCACGGTCCAAGAGCGCCTGGGAGCTGTAAACTACCTCATAGCATTTCCCAATTCCTCACTAAAGCCTAAAGTGTACCATGTTAATTCTCTCAAGCCTTTCTATTCCAGAGACTTACAGGTTTGTCAGTTTACAGTCCAGGGAGATAATGCTGAGTGGCCTGACGGTGTCTACTACGACGGAAAAAAAGACGGTGGCGTGGAAGAGGTGAACCTCTCAACCACCCTGGAACGTCTGCAGCGGCAACAAATCAAGGAGCTGTGCACTAGCTTCGCCCCATTGTTCTCAGCCACCCCAGGACGGACTGAACGGGCATACCACTCCATTGATACAGGTAATGCTCACCCAATCAGAACCCCACCCTACCGGGTGTCTCCTCATGCCCAAGCTGCTATAGAACGGGAGATCCAGAACATGCTACAGATGGGTATAATCCGCCCATCTACCAGTGCATGGGCATCTCCAGTGGTTCTGGTACCCAAACCAGATGGGGAAATACGCTTTTGCGTGGACTACCGTAAGCTAAATGCTGTAACTCGTCCGGACAACTATCCGATGCCACGTACTGATGAGCTATTGGAAAAGTTGGGACGTGCCCAGTTCATCTCTACAATAGACTTAACCAAGGGGTACTGGCAAGTACCGCTAGATGAACCTGCCAAGGAGAGGTCAGCATTCGTCACCCATGCGGGGGTGTATGAATTCAATGTCCTTCCTTTCGGCCTTCGAAATGCACCCGCCACCTTCCAGAGGCTGGTAGATGGTCTACTAGCTGGACTGGGAGAATTCGCAGTTGCCTACCTCGATGATGTGGCCATTTTTTCAGACTGCTGGCCCGAACACCTACTACACCTGAAAAAGGTCTTTGAGCGCATCAGGCAGGCAGGACTAACTGTTAAGGCCAAAAAGTGTCAAATAGGCCAAAACAGAGTGACTTACCTGGGGCACCAGGTGGGTCGAGGAACCATAAACCCCCTACAGGCCAAGGTGGATGCTATCCAAAAGTGGCCTGTCCCAAGGTCAAAGAAACAGGTCCAATCCTTCTTAGGCTTGGCCGGATACTACAGGCGATTTGTACCACACTACAGCCAAATCGCTGCCCCATTAACCGACCTAACCAAAAAGACCCAGCCAAATGCCGTTAAGTGGACTAATGAGTGTCAAGAAGCCTTTACCCAACTTAAGGCAACACTCATGTCTGACCCTGTACTCAGGGCCCCGGATTTTGACAAACCATTCCTAGTAACCACAGATGCATCTGAGCGTGGTATAGGAGCAGTGCTCATGCAGGAAGCAACAGATCACAACTTCCATCCTGTCGTGTTTCTCAGCAAGAAACTGTCTGAGAGGGAAAGTCACTGGTCAGTCAGTGAAAAGGAATGCTATGCCATTGTGTACGCCCTGGAAAAGCTACGCCCATATGTTTGGGGACGGCGGTTCCAACTACAAACTGACCATGCTGCACTAAAGTGGCTTCATACTGCCAAGGGGAACAACAAGAAACTTCTTCGGTGGAGTTTAGCTCTCCAAGATTTTAATTTTGAAATTCAACACATCACAGGAGCTTCTAACAAAGTTGCTGATGCACTCTCCCGTGAGAGTTTCCCAGAATCCAGTAGTTAAAAAGTGTTCTTAAAATCTAAAGTCTGTTAGTTATATACTTAGTAGTATATGTAAAGGTGCATGTGTTGTATTAATCTGTTTATTTTCAAGTTCTAAAAGAAATTGCCGCCAGTGAGCTTCCCCACTGTCTGCAATTTGGGGGGCGTGTCATAAACAGATAGCTAAGGGTTAATGTCTCTTTCACCTGAAACACCTGACCAGAGAACCAATCAGGAAACCGGATTTTTTCAACTTTGGGTGGAGGGAAGTTTGTGTAAGAGGTCTTTTGTCTGCCTGCTTCTCTGAGCTTTGGAGAAGTACTTTTTATTTTCTAGTCTTCTGTTTCTAAGTGTAAGGACAAAGAGATCAGATAGTAAGTTCTATGGTTTCTTTTCTTTGGTATTTGCATGAATGTAAGTGCTGGAGTGCTTTGATTTGTATTCTTTTTGAATAAGGCTGTTTATTCAATATTCTTTTAAGCAATTGCCCTGTGTTGTGTCATCTGAATACAGAGAGAACATTTGTATTTTTTCTTTCTTTTCATATAAAGCTTTCTTTTAAGACCTGTTGGAGTTTTTCTTTACTTCAGGGAAATTAAGTCTGTACTCACCAGGGAATTGGTGGGAGGAAGAGATCAAGGGGAGAGCTGTGGGTTGGATTGCTAGCCTGATTTGGCATTTCCTCTGGGTGAAGAGGAAAGTGCTTTTGTTCCAGGATTGGGAACGGAGAGGGGGAATCACTCTGCGTAGTTTCACAGAGCTTGTGTCTGGGTATCTCTCCAGGAGCATCTGGAGGGGGGAAGGGAACAAGGATTATTTCCCTTTGTTGTGAGACTCAAGGGATTTGAGTCTTGGGGTCCCCAGGGAAGGTTTTTCAGTGGGACCAGAGTGCCCCAAAACACTCTAATTTTTTTGGGTGGTGGCAGCAGTACCAGGTCCAAGCTGGTAACTAAGCTTGGAGGTTTTCATGCTAACCCCCAAATTTTGGACGCTAAGGTCCAGAATCTGGGAATAAGGTTATAACACTACCAGTCTCAATTTTGAAGACATCAGGAGGTTTATAATCTACAACTTCCCTCAGCACTTTGTTCCAATGGTTAGCCACCTTCCCCATTCATAATGTGTGCCTTATTCCTCAAATGTTTTTTTTTCTGGTTCTTGTTTTGATGTTTTCTGCTGGATTAAAGAGCCCTTCAGCCCTAGTATTTTCTTCCCATGAAAGTGCTCATCATCTGTAAGCAAGTTCCCCTCAATCTTCTTTCTGATAAGTAATGATGTTTCAGTTCCTTCACTCTCATTGTAAGGCATTTTCTCCATCCCTGCCCTCATATTATTATGACTTTTGCCTGCACCGTCTTCAGTCTTTTAATGTCCTTTTCAAAATGTAGACACAGAAAAAGACTGGATACTGTTTGTCTCAAATGCCTAATAGGGGTTACATCACATTCCTACTGCTACTCACCACTTCTCAGTTTATACAGTACAAGATCCCATTAACCCTTTCTGTCCCAGCAGCACACAAGGAGCTCGTGTTGAGTTCCTTGCCCACTCTGACCCCTAAACTTGCTGTGATGGTGGTCAGGTTCACACTCACGAGCTTCCCCAGAGAGGGTGAATGTGATGGCATCATGCTAGTGCCTGAGACTACATAGTGACACTGACCAACAGCACAGATGGGAAGAAGAACTCCCTGAGCAGACTGCACTGATCCCTCTCACTCTTATCCCGTAAGTAACTCTCCAACAGACTCTGGGACACATTCCACCCCCAGCTGCATCTTATAACACAGTTCATGTGTGTGAGTGTGTTGGCAGGGAACTGTAGGCAAATTCTGTTCTGTGTTACTCACAGCCACTCTCTGTAGTGTCTGGGTTAAGCAATATTAGACGTACAAAGGGGAGAATAAGGAATAATACAGAGCGGTAAATGCACAAGCATATTGCTTATCAGAAAGACACTTCAAGCTGCTCTTCTTCCTGATTGTGCAGCCTTTTCTCCCTAAAATCCTCAGGATCTCACCCAGGAATTATCAGATTTACCTTTAATCCCCAGCATGAAATGGGACATCTCCATCAGTGGTGATTGTGTCTGGAGATCAGGACGTGGATTTCACCATTACTCTGTGCTCTTCAGTGTCTCATGCACTCTCACTCTCTGCAAAGACACCGTCATTTTGCTGCAGCTGCTCCTGCTTTCCTGCTGGATGCACTCTGCTGTATATATTACACAGAATCTTAGTGATGGATGCTCTGGATTCGTACATGGTTTATAGGAGACAGGAGCCTCATCCTGCCTCTGGCTGCTGTTTGGACCTCCCATGAGGCTGCTGATAATGATTCTTTTAAACTTGCCATTATGGAAGAACTGAATCCTGTGTTGCTTGTTAAGACAGTGTAAACATCAAGTCCACTGAATTCCCCATTGACACCTCCAGGGTATCTCCTTTTTTTTGTCTTGCCTTGTGTGTGTGAATGTGCCAAGAGACACCTTGAATACTGGGACCTGTTCTGTCTGGCCTATCTCATTAAGGATAAAATGGAACTAAAAAAGGTTCAGAGAAGGGCCATAGAGATGATAAAGGGTATTGATTTTCTTCCATTAAAGGAAAAACTAAAGATTGAGGTTGTTCATTCTATCTTGCCTTCGGGTCTAATCCTGTAGGTGTTCTCAGAGCACGGCTGCCTACACACAAAGTGGAGGAGGAAGCAGCTGACCTGCCTTTTAGTAACTGTTAGGCCATCGGTGAGGGTAATCATGCCGGCTGTGGGAGATCCTGATTCAATTCCCCCCCTCTGACTGATAAAGAGAGGCTCCCCATGTGTCAGTGGAGTATTTTAGCCACTGGACTAGATGATACCCTGAAGTGGGGTGCACTTTGTCTAGCCAGGTCTCCTACTGAAGTTCTTCCACTTTAATTAAATATTGAATGACCCAGGGTGGAGAGATAATTCAGTGGTTCCAGCGTTGGCTTGTGTCATAAATAGATGGTTAAAGGTTAATGTCTCTTTTACCTGTAAAGGGTTAAGAAGCTCAGTGAACCTGGCTGACCAGAGGCCCAATGGGGGGAAAAGATACTTTCAAATCTTGGTGGAGGGAAGTCTTTGTTTGTGCTGTTTGTTTTGTTCGCTGTTCGCTCTTGGGGCTAAGAGGGACCAGACGTGCACCGAGGTTTCCTCCAATCTTTCTGAATCAGTCTCTCATGTTTCAGAAGAGTAAGTACTAGCTAGAAAAGGCGGATTAGTTTTATGTTTGTTTTCTTAACTTGTAAATGTGTATTTTGCTGGAATAATTTTTACCTCTGTTTGCTGTAACTTTGAATATCGGCTAAGGGGTGGGGAAGTCCCTCTAGGCTATATGAATCTGAATACCCTGTGAAGCATTTTATATCTTGATTTTACAGAGATAATTTTTACTTTTTTCTTTCTTTTATTAAAAGCTTTCTTTTTTAAGAACCTGAGTAATTTTTTTCCTTGTTTTAAAACTCAAGGGGATCGAGTATGAACTCACCATGGATTGGTGGGGGGGGAAAGGAAGGGAATGGTTAATTCCTCTTTGTTTTAAAATCCAAGGAGTTTGGATCTATATAGCTTCAAAGGCAACCCAGAGAGGGGAAAGTCTGGGGGGGGAGGGGAAAGGAGGGGGAATGGTTTATTTCTCCTTGTTTTAAGACCCAAGGGGTTTGGGTCTTGGGTTCCCCAGGGAAGGTTTTTGGGGAACAGGAAGTGTGCCAAACACTATATTTTGGCTGGTGGCAGCATTATCAGATCTAAGCTAGGAATTAAGCTTAGAAGGGTCTATGCAAGTCCCCACTTTTTGGATGCTAAAGTTCAAAGTGGGGAAAAAACCTTGACAGCTTGCTAAACCCCAGGTTGTAAGCTCAATCCTTAAGGGGGCCATTTAGTGATCTGGTGAAAAAAAGAATCTGTAAGGGACAGTATTTAGTCCTGCTGTGAATGCAGGGGACTGGACTCCATGACCTTTCAAGCTCTCTTCCAGCTCTTTCAGATAGGTATATCTCTATACAAAGAAGTGAGAACCACTCTAGGTCTTCTGCTTGGGGTGCTCTCCTGAGAAGTGGCAGGTCCCTGTTCAAATCCTTTCTGGCAGCTCCTTTATCTGGATTCGAGAGGTCTACTGCAAGACCTCTCTGGGCTGATGGTCTTCTACCAGGACCTCCTCTGGATCTGGAAACTGTTCTCAGCAACCAGGTCTGTGGCAGCCACTGAGGGGGCAGATCTCTTTGCAGAGCCCCTGCTACACAATCCCCAGCTCTGTGTGCAGGTGGTGGAGTACCCTGTTGTGTGCCAGAGATTGGTTCTGGCAGGAGTCAGAGACCTCCTGGATTACAATTGGGGAGACTGGCTGGATCCCCTGAGGTGCACTCAGCATATGGGGCTCTCCAGGCCTTGTACTCCCTGGTATGTACTTCAGGAGGTGAGGGCTGCTTTGCCGTTCACTGCTCGGGGTCGACCTCAACCAAATTCTGCATGAGGGCACGCCCTGACCGCCCTCCAGACCTTTTCATGGGACCCCTGCCCTGTGGACTCAACCGGCCCCACACCCACCCCTTCTCTGTGAGCTGGCTGCACGGCTTGCAGCTAGTCCGTGTCCAGACCACGCCACAGAAGCATCTTTACATGCTCACGCTCCACGCTCTTCACTTTCTCACCCTCACGTCCCACCTTGAGTCAAAGTGGCAGGACCTCCTGCCACCTCTAGAGGGTGAGGAGCCCCAGTGGGCCCGCCTATACTCCACCCTGGTCCCAAGGCCCACCAGGGATATCAGCTGGTGGCTTCTTCAGGGTGGCGTGAACACATGCATGTATTTGGCCCAGTTTGCCCCTGTACCGAACACCTGCCCCTTTTATGGCATGAGAGAGACTCTGACACACATTTACTTGCAGTGTGTCAGCTTGCAGCCCCTGTACCGACTCCTCAATGGGGGTAGAGATATATCACCTCCATGGCTCTATCTGGTAGGTGGGGTCAGAGCATTTCTACCACCAAATAATTGAGGATGAAGCACCTGATCTCGCTTTCTATAACTTTTAGTCCATTGGTGAGGGAAAAAACCCAAGATATGGGAGATCCTAATTCAATTCTGTCCTCTGACTGATTTGGAGAAGGTATATGACTAGAGATTCCCCATTTGTCAGCTGAATGCCTCCACCACTGAACTAGAGGATATCCTGAAATGGGGGCTCTGTCTCTCTCTCTCTCCTATTGAAGTTCTTTCAATTTAATTAAATAATCAGCAAAAGAAGCTGAGAAGCACTTTGTAGCTCAAGGGTTGGAGCACCAACCTGAGAAGTGGCAGATCCCTGTTCAAATCCTTTCTCTTAGCTTATCATGAAGAAAAATTGAACCTGGGTTTATCACATTACTGATGAGTACCCGAACCCCAGGACTAAAGGTCACAAGCCCTACTTATGCCCATGCCCTGCCCCAGCTATTTTTTTCTGGGATGAGACAGGTGTTGAACTCATTCTCACCTCAAATTACTGAGGTGCCCAAACTGCTTGACTCCAGGAGATGGTATCCTGTCTGTGGATCGTAATGAGGGATTGGCACATCCCTGCAGCTAGATTTAGGCACCAAATTCCCTGACTGGGGTGAGACTTAGGCCACGCTTTTATCTTTGCTGTCTCTCCTTGGCTAGCATAGGCTGCCTGCTGCCTAGCGGGATTATTAGGAGCCTGTCTCTCCTCATTTATTATACATGGAGCCTGGATGCTGCAGTGCCCATGTCCTTTTCATAGGTCCGTGACACTGACATGCATTTTCCTCTTTTCAGTCGTAGTTCTTACCACTTATTCTGCATATTTATTCCAGCATTTTCAAAGTAATTTCCAGAGGCACATAACTACTAATATTCCCACTTTGCAAAGGGGAAACTGAGTCCCAGGAAGGGGAAGAGACTTCTCCAAGGGCACACAAGAGATCAGAGCTGGGACTACAACACAAGTCTCCTCATCTCAGCACGTGGAGCATATTCATTGTTCGATGAGGGAGGTTATTTTTTGTTATTAGGTGATATGAATAGAAAAAACAGCAACACATTTTAGATATGAACAGTGTCACAGTTCAGGGCAACTGAATCTATATCCCCCCCTTTATTGCCAGCCAAAGGTGCTCACCTTCTAGGTATCATCTGTCTTGGGCAGAGACACACAGCTCTCTTTCTCCTGACCAGGGCTTTTGCAGGCTACATAGCTCTGAGTTCCCCAGTAAGCCACACTGCCCTTGCAGGCCACATTAGCTTTCTCCTCAGAGATGAGAAACAGTGTAACTGACACAGTTGTTACCACACAACCCTTTGGATCAAAGCTCATTTATTCTTAAGGTAAAAGCATCGCAGGGAAAAGCTTAACACAATGGAAGATCCTATACAGATGCTAAAACAATTTCCAGAGACCACCCTAACTCCAACCTTGGGCTCTCACTGTTGAACAGCTCTTCAAATCTCACACTGGGGTTCTCCTCTGCTTACAAGCACCTGTTGTTCAGAACAAGTCCCTCCCCCCATGACTCTGAGAATCCCTTCTTCATGTTGTTGGGCCTTTGGATCTTGGGAATACATAATCTGTAGTCAAAGATCCCCTCCCCAGGAACAAGCTTCCAAAGATCTGGTTGAGAGGTGGGTCATTTCCATTTGCCTCCTCCCCAGCATTTCTTAGGAAAACTATTCAACTAACAGTTCATTCTCATTTGATCCCATTGTTTCAAATTGTTCTTTGAACCTCAAACAATTTCCCAAGGTTACTGCAGTCATGTGTCCTAGATAAGTTTCATACAGATTATATTAATACCAACACATTTGCATTTTAAAACAATGAGCTCCTAAGACACTTCCTCTTAATTCATTGTAACTTAATTCCTTAAGGGCCATTAAGCATATGCAGGAAATCACCATAGCTATCACAGGCACCACAATGTCTGACTTCATCTGCTTTAAGGGTTGTGTTAGGGTTGAGGTTTGAGAGGGTTGCCCAGGAGCCTGCCATAGACAGTAGGTCTCATGTCCCGGCACAGGAGCTAAGGGGACTTTTACAGAATAAATTAGGGTGTCTAGTGATAGCTCACCTATATAAATAGGCACCGTCTGAGTAACAGGAGGAGCTCAATCTGGAATTTTGGTGCCTATATTTGGGCTTTAGGCAACTAAATTCCTTTGTGGATCTGGGACATGGAAACCTGGAGATGCATAGAGGCAGAAATGGGACTTTCAAAAGCCTCCAGGCAGGATATGTGCCTAACGCTCACTGAGGTCAACTTCCAGCTTCCCAAGTGAGATCTTCAGATCTGCACAACAGAGCTCTACCTTTAAGGTAAAGGAGTGACTAGTTTTCTCAATTTCTGTGCGCAATTAATTTTCTTAGGGCACATTGGACCTCTTTGTTTCTCAGGCTGTAGATGAGAGGATTGACCATGGGAGTCAAGACTGCGTAGAAGAGAGAGAGAGAACACTTTGTTGAGTTCTCTCAGTGTCTCAGTGTCTGGTAACATATACACAATCATCAGGGTCCCATAGAAATTTGTAACCACAATAAGGTGAGAGGAACAGGTGGAAAATGCCTTTCTTCTTTGGGTGGTGGATGGGATTCTCAGGATGGTGGAGATGATAAAAGCATAGGATGTCAGGGTTAATAGAAATGGGGGCAGGGTGTCTACAGAAGATAATATAAAGGTCACGAGTGTGATCAGGCTGGTGTCACTGCAGGAGAGTTTAATCACTGGGGTGAAATCACAAAGGAAATGGTCAATTTCATTAGGGCTACAGAAATGTAATTGTGACATTAAACATGTTACTATGGTCGTTGCCATAAATACACCCATCCATGACACAGCTGCTAACTGCAGGCAGATTCTACCTCTCATAAGAACCGTATAGTGTAGTGGTTTGCATATTGCTAAATACTGGTCATAGGACATCATGGATAAGAGATAGCATTCACTTGCTGCAAGCACACCAAAGAAATAAAATTGAGTGATGCAGCCACTAACAGAAATGGTTCTGTCCTCGGTCAGGAGACTGACCAGCATCCTGGGCAGGATGGTGGAGCTATAGCAGGTCTCCAAGCAGGACAAGTTCCCCAGGAAGAAGTACATGGGGGTGTGTAGGTGCCGATCAACCACCACTAGAACCATAATGAGGATGTTCCCACCTATAGTCACAATGTAGATCACTAGAAACAGAAGGAAAAGAAGAATTTGCAGTTCAGAGAGATTCCCAAATCCTAGGAGGTTGAATTCTGTAACATATGTTTGATTATTCCTTTCTTCATAAGGTGAATATATATTCTGTCTTCCACAATTTTCCATGAAATGTATCTATTAACAAGTAGCAAGTGTTGAAAGAGATTGCAGTATAATTGAAATCAGATTTTTATCTAGTTGATTGTAGAATACTGCAAACTGTTTAAAGAGAGAATGATTTATAAATGTTCAAAAGCCAAGACATTGGTTTAATCACATACTATACACAGTGTTTTGGAATGGAGATTCCCCACTTGCAAGCTCCAAATGGCAGCTACACTGTTAATTTTTCACTCTTTTGACATAGCTCTTTTTCATAGATGCATTGATGTGAAAGTCACCCAGGACAGTATGTCGTAAGCCATAGCATTTCCTTCAGTTCATTTCTCTTTGACCTAGGGCATATTTGTTTGAAGTACATCCAGAAGGGAATCCTGTAATCACCTATTCTGAGCCCCTAGATAAAATGAGCCATAGCTCTTCTCCAATAACTCTTGCATTGAGTTGAGCATTTGTTTGAGTTAAGCATATGTAACAAAACTGGAAATACTGTCATTATTATATAACAATTCTGTGCATATCTCTATTTGATAATTGATGATGGATTGCTTGCTATGGGGTAAGATTAAAAGGGGTTGTAAGAGGAACATAACATTAAAGGCAAAAAAAAAGAAAAAAGAGAAAGAAAAAAAAGTGACCAAGATAAGGAGCAGTGCAGCAAACTTTCATTCACAATTAACCAGGTCATGCGACACCAACTTTGCCAGTTCTTTGACTCAAGCTGGGAAAAGACACATCCAAAGACACTGGCCAAGTGAAGGATTCACTGTGAGGCACAGGCCGGTCTACACTAGAAGCATTACAGCAATGAAGCTGCACTGCTGCAGCTCACTGCTGCAGTGTGTTGGAGGAAGATACTCTATGCTGACAGGAGAACACTCTCCCATCAACATAATTATGCCTCCTCCACCATAGGCAGAAGCTATGTTCATGGGAGAGCGTCTCCTGCTGACATAGGGCCGGGGTGGACAATGCTTCAATCGCTGTAATTTGCTTTGCACAGGGGTATCTTTTTCACAACCCCGAGTGACATACATTACATCCACTTACGTGGTGGTGTAGACCTACCCACAGAGAGAGGCTCTGCAGGGAGGCAAACTGTCCCTCAGACTCAGAAGTTGCATCTGGAAGAACCTGAGCTAAGGAGAGAGAAGTTAAGCGCAGGTAAAACAAGAGCTGTCTAGGACACTTGGTTGTTTTATCCCATTTTCCTGAATGCTGTGTTCCCTTGGGCATATAAATAACACTTTGTATTGAAGAACTTAATCCTGCATCACTGCAAACTCCTTCTGTAGCAGATTCATGGAGGTAAAACTATAGCAGAGCAAAATTCCAGATATACCAGCTGGGGTAACACAACTGGTACCAAAGAGGGGTTAACCTGGGGATTAGGAGAAGGGTAAGATCCTGAGATCCAACGAAAGAGAAGTGAAAGCATGGGCTTCTCACTTGAAAGGGGTGCACTTGGGGGGGACTAGAAAAGAGTTCAAGAATGGACAGTCTACTCAGGACAGCAGCTGTTCTTGATTTGGTTAGTCATCCTCACTTTTCATAACATGCACCTTATTTCTAAACTGAATTTTTTGGCTTCATCTTCCAGTCATGGGTTCTTGTTTTACCTTTCTCTGCTGGGTTAAAGAGCCCCTTAGTACCTTGCATTTTCTTCTAAGAAGGTACTCACTGACTATATTCAACTCGCCTCTCAATCTTTTGTTCAATATCTTCATTAATGATTTGGAGGATGGGATGAATTGCACCTTGTTGGCATTGGTGAGGCCTCATCTGGAGTACTGTATCCAATTTTGGGCCCCACACTTAAAGAAAGGGGGTTCCAAAGAGGATGAATCAAGACTGTTCTCAGTGGTACCAGATGACAGAACAAGCAGTAATGGTCTCAAGTTGCAGTGGAGGAGGTTTAGTTTGGATATTAGGAAAAAAAATTTCACTAGGAGGATGATGAAGCAGTGGAATGGGTTACCTAGGAAGATGGTGGAATCTCCATCGTTAGAGGTTTTTAAGGCCTGGCTTGACAAAGCCCTGGCTGGGATGATTTAGTTGGGGATTGGTGTTGCTTTGAGCATGGGGTTGAATTAGATTACCTCATGAGGTTCCTTCCAACCCTGATATTCTATGATTCTATGATTTTTCTTAGAAATTAAACAGTTTGAGCTCCTTCACTCTCATTGCAAGGCATTTTCTTCAATCTGCCATATTATTGTATCTCTTATCTACACCCCCACCAATTTTTTCAACATTCTTTTTTTAGTGTGCACATACACCAGAACTGGATGCATTTCAGTCTCACCAATGCCTGGTAGAGAGAGAAAATCCCCTTCTCATCACTCCTCCATTTATACATCACAGGATTGCATTAGCCCTTTGTGCCATAACATCACATGTTTAGTTTCTTGTCCAATATGACCTCTAAACTTGCTGTGATGGTGGTGAGGGTCACATATATCAGCTTCTCAGGAGAGGGACATGTATGTAATGGCATCATTGTAGTGCCTGGGACTAGGCAGTGACGCTGACAAACAGCACAGACGGGAAAATGACTCTGCTCCATGCACAAAGGCAGGACCACAGGTGGAAAACCACTGATATAAATCCGCTATGCTATAGTTTTAACCCATGGCATCTTGCCCTGCCCTCTGTACTTACAGATAACAACTTTCTCCATCTTTTTTTCTGGCAGCCTATCAAGTATTTGAAAACCACTATTGTGTACCCCTTTTATCTCCTCTTTTCTAAACTAAACATACCCAGTTCCTTCAGCCTTTGCTCATATGGCTTCTATTCCATCCCTTCGATTATCTTTGTTGCTCACAGGTAGAATCTGTGCTGCAATACTCTCAGTCACTATCTGTAGAGTCTCTGCTCAGCAACATAGGAAGCAGTAATGAGACACATGGAGAGAATGGGGAATGATGGACAGAAGGAAATGAACAAGCAAACTGTTTGCCTGAGAGATTTCAGGGTACTCGTCGTCCCAATATCACAGTGTTTTTCTCCCTAAGATCCTCATAGTTTCACCTAGGAATGATCAGATTTACCTGTAATCATCAGCATAAAGGGACAACCTTTTCCTTGATTGTGACTGGGTGTGTGATCAGGATCTGGTTTCCTCCATCGCTCTGCTCTCCTCGGTATCTCACTCTCACTCTCTCTGAAAAGACACTTACATTTTTCTGAAGCTGCTCTTGCTTTCTTGCTCGATGCATAATCTTGTGTGTGTTACACCGCACCTTATTGCCAGCTGTTCTGGATTCTTCCTGAGATTATATGGGAGAACAGCCTCATTCTGTCTCTGGCTGCTCTTGGGATCTCCCTTGAGGCTGCTGCTAATGAGAATTTATAATACTGCCTTCATGCAGAAATAAATCCTATGTTGCTTGTTAAAACAGAGTAAACATCAAGGTCATCGCAATCACCATTAAAACCTTCAGAGAATGTCCCTTTTTGCCGTGGCTTGCATGGTGTGCATGTGCGTGATAACAGAGACCTTGAATACAGGGTCCAGTTTCACTGGTCTGTATCCAAAGGGACATAGTGAAACTGGAAAAGTTTCGGATAAGGGCAACAAAGTTGATCAATGGTATGGAATGGCTTCCATCCAATGAGAGAATAAAGATTAGGACTGTTCATCTTAGAAAAATGACAGGATAGGATAGAGGTCTATACATTAATGAATAGAGTGGAAAAGCTTAAGAAATAATTTACCCCTTCACACAATACAAATACTAGGAGTCCCCTGAAGAAATTCATAGGTATCTGGCTTTTTCATACAACATACCTGTAAAGATCCTTGTTATGGGATATTTTGATGTGCAGAACTGTAATTGTTAAAAAAAAACCTGGATAGGTTAATGGAGGACAAGTCTATAAATGAGTGTTGGACAAGACGGCCAGGGATGCAATCCCATGCATTGGGTGACCCTAAACCTCTGACTTCAACCACTTTAGTCTGTTCTGGCCCCAGATGTCCAGCTGGGCTTCTTAATAGCTCATATCCCCTTCTGGGGGTTGATCATTGTCAAATTGTAGGTCACTTCCCCAGTGGTTTATGGGGGGGACCCAGGTCAACCTACTATTCTGGGTCCAAGGCCAGAAACCCTAAGAATGGCAGCCATGTGCGACCACATGTCTTTAATGAAACTGCTTTCTGTTCCCTGGGCCACTTCCTCATGGCTCCAGCCTTCACCAAAGCTTCATCCATACCTCTGTGTTCTCCTATGTTCAGGCCCAGCAGCCAGGCCTAAGCTTGTCCTCGCTGTCCCAGTCCCTTTCAGCACTGACCTGTCCATGCTGCTGTAGCCCTTCAACCTGCTAAGAAGGCCATTTTCACTGCTCAGGCTCTAAGCTGCAACTGCCCCCTTTTCTCACTGTAGCTCCGTTCACACCAGCCTGCAGCCCCCTGATTGGCTATCCCCATGCAGCCTACCCCATTGCCCGCATCCCATGCAGACTCTGTGCAGCTTGGAGGACTCCTCTACTACTCTTTTCCTGAGATAGGTGTAGCAGGGCCTTGAGGCCTCCAGCAGGAGGCCTCTGGGGCCAGTCCCCTCATCACAGTGTCCCTTGAAGCTCATAAGATTTCACAAGGTGACATTAGTCATGTCTTCTAGACAAGTTACATACAATCCCATAATAACACATGAGCTATGGGGACTTTTTAAATTTGGGTGCCTAGTGAATTTAGGTATTTACCGAGTTATATGGCAGGTGAGCAGTGGTTTAGTGGATCATTTAGTATCTAAGTCTGGGACTGAGCTGTGGGCTTTAGGGACCAGGACCCTTTTGTGGGTCTGGGATGCAGGCACCGAAAGATGCAGAAAGGCACAAGTGGGATTTTCCAAAGCATCCAAGTAAGGCGGGAGCCTAACTGCCACTGAAGTCAGCTTACAGCTTTGAAGCTTTGGAAAAACAGAGCATTCTTCTACAACTGAGCTAAAAGAGTGACTCCATTAGCTGGTTGATGTTCTCATTCCTGTTGTTTTATATACTGAAGTCAATGGGAGTTAGGCATCTAGATGCTTTGAAAATCCCATTAGGTACATAAATACTTCTACAAATATGGATCTTAGATACCAAGGAGAGAGGTATGATAGCTGTGTATAACTAAGATACATATTGTAACTATGATTCATGGTGATTAAACCTCTGAACGTGGTCTTTCAATGGAATGCTATAGCCAAAAGAGCTAACGTACTCTTGGATGTACAAAGAACTATGAAGTACAAGCAGGAAGATAGATTTAGCTCACTATATTAAACCTTTGAAACAATTCCTGTGATCCCATGTGTTAGTCACCTCTTTTGGAAAACACAAACCCAGTTACTTTGATGTGAGTATGGAGCAATTTGATTGAAGCTGATGTCATGTCTCCATACTCATCCTGGCATAAATAACAGAGACTTCTGATGTGATTAGCAGAATAGATTACTGTGGCAATCTAGCAGACATCCATTCCATTCTGGAGCCTAAACCCCAATGAACAACTTTGTCCCATTAGCCAGGGACAGTGGTGCAGACCCCTAGAGCTTTTGCGATATTTCTAATATTTACAAACCAGCTGACGATCTTGGTTGGAAATGGAAGTTTTCCTTCTCCTAGGTGCACTGCCTGCAACAACTGATGAGCCTGTACAGGGAGACTCTGGCAAACCAGTAAAGTGCTTAAAACCACTATGGCTTATTGTTAAAGGTGGCCTAGTCTGCAAGCTGTAAATTGGCCAATCAGCAATCTCAGCTTGACCAAAGCAGGAGGGGAGGGGTTTTTGGCTGACACAAAAAGGGCAGTTTGATCCCACGTCCTTCCTAATAAGAATTGTGTTGAAGTTGCTGATACATTTTAAAAGAGCAAGATATGCCCCAGGAATGTCTATTGGGGTTAATCAATATCAGAAGGAACCTCTTGCTTGATCATTGAATCTGCTTACTTAACAAGGTTTCGTTAAGGGACATGTCATTCTATTACTAATGTATAAATAAGAGGAAAAAGCTTAAGATAGTTGGACACATTTGGGGACTCTTTTTGGACTCTCCCTCTGGATACGTCTTGCGGTCCTCATCAGCAGAGGAAAGATTTTGCCACCTAAAGCCTGCCGCTATGTCACTCGAAAGCCACACTCAGCTTTGGTAAGTACGAGTGTTGGAGGTGTTTTACTAATCTTGTTGAGGACATGTGTAAATTTTTGAGACTAAGTAAAATTTAGCTTTAAGTGAAAAGACTGTTGTGTTGTCCTGTTTGTGCCAGCCACCCATCGGTCATACAGCCGTGTCTCCCCTGATTTATTTCCTAAGACCTCCTCACACAGAGTAAAAGTTACCAAGAGCTTTCAGTTGAAAGAACCCTAGGTAACAAGCTCACCTTCCTGAGACAGGCACAGAAAAGTGATTTACCCAGGCTCACTCAGCAGCAGGACTACAGCCCCCATCTTCTGAGCCCCAATCTTGTACCCTCTTCACTGTACCATACCGCCACCCCTAAAGCATCATTATTTTACATTATTTTATTTTCTATTTTAAATGGCTCTTTGCTGGTGCCCAAATATCCTAATCCAGAACCTGAGCTCCTGCAAGCTAACAGAGCACCAGGCTGGAATTTTCAAACTATCGTAAAAATCCCATTGAAAATATTTGGCTCTTACTCCCATAAGCTGTTTTGGAAATTCTCTTCCAAATGACCTCTGAAGGATCAAACAGTCAGATTGTGCCACAGTCAGAAATGTGTGCACAGTGCTTTAATCCCCAAACCAGTCTTCTTTCCAGACAGATATATGGTCTCATCTTTTTTAAATAAAGCATACTATAATAAATGGGAGCTAAATGCCTGGGTAAATTTGAGAATCTACCTAGACACTTATCTGCATCTTTAGAACATTTCATAATTTGGCCCTTAGGAATCTGATCACTTTCAAAATGATTGGGATGAAGGAAATGAAGTCATGGACGTGCTTCAGATAGATCCCAGCACTTTTCAATAAAGTATGAAAACATATAACAATTAAAGGGAGTCAGGCACATTTGAAACCCCAGCTAAATACCTATCTGCATATTTAGGAACTTTAAAATTCTGGCCCTGATTAATCCAACTATGTTTGAAAGTAGTTGGGCTGAGGAACCTAAGGGTATATCTACACTGCAGCATTAAACCTCCCAGGGCCTCAGAGACAGGGTTCCAGCTTGAGCCCAAAACTTTCGAAAGGAAATTTTATAGCCCTGCAGCCTGAGCCTCATGATCCTGAGTCAGCTGACTGAGGCCAGCCATGAATCTTTTATCACAATGTAGATGTACCTTAAGTCACTCAGGTGTTTTCTCAAAGAGCCTGACACTTTTCAAATGCAGAAATCAATATCAATTTCTCAACACACATTTTTCTTTTCACCTGACATTGAAATGACTTTTAGGATGAAGAGATGTTCCACCAGAAATCATTCATCTCAATTAATATTTTATTTCAACATCCAGGAATCCATTTAGGATCTTACAAACCTTCTGATCATTGCAATATTGCATATGTAACAAACAAAATATCAGCCGTCCAGTACAATCTTCACAAATAGAAAATTATATTGGAAGTCCTGACAAAAAGATGAGAGAAAAATATTTACACAATCTGAAACCCCCCCTCAGGGATTCCAGGACAGAACTATGTAAAGTATAGACTTTTCCCAGTACACTCAGAGTAACAAAGTAGATGAAACATGTAACTGAAAATCTTTAATTCCACTGTGTGGAATGCAGAGCACATGAGAGTTATTATTTCAGTTGGGTCATTAGGAAGTATCAGCTATAATCAACTATAAATGCTGCCTTCCCAAAACATAGTATATCTTCATATTCCCCAAGAAAACTCCCATTGGCATGAACTAGGGAAAACCTAGGTGCTAATTCCATTAAAGGTCTGCCAGATTGATTCATTCCCATATCAATCACTCTGTCGGAGTCCAAGTGAACACTAGACATTTACTGATGACCTTTCTCAGGGACCTCCTTGACCTCTTTGTTTCTCAGGCTGTATATAAGGGGACTGGCCATCGGAGTCATTACTGTGTAGAAGAGAGATAACACTTTGCAGAGCTCTCTAAGTTTGTCAGACACATAGACAATTATTAGGATCCCATAGCAGATTGTTACCACAACGAGGTGTGAGAAGCAGACGGAAAATGCCTTTCTCCAGCCACTGGTGGAAGGGATTGTCCAGATGATAGCAATATAAGATGCCAAGGTTAAAAGAAATGGGGGCAGGATATATATGGAAGGGAGTATAAAGATCACCAGTTTTATCAGGCTGGTGGTACTGCAGGAGAGTTTAATCACTGGGGTGAATCACAAAGGAAATGGTCAATTTTATTGGGATCACAGAAATGTGATTGTGACATTAAACATGTTATTATGATTGTTGCTAGAAATCCACTCATCCAGGACACAGGTGCTAACTTGGGGAAAATTCTGACATTAATAAGAGCTGTGTAGTATAGTGGTTTGTGTATTGCTATATACTGGTCATAGTACGTAAGTGCTAGGAGATAATATTCATCTCCTACAATGAAGCAAAAGAAAAAAAATAAGTGATGCACCCACCAACAGAAATGGTTCTTTGCCCACTCATGGGACTGTCCAGCTTCCTGGGCAGGATGGTGGAGGTGTAGCAGGTCTCCAAGCAGTACAAGATCCCCAAGAAGAAAAATATGAGGGGAGAGGGAGGGTGAAGGTGCTGATCAGTCACAACTAGTGCAACAATGAGTAGGTTCCCAGCCATGGTTACTATGTAGAGCACTAGAAACAGAAGGAAGAGAAGGGGCTGAAGGTCAGAGAGATTCCCAAATCCCAGATGGATGAATTCTGTGATATGGATTTTATTTACCCCTTCTACTTTCTCCACATTTCTGCCCCCAGCTTCTTTCATTCATAGACACACAGATCTAAAGGCCAGAGAGGAGTGTATGTTGCATGTCACAGGGCTTCCTTGAATTAAATCCTTGGTTGAACTAAAGCAGAAGGGACTACTGGCATCATCTAATCTGACTCCTGTATGTGAAGAACCATAACACTTCCCAACTTATGCTGAATTTACCCCCAATATCTTGTGGTTAAGTAAACCATATGTGACAAAGTGGGACATATCTGCATTATTTTGTATCAGTAAAGTGCCTAGCTGTGTATTTTAAATAATGATGGATTGCTTGCTATATGGGTGAGATCAAGAGGGGTTTTTAGAGGAACCAGACAGGAAAGGCAAAGCACACAGACTATGACCATGTCAGTAGCCAGCAGGGTTACACAGTTGTTTACCAAGGCTGAGAAAAGAGAGATTAAAAGAAACTGTCCAAGTAAAGGATTCCTTATGAGACACAGAGAGAGAGTCTGCAGGGTTTCAACTATCCCTCAGACTCAGAAATGGGATCTGGAAGAACCTGAGCTATAGATAGATGAGTTAAGTGCAGGCAAAACAAGAGATATTTAGGACTCTTTGTTGTTTTAACCCATTTTCCTCAATGCTGTGATCCCTTGGGCTAATACATGCCACTTTGGTTTGAGGAAGCTCTTCCTATGTCCTGCAAATACAGCACTGCATATATGTGGATATCTGCTTTATATCCACAGATATCTGCACCTGCAGATGTGAATGCAGATATCTGAGGATGAGTTCTGCGAATTACGGATGGAAGCAGATCCAAATTTTATATCTAAAGCCATGCAAATCTGCAGACATCCGCTTTGTATCTGTGGGTCATATTTGCAGATGAGATGTGGAAACAAATTTTGTATCTATGAAGGACTCGACCTGCAAGCTCATTCCATCACCAGCTGAGGGATGGAAATCTATAGCAAGGCCAAACTCCCGTTAGACCTGGTGGGATAACGCAGCTGGCACCAAAGGGGTGGTAATCTGGAGATTCAGAGAATGGTTGGATCTCAGTATCCCACCCAAGAGAAGGGGAAGCATAGGCTTCTCGCTTCCAAGTGCTGTACTGGGGAAACTGGAGGAAGTTCCAGGAAGGAGCAGCCTGCCCAGTGAAAGTGAATGCAAATCTTGCACAAATGCAGCCAGTCATGATTTTTTAAGACATCAAAGTTGGAGAATCCACCCTCTCCTTTTGTGCTTTATTCGAGTGGATAATCACTCCCATGAATCATCATGTCATTTGTGCCTTATTTCTAAATTGAATACGTCTGGCTTCAGCTCCCAGCCACTCGTTCTTGTTTTGTCATTCTCTGATGGATTCAAGGCCTTTTAGTATCTGATATGTTATCCCCAGGAAGCTATGAATCCACTATAGTCCAGTCACCTTTCTAATGTCTTTCTTATACATTTAATAGTTTGAGTTCCTTTGCTCTCCCTGGAAGTCATTTTCTCCAGCACCTCCCTGCACCACCCCTCCCTCACATTTTTGTGGCACTTTTCTACACCCTCTCCAATTGTTCAACATCCTTTTTTAAATGGATGCAATTTTGTCTCAACAATCCCTAATAGAGGTCAGATCACCTCCATACTTCTATTTATCTCTCCTCTATTTATACATTGTAGGATCATATTAGTCTTTAGCTCCACAATATCACACCTGGAGCTTATGTTGTGTTACTTGTCCACTGTGACCCCCAAGCATGCTGTGATGATGGTAAAGGTCACATACATGAACTTCCCCAGAGAGGGACAAAAATGTGATGGCATCATGCTAGTGTCTGGGACTAGACAGTGACACTGACCAAAAGCACTTCACTCAATTCACAAAGGGAATAACACGAACACGAATAAACTCCACAGATCCCACTCACTCTTATCACATTAGTGACTCTCTAACAAGCCTGGGGACACATTCCATCCCCAAGCCACAACATAACCCAGATCTTGTGTTTTAATTTGCTGGGGTGGAACTGTGGGAGGACTCTGCTGCAGAAATCACAGCCACTCTCTGGAGAGTCTCAGATCAATGATATTCAGAGAAGCGATAAGCCACAGCAAGGGGACAATGCAGAATGATATATCACCGTAAATGCACAAGGAAACTGTGTACTGGAGAGGCAGTTCAGCCTGTTCTGCTTCCCAATATAGCAGGTGTTTCTCCCTCAGATCCCTAGTATGTGACCCAGGATTGGTCAGATTTACCATTAATCCTCTGTATGAAGTGTTGACTTCTCCATTGATGATGGCTAGGAGTTGGAATTGGGATCCGTATTCCACCATCTCTCTGCTCTCCTCAGTGTCTCAGACAATCCCATTCACTCTGCAAAGACACTTATAGTTTGCTGCTGGGCTGCACTGCTCTTGCTTTCTCGCTTGATGCACACACTAGGATATATGACAACCAACCTTAGTGCTGCCTGCTCTGGATTCTTACATGGGCTACAGAGAACAGCAACTTACCCTGGCTGTTATTGGTCTCTCCCTTGATATTGCTGATAATGATCATTGGTCGATAGCCCTCATGGAGGTTATTAAATCCAGGCCATTGCAATCCTCACCCAAACCTCCAGGAATCTTCCCTTTTGTAATGCTCGTTGTGGACGTGGGCCAGGAGTCTAAGGCCTGGCCACATTTAGATATACTCCTAGACACTTATCTGCATCTTTAGAACCTTTCAAAGTCTGTCCCTTACAAATTCAAAAATTTTTTGAAAAATCGTTGGGACTTAGGAACTTTAGTCATTTAGGTGCTTTTTCCAAATTCAATTTTGAAATATAGAATTGATTAGCAGTTTCTCCACACATTATTATTATTATTTTCATTGGACATTAAAATGTTCTTTAGGGTAAAGAGATGTTTCACCAGAAATTATTCAAGTCAATTAATTGTTCTATTTCAATATCCAGGAATGCATTTAGGATCTTACATGCCACTAATCATTTCATGACAACATATATAACAAAAAAAAAATTATAAAGACCAGTTCAATCTACCCAAATCTAAAATTGTATAGGACACCTGATACCAAAGTGAGAGACTAAATACTTTAATAATCCAAATCCACCTGTAGTATTCATGAACACTGCAATGTAAAACCTAGACTTTTCCCAGCTCACAGGAAAGATGCAAACAAAACATGAAAGTAATATCTTTGAACTCCACTTAAATGCAGAGAACAGGAAAGTTAAGATTCCAGCTAGGGGAGAAGCAAGCATCAACTCTTACAAAATGGGAATGCAGACGTCCCTCAAATTAGCATGTCCTCATGTGCCTCAAGAAAGCTCCCATTGTCATGAGCTAGAGACAGCCTAAATGCTAACTCCCTCTCTAGCTCTTCCAAATTCATTCATTGCCATATCAATCACTAATTCTCAATTTCTATAAGCTCCATACATTGCTGATGACTTTTCTCAGGGCCACCTTGACCTCTTTGTTTCTCAGGCTGTAGATGAGAGGATTGACCAGGGGAGTTAGGACTGTGTAGAAGAGAGAGAACACTTTGTTGAGGTCTCTAAGTGTGTCAGTGTCTGGAAACATATAGACAATGATTAGCGTCCCATAGTAGATTGTCACCACAATGAGGTGAGAGGAGCAAGTGGAAAATGCCTTTCTCCTCCCGGTGGTGGACGGGATTCTCAGGATGGTGGAGATGATACAAATGTAGGATGCCAGAGTTAATAGAAACAGGGGCAGGGTGTATATGGAAGACAATATAAATGTCACGAGTGTGATCAGGCTGGTGTCAGTGCAGGAGAGTTTAATCACCGGGGTAAAATCACAAAGGAAATGGTTAATTTCATTGGGGCCACAGAAATGTAACTGTGACATTAAACATGTAACTATGGTAATTATCATAAATCCACTCATCCAGGACACAGCTGCTAACTGCAGGCAGATTTTGCTATTCATAAGACCTGTGTAGTGTAGTGGTTTGCATATTGCTAAGTCATAGGACATAAGTGCCAAGAGATAACATTCAACTCCCAAAAAAAGACCGAGGAAATGAAATTGAGTGATACAGCCAGTAACAGAAATGTTTCTGTCCCCAGTCAGGAGACTGGCCAACACCCTGGGCAGGATGGTTGAAGTGAAGCTGGTCTCCAAGCAGGACAAGTTCCCCAGAAAGAGGTACATGGGGGTGTGAAGGTGCTGATCAGTGACAACCAGTGTGATGATGATGATGTTCCCAGCCATGGTCACAATGTAGATCACTAGAAACAGCAGGAACAGAAGGGGCTGCAGTTCAACATGATTCCCAAATCCCAAGAGGATGAATTCTGTGATATATGTTTCATTTTTCCCTTCTTCTTTCTCCATGATATCCATGTAGATTGCGTCTTCCTCTGTTTTCCGTGAAATTATCTAGTGACAGATAAACAGTCGTTAGTATTGAAGAAGTTTGCTGTGCAATCAAACATAGTAAATTCCCAGCCATTTGATACTAGAAAAGTTCAATGCGTGTAAGAAGAGCGTGATTTCACAGAGCTTGGGGTAGCGGACAATGGTTTAAGTACAGAAAGCATACCCATGGAGCATGAGAGCAAATCCTCCAGAATGGCTGCCAGTCTTAATTTTGAAGACATCAGGAGGCTGACAATCCACAACTTCCCTCAGCACTTTGTTCCAATGGTTAGCCACCTTCTCCATTCATAGTGTGTTCCTTATTCCTCAAAAAAAAAATCTGGTTCTTGTTCTGACTTTTTTCTGCTGAATTAAAGAGCCCTTCAGCCCTTGTATTTTCTTTCCATGAAGGTGATCATCATCTGTAAGCAAGTCACCTCTCAATCTTTTTTCTCATAAGTAATGCCATTTCTGTTCCTTCACTCTCATTGTAAGGCATTTTCTCCGTCTCTGCCCCTATATTACTATGACTTTTTCTTGCACCCTCTCCAGTTTCTCAATGTACTTTTTAAAATGTGGTCACAGAAAAAGACTGGATACTGTTCGGTCTCAAATGTCTAATATGGGTTACCACACCTTCCTACTTCTACTCAACACTTCTCAGTTTATACAGTACAAGATCCCATTAACCCTTTCTGTCCCAGCAGCACACAAGGAGCTCGTGTTGAGTTCCTTGCCCACTCTGACCCCTAAACTTGCTGTGATGGTGGTCAGGGTCAAACTCACGAGCTTCCCCAGAGAGGGAGGGGAATATGATGGTATCATGCTAGTGCCTGAAACTACATAGTGACACTGACCAACAGCACAGATGGGAAGAAGAACTCCCTGAGCAGACTCCATCGATCCCTCTCACTCTTACCCCTAAGTGACTCTCCAACAGACCCTGGCACACATTCCACCCCCAGCTGCATCTTGTAACGCAGCTCACGTGTGTGAGTGTGTTGGCAGGGAACTGTAGGCAAATTCTATTCTGCGTTACTCACAGCCACTCTCTGTAATGTCTGGGTTCAGCAATATGAGACATATCAAGTGTAGTATAAGGAATAATACAGAGCGGTAAATGAACAAGCATATTGCTTATCAGAGAGATGTTTCAAGCTGCTCTTCTTTCCTATGGTGCAGCCTTTTCTCCCTAAAATCCTCAGGATTTTACCCAGGAATTATCAGATTTACCTTTAATCCCCAGCATGAAATGGGACATCTCCATCAGTGGTGATTGGGTCTGGGGATCAGGACGTGGATTTCACCATCACTCTGTGCCCTTCAGTGTCTCATGCACTCTCACTCTCTCTGCAAAGACACTGTCATTTTGCTGCAGCTGCTCTTGCTTTCCTGCTGTATACACTCTGTGGTGTATATTACACAGAACCTTAGTGTTGGCTGCTCTGTATTCTTATATGGTTTATAGGAGACAACAGCCTCATCCTGGTTCTGGCTGCTGTTTGGATCTCCCTTGAGGCTGCTTAAACTTGCCATCATGGAAGAATTGAATCTGTGTTGCCTGTTAAAACAGTGTAAACATCAAGTCCAGTGCAATCCCCACTGAACCCCCCAGGTTATCTCCTTTTTTTGTCTGGCCCTGTGTGTGTATGTGCTAAGAGACACCTTGAATACTGGGTCCAGTTCCAGCTGGCCTATCTCATAAAGGATAAAATGGAAATCAAAAAGGTTCAGAGAAGGGCCACAGAGATGATCAAGGATGTGGATTGGCTTCCATTGAAAGGAAAACTAAAGATTGGGGTCGTTCACCTTATTAAGGGGGGATATGATAGAGGCCTATTAAATCATGAGTGGTGTAGGAAAAGTGAATGAAGAAGTGCTATTTTCCATGTCACCTGATAAAAAAACCAAGGGTCACCTGATTAAATTAACAGATGTCTAGCTTAATAAAAATCAAAGTAAATACTTTTCCACCCAGAATACTTCTGGAATTCATTGTCATGGGATATTGTGATGGTCAGAGATGTAAGTGGGTTCAAAAAAGAACTTGATAAGGTCCTGGAGTACAAGTCCATAAATGGCTATTGGCCAAGATGGTCAGGCATGTAATCTCATGAAGGAGCAACCCTAAACCTCTGATGCCAGAAGCTGTGAGTGGAAGACAGTGGTGGATCATTGCAACTGCCCTGTTTTGTGCACTACCCCTGGAGCTCCGATATGGGCCACTCTTAGAGACAGGATACTGAGTAAGATGGACCATGGTCTACCCTAGCCCAGAAATGCAGAAGGGACTTAGGTTACAAATCCCAATTTTAGGCACCCAAGTTTCACATTTAAGCACCAAGCGATCTAAAAAACTCCTCTTTGGCTTCTGCCCAACCCATTAGGCTCCTAACGTCCCTCTGTGCCTAAGTCTCCACTGTAAAAGTTCTTTAGGAACCTATATTTCAGCCTCTGTACACAGGCACTGCTGACTTTAGTTGTCCTGACACCTATTCCATGCCTAAATTTTAACACAATTCTCAAACTGGGGGAAGATACCTTGCCTTTCGGTCTAATCCAGTAGGTGTTCTCAGAGCATGACTACCTACACACAAAGATAGGAGGAAGCAGCTGACCTTTCTTTTAATAACTTTTAGGCCAGCGGTGATGGTACTCACCCATCTGTGGGAAATCCTGATTCAATTCCCCTCTCTGACTGATGAGGAGGGGCTCCCCAAGTATCAGCGGAGTATCTGGACTAGACTATACTCCATCTATCCAGATCTCCTACTGAAGTTCTTTCACTTTAATTAAGTATTAAATGGTTCAGAAAAAGAAGTGAGAACCACTCTAGGTCTTCTGCTTGGGGTGCTCTCCTCAGAAGTGGCAGAACTCTCTTCAAATCCTTTTGCCTAGGTTTGCATATTCAGAAAATGAACCTGGATCTATTTTGTTACAGAGGAGCACCCTAAACATGGGGCTTCTTGTGCTCAATCCTTTCCCCAGCCATTTTGTGTGGAGTTAGGCTGATGCCCAACTCATCCTCATAAGCAGAGAGAGGCGCCTCCCTGCAGCACCTCTGGTGAAGACCCTCTATGCCGACGGCAGAGAGCTCTCACATCAGCATAAAAAAACCCACCTCTGTGAGCAGCAGAAGCTATGGAATATTCACACCCCTGAGCAACATAAGTTGTGCCAACACAGCCATAGCCATAGGCACTGAATTTTCTGAACGGATAACTTAGGTCATTTGGCCAACTGAGACAGCTCCTTGACTAGCATGCTGGCTTTTGTGAATTATTTTCTCTCCCCATACATTGCCTAAGGATCCTGGGTAGCTAATTCAGCTTTTATGGATCCAGTTGCTGTTCCAGGTATTTTGTAGGCATCTAAAAGTTAGGCATTGCGGAGCTCTGTGCCACAACCCTTTTGTAGGCCCCTCACATAGAAATACACATTGTCACTTACATACTTGTTCTGACCAATACTGTTACAGTCCAGGATTTTCAAAGCACTTCTCACAGACATGTTAAGATGGGGAAACTGGGATAATGGAAGGAGAAGTGATTTGCCCAACACCACACAAGAGATCAGTTTAAGAGGCAGGAATTGAATCCAGGACTCCTGACCTCAGCAAATGTGCCATATTTTTTGATGATACAGTGTATTATTTTTGGTTATTAGGTGATATGAATAGCAGCAACAGACCAACAGACAGACATTTTAGTCTTGAACAATGCAAAATACCAACATGAGAATCTGAGAAGTGAGGCCAATGCATAAGAATCCTGATTTGCATCTATAGTGAGGCCCCTTTATGCCATAAACAGAATCTTCTCCTATTTTAATGCCCCATAACACCCCTAGAATGGTTTCAAGTGACCTGAGTGTAAATGAGAAACAGGCCCAACAGTGTAGTTGACTACTCGCTACATACATACTGGTGTGGTAGTTATATGCATTTTGACAGGTATCTTCTAAATATTTTCGATGATAGCTGGACAGGCCCCTCTACAAAGCATTTTGATGCAGAAACAAGCTCTTTTCCATGCAATTATATATTCTGTGTAGGTTTATATGATGTATGTTGTGGGCTAAAACAAAACTGCTTAAACAGCTCCATCAATGATTGTAGCGAACAAATGCTAGAGCTTGGTGGTGGGGGAATCCCCCTCTGAGAAAATTAAAAATTTTTTGATTTTCAGATTTCTTGAGAAAAAGTCAAAACCAGACAGTTTCCATGAAAATGTTCATTTAGTCAAAAACCAGCTTTCCGTCACAAAACAGATTTAGTGGATTTTTTTGACCAGCTCTATTCATTAATCATTTCTGTATTATTATAACTGAAGCAGCTCAGCGTGCTTCTTTGACATTCTACAACAGGAGGGGAAACTAAGGCAGGATGGCACCCAGAGCCTAAAAGAGCTAATCCACCCTGTCACACATGTACTTGCAACAAGTCAACGCCATGTGTTCTGAATCTTATGTCTAGATTGATTTTGCCTAGATCAGCGTTGGGTTTGCCTTACCCAGCTTCAGATGGCAATTCTCTGCCTGGGGTCATGTTGTATTTCAGGCGGCCAATACCACACCTCCACATAGTCCCATTCCCCAGAACATCAGGAGCTACACCCCTAACATAGAATATGGAGACAGATATCCACCCCAAAATAACTTCACGAGACAGGTTCTCTAGATACCCAGTATGCTATTCATACTGTATAGGACTGCACTCTGAGAGTTATCCCTTTGAAATCAATGGAAGAACAGGTGTAGTAAGGCATTTCTGAACATTAATAGAGTATTAACATCTGACCCTCATCTAATATGGCGCTGGAGGATATGTCAGTATATAAGACAGATTAGAAAGATAGATAGATAGATAATACTGAACTGATATGTCTTAATATTTACTCTGTGCTTTTAAGATCTGTGGAGAAAAAGGTGCTTAATGAGTTAAATCACCAGCCCTCTGGACCGTGATGTAATGTGATCCCTGAGCTTACACTGGTAAATTTACAGGCACAAACTAAATTGATCATTCCAGGTTTAAACTGATACAAATGCTCACCCAGGGGACTAACTAAATCAGTTTAAAAACGCAGCTTTAATTCAACTGTTTTTAAAAACAGTTGTAGTTAAACTGCTGTAACTTCTGTATGGATGCGGCCACGCAGAATTAACTAACTCTTCTTTTTCTTTCCTTCTTTCCTTCTTTCTTTCTCCCAAGAATAGGACACGAAATAATCAGCTAAATTTGGCACAAGAGAGATTTAGGTTAGATACACTTCTCCCCATTATAACGCCGCTCGATATAACACGAATTCGGATATAATGCTGTAAAGCAGTGTGCTGGGGTTGGCGGGGCTGCGCACTCTGGGGGATCAAATCAAGTTCGATATAACGTGGTTTCACCTATAACGCGGTAAGATTTTAGGGCTCCTGAGGACAGTGTTATATCAAGGTAGAGGTGTATTAGGAAAAATCTTTCTAACTCTTAGGATAGTTAAACTCTGGAACTGGTTACCTAGGGAGGGTGTGGAATCCTCATCACTGGAAGTTTTTAGAACAGGTTGCACATACACCTGCCAGGGATGGTCTAGGTTTGCTGTGTCCTGCCTCAGCTTTTGAATTTGCTCCCCACGCTTATTAAAAACAACCCAGATCAGATAATCTTCAGGGCATGGTACAAATACATAGCAGTGAGGGGTTCAATCTTATCCTTTGGAGGCAGGAAAGCACACAATCTCTGACCTTCTAATTCCTTCTGCTTTTCACAATTTAAATTGTTTCTGATACATTTAATTTAGGGCTGTCGATTACTCACAGTTAACCCACATGATTAACTCAAAAAAATAATCGTGATTAAAAAAACTAGTCATAATTAATCACACTTTAATCATGCTGTTAATCGATAGAATACCAATTGAAACTTGTTAAATATTTTAGATGTTTTTCTGCATTTTCAAATACAGTGATTTCAGTTACCACAGAGAACACATAGGGTCCTCTGCTCACTTTATATTATTATAATGTAAAATGATAAAAAAAAAAGTATTTTTCAGTTCATGTCATACAAGTACTATAGTGCAATCTCTTTATCGAGAAAGTGCAACATAGAAATGTAGATTTTTTTTGGTTCACTCAAAAACAAAACAATGTAAAACTTTAGATCCTACAAGTCCACTCAGTCCTACTTCTTGTTCAGCCAATCGCTAAGACAAACAAGATTGTTTACATTTATGGGAGATAATGTTGCCCACGTCTTATTTACAATGTCACCAGAAATTGAAAACAGGCATTCACATGGAATTTTTGTAGTTGTCATTGCTCGGTATTTACATGCCAAATATGCTAAACATTCATATGTCCCTTCATGCTTCAACCACCATTCCAGAGGACATGCTTCCATGCTGGTGACACTCGTTAAAAAAATAGTATGTTAATTAAATTTGTGACTGAATTCCTTGAGGGAGAATTATATGTCTCCAGCTCTATTTTATCCTCATTCTACCATATATTTCATGTTATAGTAGTCTCGGATGATGACTCAGCGCATGTTGTTTGTTTTAAGAACACTTTCACTGCAGATTTGATAAAACGCAAATATGGTACCAATGTGAGATTTGTAATGATAGCTACAACACTGCACCCAAGGTTCAAGAAACTGAAGTGCCTTCCAAAATCTGAGAGGGACATAGTGTGGAGTATGCTTTTTTGAAGTCTTAAAAGAGTAACACTCTGATGCAGAAATTACAGAACCCGAACCACCAAAAAAGAAAATCAACATTCTACTGTTGGCATCTGCTCAGATGATGAAAACGAACATGCATCGGTCCACACTGTTTGGATTTTTATCAAGTAGAATCAGCATGGGTGCATGTCCTTTGGAATGGTGATTGAAGAATGAAGGCACATATGAATTTTTAGTGCATTCAGCATGTAAATATCTTGTAACACCACATTCAATAGTGCCATGGGAATGCCTGTTCTCACTTTCATGTGATGTTATGAACAAGAAGCAGGCAGCATTATCTCCCGCAAATATAAATAAACTTCTCTGTCTGAGTGATTGGCTGAACAAGAAATAGGACTCAGAGGACTTGTAGACTCTAAAGTTTTACATTGTTTTATTTTTCAATGCAGGTTTTTTTTGTATATAATTCTACATTTGTAAGTTCAATTTTCATGACAAAGACATTGCACTAGCGTGCTTGCATTAGGTGAATTGAAAAATACTATTTCTTATGGTTTTTTACAGTGCAAATATTTGTAATAAAAATAATTATAAAGTGAGCACTGTACACTTTGTATTCTGTGTTGTAATTGAAATCAGTATATTTGGAAATGTAGAAACCATCCAAAAATATTTAAATAAATTATATTCTATTATTATTTAACTGTGCAATTAATTGCATGATTAATTACGATTAATTTTTTAAATTGTGTGATTAATTTTTTTAATTGCTTGACAGCCCTAATTTAATTCAAATGAATAGTCTTTTTGCAGTAATGTTACTATAACCTAGCCCAGAAATGACCAGATAATCACAGATTTCTCTTAAATGCTCATCCCTTAGTCCTCTTAGCTCCATAGGAAGATTCTCTGACCCCCCACCAGGTTTTTAAAGATATTTAGGCACTTAATTCCTCCACAAATCAGGGGAAATTAAGTGCCTAACTACCTGTTTACTCCTCATTCCCCAGGGGGACCTGGTGAAAAGGGAGAATGGAATGCCCACTGCATTACACTGATTTAACAAGCACATATAACTGATTCCCCAAATCACTATCACTTAAAAGTGATCATTAAAATTAGCTGTCTCAAGGCAGACTGTGTTAGGAGGCACTATGCCTTGGTGTAATGCATGCAGTCAAGCAGAGCAGTAGAAACCAGGTGCAGATGGAGGCAGACCTTCTGAAGAGACCGAGAAAAGCAGAAAGACAGTGAAAACCAGCTCTATCTTCCCAAGCCCAGTCTGCTTCTGAGGAGCAGTTGCCACTTCACGGTCAGGATTAAAAGTAAGTGCCGCAATCCTTTGGGCAAATCCTGTGCTCTGACTCATTTGCTCAGTGTTTTCTCCAGTAAAACTCCCACTGAGCAGGATCAATGGGAGATTTGCTTGAGTCTGGACTTCAGGATCTGTGCTTTTTTTGTTGTTGTTGGGATTATTAGCTAAATAGAGACGTTTCATTTTTGCTATCACCTACAGTGGGAGATGGGGGCTTGCAGTACATTTTAAGAGACATTCATGGTGCGTGGAAAATCCATGCATATCTGGAAACACTAGCCTCTTCTGTCACTATAGGATGCATATTAACATCACAGTTCCTGCTCTATCTCCCTTCCTATTCTCCCCTTGATATGTCTCAGAGCACCTCTTGATATTGCTGTGCTGCAAGGCTGTAGAGAGGGGCTGGGAACAGTGAGTTATGGCTAGTCCATAGCAGCAGGGACACAGCAGAGACTTGGTTTGCAGTTCAAGTCCCCTATCCAGGGCCGGCTTTAGGCCGATTCGCCCAATTCCCAGGAATCGGGCCCCCGCCTTAGACACTTTTTTTTTTAAACTTACCCTGGGTGCCTGGCTGCGATCTGCTCAGGGGTCTTCCGTGGTCCCACTCCCTTGAGCTAAGCGCAGGCCGGAGCGCAGCAAGCCCCACGGCCCAGGCTGGAGCCCCGGCCGGAGCGCGGCAAGCCCCGAGGCCCCGCTCTCCCGGCTGGAGCTCTGGCTGGAGCGCGGCAAGCCCCACTCTCCCGGCTGGAGCTCCGGCCGGAGTGTGGCAAGCCCCGAGGCCCCGCTTTCCCATCTGGAGCCCCTACCGGAGCGCGGCAAGCCCCGCTCTCCCGGCTGGAGCTCCGGCCGGAGCGCGGCAAGCCCCATGGCCCTGCTTTCCCAGCTGGAGCTCCGGGCCTTTAAATAGCCTCCAGAGCCCTGGAGTAGTGAGGGGCTCCAGGGGCTATTTAAAGGGTCAGGGCTCCAGCTGCCTCTGCCACCCTGGTCCTTTAAATAGCCGCCAGAGCCCCGCCACCCCCATGCATTCCCCGGGGCTCCCGCAGCTATTTAAAAGGTCCAGGGCAGGGTAGAAGCTGGGGAGCCCTGGGCCCTCTAAATAGCCCCCAAATCCCTGGGATAGCAGGGAACTTGGGGGCTATTTAAAGGACTGGGGATCCAGCTGCCTCTGCTGCACCCCCTGCCCTGCCCACACCAGCCCCGCTCCCCCTGCCTGCAGCCAGCTCTGCACCCCATGCCCACAGACAGTCCCTGTCAAACCCCCTGCCATGTCTCCAATCAACCCCTGCCACACACCCGTGGCCCTGCTCAAAGCCAGCCAGCCCCACACACACTGCTTCCCGCACCAGCCCTGCACACCCTGCCCTGTCTCCAGCCAACCCCTGCTGCACCCCCCTGCCTGAAGCCAGCCAGTCTCACACTCCTCTGTCTCCAGCCCTGCCAACCCCTGCTGCATCCCCCCACGGCCCTGCCTGAAGCCAGCCCACCCCACACACCCCCTATCTCCAACCAGCCCCTCACCCTTTGCCCTGCCTGCAGCCAGACCCTGCCTCCAGCCAGCCCCATGTCCACTTGTGCCCTGCAGTTCCCAGGGCAGTAACACTGCACAACTGCTTCAATGAGGGGGGCAGGGAGCAGCTGGGACCCACACATGTGAAACGGCAGTCATTAATAACTAATCAACAGCAAATATGATGCAATGTACATAATATATAATTTTATTATTTATATAGTTACGGAAAGTAAATAATACATGAAAGAAATTAAAGGCTTTTTTTCCACTTTTTTTTTTAAGTCATCCCTGCCAGGGCCCCGCCAAAAATGTTCAAATTGGGGCCTGCACTTCCTAAGGCCAGCCCTGCCCCTATCAGTTGGGCTGCAGGGTGCAACTAGGGACAGAAGGATACTCAGGGTTTCCCTGGTCAGTCTGTGGGGAGCTGAGAGGGGCCAGGAAGGAATTTCCCCCTAGTTCTGACTGGCAGAAACCCTAGCGGGGTTTCACCTTCTTTGAAGCATGGGGCACTTGCAGGTTTGAACTAGAGCAAAGGGTGGATTCTCTGTAACTTGAACTCTTTAAACCATGATTTGAGAATGTCAGTAACTCAGCCAGAGGTTATGGGTCTGTTACTGGAGGGGGTGGGTGAGGTTCTGTGGCCTGCAGCATGCAGGAGGTCAGAGTACATTATCATCATGGACCCTTCAGACCCTGAAGTCTATGAATGAGCTGTGAGTGTGTCTAATGGGGAGCTTTCCTTTGTGCAGGGCTCCTGTCAGAATCAGGTTTGCCCTCTTTCCTGTGACGCTGGTCATCCTGGGGGTAGATTGCAAACCATTTGCTCCCTAACCAGTGGGACAGGCAGGGGCGGCTCCACATCCCAGCACTCCAAGCGCATACTTGGTGTGGCATGCTGCGGGGGGCGTTCTGCAGGTCACCGGGAGGGCAGCAGGCAGGCAGCCTTCGGCAGCATGCCTGCGGAGGGTCCGCTGATCTCGTGGCTCCGGTAGATCTCTTAGGTGGAGCTGCGGGACCAGCGAACCCTCCGCAGGCACGCCTGCAGGAGGTCCACCGAAGCTGTGGGACCAGCGGACCCTCCACAGTCACGCATGGGGGAGGTCAACCGAAGCCGCGGGACCAGCGGAACCTCGGCAGGCACGCCTGTGGGAGGACCACCAGAGCCGCGGGACCGGTGACTGGCAGAGCGCCCCCTACGGTATGCCGCCATTCTTGGGGCAGCTAAATGTCTGGAGCCGCCCCTGGGGACAGGACCTCAATGACTCTGGTGCTCAGTGCTGTAGGGCAGTGTCTCTCCTCTTCTCTTCACCCCTGCAAGAGCATTGGAGGGGAGCAGAAAGGTAGCAGGGATGCACCGAGAATGTAAAAAACAGACCCTCCCCCACTGCATGGATGTGGCAGAGCAAAGCACCATGAACCTGGAGCCCCCTCCTGCCCCCTCCCTCTCCTCCAGCTCCTGCTGCTTCCCCAGGACCTGAAAGGAACGACCGAGCGACGGGAGCCAGGGCTATCGAGCCCTGTTGAAAATCTGGCCCCAGTTTTGATTGCTGGGCCCTTGGAAATCTAGCCCAGAGTTCCTTTGAAAATCTGTGGGTTTGGAAGTGCTTTTAAAAATGAATTAACTGCTTCTGAATGAAGTAGCCCATGGGAATTCACTGTCTGTGTGAACAAATTGCCTAAAAATAACCCTGGTGGCACAAGCAGAGGTTTGGGCTAATTACATGAGTATGTATTCTGGGGTGAGGAGGGATTGTGCCTGAAAGCTAGCCTCAGCAGCAGGGGTGCTGGAACAATTTGTGTAGTGGGGGTGCTGAGAGCCAATGAACCAAGCTGTAAACTCTGTATATAATATCAGAGGGGTAGCCGTGTTAGTCTGGATCTGTAAAAGCAGCAAAGAATCCTGTGGCACCTTATAGACTAACAGACGTTTTGGAGCATGAGCTTTCGTGGGTGAATACCCACTTCGTCAGATGCATGCATCTGACGAAGTGGGTATTCACCCACGAAAGCTCATGCTCCAAAACGTCTGTTAGTCTATAAGGTGCCACAGGATTCTTTGCTGCTCTGTATATAATGGAAACCCCTTCAAGCCGGGGTGGGGGGGAGAGGCTGCAGCACCCCTCCGCATACCTAGTTCCAGCACCTCTGCTGAGCAGACACCAGTCAGCATTAGCTGGAGCAGAAATAGCAGAGGTAGGTCTATGCGATCTGTCACATCGCTGATGCAAAGAAATTAGTAGCACTCAAACAAGAGGTTGTCCATCCATGTGGATAAAAAGGATGCCCATGGTTACACTAGCTAAGATTGAAAATTTACAAAGCTCTCATACTTCAGGAGAAAGGTCAACAATTAACAGGCTTGGGGTTAGAGATAAATTTTCCATATATGTATGTTACAGTACAGTTGTCCATTTGATGATCTTACACACTGATTTCTAGCATCTGCTCATGGCTACTGTTAGACATAGGGTACAAGACTGGATGTAAGAGTGGGCTGGTTGGGTGTGAAAATTGCTATATTTCTTGTTTCTTAAAAAGTTTGCGACTTATTAATTACTTGACCCTGTTAGAGAATATAAATCCTCATTTCAGTTTGCTCTTTGGATTTTTAAAGCTAATTGGTTGAATATTTATTCTGCTTTATTCGTGCTTTATGTTCTAATTACTTTTTCATAATTTCTTCTTAAAGTAGCTACATTGCATGGAGAAAAGAAAATGTGGAAATCAAACATCGATCACAGAATTCAATCTCCTGGATTTCAGGAATCTTCATGGACTGCAGATTCTTGTCTTCTTGCTGTTCCTAGTGATCTACATTGTTACTATGGCTGGGAACATCCTCATCGTTGTGCTAGTTGTGGCTGATCAGCATCTGCACACCCCCATGTACTTTTTCCTGGGGAACTTGTCCTGCTTGGAGACCTGTTACACCTCCACCATCCTGCCTAGGATGCTAGCCAGTCTCCTAACTGGGGACAAGACCATCTCATTTAATGGTTGTATCATACAGCTTTATTCTTTTGGTTTCCTAGTGGTGACTGAATGTTTTCTCCTGGCAACAATGTCTTATGATCGGTATTTAGCGATATGCAAACCCCTGCACTATTCAGCCCTTATGAATGGCAGGTTCTGTCTCCAGCTAGCAGCTGGGTCTTGGGTAAGTGGCTTTCTGGCTATTACTATAATTATATTTTTGATGTTGCAGTTAACGTTCTGTGGCCCCAATGAAATAGACCATTTCTTTTGTGATTTCATTCCACTTCTTAAACTGTCCTGCAGTGACACACAACTGATTTCAATGGTAAGTTTATTCCTTTCCTTCTTCGATACTTTTCCCCCTTTTCTACTAACGGTGGCATCCTACATATATATCATCACCAGCATCCTGAGAATCCCTTCCACCACTGGGAGGCAAAAGGCCTTTTCCACATGCTCATCCCACCTCATTGTGGTGACCATTTTCTATGGAACCTTAGTCATTGTCTACATGCTACCAAAAAACAACCCACTGAGAGACCTAAATAAAGTATTCTCTGTCTTCTACACTGTCCTGACTCCTCTGCTCAACCCCCTCATTTACAGCCTGAGAAATAAGCATGTAAATATGGTCCTGAGAAAAGCTCTTAGTACGTTCACTGGATCCAGTTCACAGCAGGTGTAAACTGTAGTCAATGCAACTGTGCTGATTTACACCAGCTGATTATCTGGTCCATAGTGATCACCAGAATTTGGATGGTTATAATAGGAAGAGGATTAATCAATCTATTTTAAATGCTCTGATGGGGCTGCATGTTGATGGTTCCATACTTAAACAACATGATGTTTAAGTATGGAACCATGATAGGAGACTGTGAGGATGGAGACTGTGAGGATGGAGACTCCATCCTCAGTCTCATGATAGGAGACTGTGAGGATGGAGTGAGTTCTTAGGCAGCTCCTTCAACTTTAATGCCTGTGTCTGGCTTGCGGGGCCTTGGGAGTGTTTGGGATGCAGACCTTTTGGAATGCAACTAACATCCCACTCTCTCCCCCAAGGTGGAGAATCCAAATGGATCTAGACTGTTCTCAGTGGTAGCAGATGACAAAACAAGAAGTAATGGTTTCACTTTGCAGTGGGGGAGGTTTAGGATAGATTTTAGGAACAAACTTTTTCACTAGGAGAGTGGTGAAGCACTGGAATGGGTTACCTAGGGTGGTGGTAGGATATCTTTCCTTAGAGGTTTTTGAGTCAGGCTTGATGATGCCCTGGCTGGGATGATTTAGTTGGGGATTGGTCCTGCTGTGAGCAGCGGGTTGAACTAGATGACCTCCTGAGGTCTCTTCCAACCCTGATATTCTATGATTCTATGATTCTAAATCTGACCAAATTGCATAGAACAAGATCTATGCCATGACTGAGGATGCTGAATATGTATAACTAGGTGAAAAGGTAATTGACCTGATGAATGTCCATAGTGTCTGTGTATGTAGCATTTTACAATTCTGTCAAATTTCCATAAAATTAAAAAAAAAGTATCTAATTTGTTGTCTCTTTCTTTTAATGTACCCATGACAGTCTGTGAATTTATATGCATTCATTTTCAGATAGGTGAGGAAATACCTCTTTATTGGACCAACTTATGTTGGTGGAAGGAACACGTTTTTAAGCTACACGGAGCTTTTCTTTAGGTTGTTCTCTCAAGTCATTTTCAGATATCAGTTCTGGAAAAAAGTCACCAAGCAAGACAAACACACGCAACCCAAACATAGTATCTTCCTTCTCATCTATATTATCAGATTCCAGGATTGTCACTCAGAAGCCTAGAATGTCTATTGAGTCAGTGTGAACAGATGGAAACAGCCACAAGATTGGTAGAGAGCTCTTTTAGTTTGGAATATCACCATGTTCAGCCCTCACTGGTATTCATGGTCTGGTCTCATCCCATTTTTAAGTTCTTAGAGATTTTCAGCTTTTTTTATACATAGGACTTCATGAGAACTTAGGATTTCAACTAGTAGTCTGCAAATTATCCATCTGTTCAAACCATTGTCTACTTCCACAAGCTTTTAGCCTGTGGTGTACTTGTATAAATGGAAAGCTTTTGCTTAATTATCAAGAAGTGTCAACCTATCTGTAAGTAAAATATAGGATCAAATGTCTCCTAACACCTATGAATTGCACATCCAGATGTCATGGGCTTGATACAGGAGTGACTTGGTGGAATTCTCTGGTTTGTGCTACGCAGGGGACTGGGTCATGCTGGTCTTTGATTCCCCTAAAATCAGTGGATGAAACCCTGATCTCATTGAAGTCAGTGCCATTGGCTTTAAAGGGGCCAAGTTTTTGCCCTCTGAATCTACCACTCACTGGCAGGAACATGCCCTATTGAACAAGGTACGGGAGTGGCAGGAGAATCCAAGCCAGGTGCAACTATGCTGCGCTGGCTTCACAATGGTGTTTTCTGTGCAAATATTTTTGATTCAGTGCTTCCCAGTGAGGGACAGTCTGCAATGCTCCAGGCAGGAAGATGACTCAAGATGATTCCCTCATCAGCTTCCCCTTAAGAGTGGATAAGGGAAAATACTCGAACTATGGGCTCTGTTGACTCTGGTTTGGTCCCAGACAGTCTACAGAGCTGGTTTGATTAGGAGGAACCAAAGCCTAACAAGACTTGAAGAAGCATCCAGGGTTTTAAAAGACTGTCTTTTGGAAAGGGGCACTGAAGGGGAACAGCAGGGCTGTCTAAAGCAGCTAGGCTTGCAATTACAGCATGGCATGACTTTAAGTAAAACAGACATGCATACAGGTTGCTTTCTGTTTTCAAATCCTTTCTTAATCTAACACTTTGTTCCAGCTGCTAAACAAATATACTCTATTTTAAGGAAGCTACTAGTCACAGGTTCCCAGAGGAAGGAAAACTCAAGTGCCAAGGGTATGTCTACACTACTGCCGGGTGTGTGCTTCGCTACTTGTACTCTTGTACTCTAGTTAGCTCAATAAAAATAGAAGTGAGGATGCCATCGCAGTGGTTTCAGAGCAGGCTTCTGAAACCTGAAACCAGGGCTGGGGGGGATGGGTGGACTTGTGCAGCCTATGCTATCCTGTCCTTGCTTGTACTATTAGTGCATGAGCTGGAATACAACTAGTGCTGATATGGCTACACGAGCTACCAGTCACATCCCTGGCTGATGGATCTTCAGAGGGTGATAACAGTGAGATTCTACCCTGAGGCAGGTCAGAGAGACCTGAGAGGCAGCCAGCCCCATAACTATGACAATGGGATTTTTCAAGTTACTCAGTGGAGTTAGGAGCCGAAAGCCCATTGGGTACCAAAGAGAGTTGGATGACTAACTGCCTTAAGATCAGTGAAAAATCCCAACATTTGCATGCAATGTAATTGGCACTATGTTTTCTAGTGCTGCAACTTTCTTCCTTTTTACTTGGTCTCCTGCCCTGCAGTGGGATGCACACAGGGGAAAACAGAAGGTGGATTCCTCAAGGCTTATGGTAAAGGCTCAGCTCACAATAGGATGGGTTCTTAGATGCCCCGGTGAGGTTTGGGGTCCCATTGTGCTGGTTCTTGAATACAAGTAAAATTAAAAGGCCTGTCTGAAAAGGGTAAGGTCTAAAACTCTAATCTCAGCAGCTGATTCCATGTCAGGGGGTCCCTGCAGTTCCATGTCCCCCACTAAGATCAATGGAGCACTGATGGGAAGAGTTTGCAGTGGGGGACTGTTGTAAACATTCAGAGAGAACAGAACTCCTGGGGAACAGTGTGTCACTCTCTCCCCTACTCATACATGCTCATCTATCCCTCTTCCTATCCCCATTCCTCTTCACCTAACTAGCTCCATGTATACCTACCTAACTACTTGTTCCCCTTCTACTTGTTTATCTAGCCCAATGTATACCTACCTACCTAACTGTTCCCCTATCAACTCATCTAACTAGCCCCATGAATATCCACCTACCTGTTCCCCTAGCTACTCATCTTTCTGGCCCCACACCTGCCTACCTGTTCCCCAAGCTACTCATCTATTTAGGCCCATACATACTTCTCTATCTACTTATCCCCATACAAGTGTTATGTCTGCTCTTACTTTTTCAGTGTATTATCTACTAGGGTTGCTAGATTTTTTGGTGTTTGATAGATAACTGGGTTTCTCATAAACTGGGTTCTTCTTCAGAAATCCTTTATGATTTGTTAATATCATCATAATTATTGTTTATTATTAGCGCCTCACAGGACCCAGACAGGATAGGGACCATTTGTGCCAGGTGCTATTCAAACATAGAAAGAGACAAGCCCTGCCTTAAAAGGTCTTTGGGGTATGTCTGCACTGCAACTGGAAGCGAGCCTCCCAGCCTGTGGAGACAGACTTGTGCTACCAGGGCTTGAGCTAGCATGCTAACACTAGCAATGTGGTTGTTGCATCAGTGGTGGGGTCTTGGGCTCCCCTCCCACATTTGGACCAGCCCAAAGGAAAATAGAGATGTTGAGTAAAATAAAATAAAAGTGTCTGTTTTCCTCAAAGAAAAGATTTTTCTCAAAAAAAGAGAGAGAGAAAACATCTCTTGGATGCTGGGCTGAGCTGGGAGTAGAGATCATCTTCTTGGCCACCATTTTGCTCTTCTCAGCCTGAAATAGATAAGTCACCTAAGGTCTGAACAGTAAGTGTGCCCTGTCATGCCAAAGGCTAGGGGAAAGAAACATCCTAGGATATGCACATAACATGGCATTGGAGCGTCTCCATCCAAAGGAAGATCTCTCTAAGGAGATGTTCATATCCTTAGATTGGTGTTTGGTCACTCAGCCTAATATTCCTACATAATATGGGTGAGATTTTCAAAGCCATCTGTGGAATTGATCTATCAATCTATCTGACTGTCTGTCTGCATTAGGTACCTATATAACCCTCATTGTTGCAGTATCACAATGCTTTGCTGCACAAAGACTCGATATAATGGAATTTCTCAGCTTGTCTCTCTGTTGGTCCACCTATCTGCATACAATTCAGTAATGTTTGAAAACTGCATCTGATTCAGTCCAAAACTTCAGGGAATGTTCTAGGCCTCAGTGGGCAGAATTGTAATGTTGTTGGATGGAAATTGGAAAGCACAAAAGAGGAAAATGGGGGATACACAGAGTCCTGGCATCTGGTTAGCAGACCCATCCTCTTTAACTAGGGCTTGATCTGCACTTAAAAAATAGATCAACTTAGCTTCGTAACTCATGATTGTGAAAAATTCTGAACCCTGAGTGATGTAGCTAATTCAATCTAACCCACAGTGTATGCACAGCTAGATCGATGGAAGAAGTTTTCTGTTGACATAGCTACTGCCTCTCAGAGAGGTGGTTTAAGAACATCAGTGGAAATCTTCTGGTCAATGTAGCAAGAACCTGAAGGGGGCTTCCAAAGAGGATGAATCTAGACTGTTCTCAGTCGTAGCAGATGACAGAAAAAGGAACATCCGAAGAAGTGAGCTGTAGCCCACAAAAGCTTATGCTGAAATAAATTTGTTAGTTTCTAAGGTGCCACAAATACTCCTGTTCTTTTTTTGGATACAGACAAACACAGCTGCTACTCTGTAACCAGAAAAAGGATTAATGGTGTCAAGTTGCAGTGGGAGAGGTTTAGGTTGGATATTAGGAAAAACGTTTTCACTAGGAGGGTGGTGAAGCACTGGAATGGGTTACCTAGGGATGTGGTGGAATCTCCTTCCTTAGAGGTTTTTAAGGTCAGGCTTGACAAAGACCAGTCTGGGATGATTTAGTTGGGGATTCGTCCTTCTTTGAACAGGAGGTTGGACTAGATGACCTCCTGAGGTCCCTTCCAACCCTGAGATTCTATGATTCTATAGCAGCCACTTCAGTAAATACTCAGTGGAAGCCAATGGGAATTGGATTCAGTAAGAAGGAGGAAGGAATGTGACTGAATATGGAGTAAGGATGGCATATGTAAAAGATCTTACAGTGTGGAAATTCAGATGGATGAATGAGTAGATAGCCAGATAGATACATGCAACAGGAATAATAAAACCACATAATAAATTCACATAGACTCTGTGGAAAATTTATTGGTTCACCTAGCCCAGCTCTTAATAAAAAATCGTCAGTAATTTGAACTCCATCTTCATAGTCAACTTTCTTGCACATGATAGGGAAACCCCCCCGACCCCACCTTACCCAAGGCCCCAGGCTTTTTGCTGAGAATAGAGTAAGAGTAGGCCCTTAGCTAGAAGCGAGAGTTTTAACTCCTGCTAAACTTGTTTTTCTATTCAAAGGGCACGCTGAGGCAAAAAGATGTGGTCAGGGCCCCAAAAAGAGGAACTAGAATTGGATAAAGGGGAACCAGGAAATCTGTTAAGTTATAACAGCTGAGTAATAGAAAAAGTAATAGAACGGTCAAACCGCAGACTTGACTGGCAAAGACAATAACAGGAAAAGCCATAGATGGAAGATTGGGGTTTTGCCATAGATGGAAAATTAATTGGTCAGCTTGCTTTTTATCATTATATTCCAAATAAGGCAAATAACATGTGTAACCAGCGTGCTACGTTTTGCGGTTTTAACCTTTATAAGCCTGGTAAAATTTGTAACATGTAGAGCAGAAGCCAGCCTCTTGCGTTTGGTCTATGCTGTCTCTCCCTGCATATTTGCTTGTACGAAATAAAGGCGTCTCAGGCTGTCTGATCAAATCACTAAAGTGGTGGTCTTTTCCCTGACACACATTTGTTATTTTAATCTAAAGCAGTAATGGAGTGTCTGCCTTCCAAAAAATCAGTAAATTCTCTAACACCTTTGCCTAAAGCCTTGCTAACTTCCTTGTTTCTCAGGCTGTAGTTGAGTGGATTGGCCAAGGGAGTCAGGACAGTGTAGAAGAACAAGAACGGTTTATTTAGGTCTCTCAGTGTGTGGGTTTTTGGTAACAGATAAACAAGAATCAGAGTCCCATAGAAGATGGTCACCACAATAAGGTGAGAGAAGCAGGTGGAAAATGCCTTGTGCCTCCTGGATGCTGAAGGAATTCTCACAATAGTGACGATGATGCACATGTAGGAAGTCAGGGTTAATAGAAAAGGGCCCAGTGCTATTAGAGAGGAGAGTATGAAAGTCCAATAGTTCTATCAGTTCAGTGTCACTGCAGGAAATATTTATCAAGGGGGTCAAATCACAAAAGAAATGGTCAATTTCATTGGGGCCACAGAAAATCAAATGGGACAACAAAAATATAATTATGGAATTAATTACAAAGCAGATTATCCAGGAGCCAGTAATGAGAAATAAGCAAAATCTACCATTCATCATCATTATATAATGCAGAGGTTTACATATTGCTAAATACCGATCATAGGACATTGCTGCTAGGAGGTAACATTCTGAACCTGCAAGGCAACCAAAGAAATAATATTATACTAAACAGCCAGCAATAGAGATGGTTCTGTCCCTAGTCAGTAGACCGGCCAGCATACTAGGCAGGATGGTGGAGGTGTAGCAGGTCTCCAAGCAGGACAAATTCCCCAAAAAGAAGTACATGGGGGTGTGAAGATTCTTGTTAATTAGAATTAATGCAATTATGAGGATGTTCCCAGCCATAGTCACAATGTAGATCACCAGGAACAGCAGAAGGAGAGGGGTCTTCAGTTCCTGGAGACTCCCGAATCCCAGTAGGATGAATTCTGTGATGGACATTTGATTTCTCCATTTAGTGTTTACCATGGGTCTGATTTCCTAAGGACAAGGAAATGAAATGAAAAATGGAAGTAAATAATACAGATAAAAGTCTCAATTGCCAACCATACATTTTCACAGAACAAAGTGATTTTTTCTAAAGGGTAACTGTCAAAATTCTCTTGCCATATGTATTGCACTCCAGAATAAATATTGGTGAATCCTTGACAGAAAACTCATAAGAAAGAAAGAAAGAAAGAAAGAAAGAAAGAAAGAAAGAAAGAAAGAAAGAAAGAAAGAAAACATGCCTTACTGAAACTCACTATTCAGATACACTCTTCAGGCTGGAAAGCTGATTAATATTTCATAGCTCATCAACACTGTCACACGGTTTCCCTGATATATAGGTAACGACCACTGGCTCCATCATTATCATCTTAAACTTTGAGAACTGAGAGAAGTATGTAGGACCTGGCTCTCTTCCCCTTGTAATATGATGTTGTTCATCTCTTACCTCAGCCTTTCGTTTACATTGATGTGCAGTGTATCGGGTCTGACAGGGACTTACAGTACAGTAGTGGCTGGGGTATTGGAATTGGGCTGAAAAGTGCTGGATGCTTTTCACAGCTTCCCTGATGACCTTTTTTTAATTTGATTTAATTACATCTGAGGAATAACAAAGTAAGGACTTCAGGATTTGGGGTAAGATTTGAATAGGAGTCAGGTACAGGGCCGGCTTTACGAAGCGTGGGGCCCAATTCGAACATTTTTAGCGGGGCCCTGGCAGCGATGACTAAAAAAAAAAAGATGTAAAAAAAAGCCTTTCATTTCTTCCATGTATTATTTACTTTCCATAACTTTATAAGTAATACAATTATATATTATGTACATAGCATCATATATGCTGTTGATTGCTTATTAATGACCGCCATTTCACATGTGTGGGTCTCTGCCACTCCCTGAGGGTGTGCACATGTGTGGGTCCCAGCTGCTCCCTGCCCCCCTCATTGAAGCAGGTGTGCAGGGTTACTGCCCTGGGAACTACAGGGCAGCAGTGGACATGGGGCTGGTTGGAGGCAGGACAGGGGCTGACTGGAGGTAGGGTCTAGCTGCAGGCAGGGAAAGGGGTGCAGGGCTGGCTGGAGACAGGGCAGGGGGGTTGAGGCTGGGTATGGGCAGGGTGTGCAGGGCTGGTGCGGGCAGGGCTGTGGGGGGGGGCTGGCTGGCTTTGGGCAGGGCCACAGGGGTGTGTGGCAGGGGTGGATGGAGACAGGGCAGGGGGTTTGGTAGGGGCTGGCTATGGGCACGGGGTGCAGAGCTGGCTGCGGGCAGGGGGGCAGGGCTGCTGCGGGCAGGGCAGGGGGTGCAGCAGAGGCAGCTGGAGCCCCTGCCCTTTAAATAGCCCCCAAGCCTCCTGCTATTCCAGGGCTCTGGGGGTTATTTAAAGGGCCCAGGGATCCCCTGCTTCTGCTCCACCCCAAAACTTTTAAATAGCCACAGGATCCCTGGAGAATACATGGGGGCAGTGGGGCTCCGGGGGCTATTTAAAGGATGGGGTGCCAGAGGCAGCTGGAGCCCCGGCCCTTTAAATAGCCCCCGGAGCCCCCCGCTATCCAACAACTTTGGGGACTATTTAAAAGGCCCGGAGCTCCAGCCAGAAGAGCAGGGCTCCAGCAGGGAGAGAGCGGGGCTACGGGGCAGCTTGCCGCGCTCCGGCCGGGGCTTCAGCTGGGGTCGCGAAGCAGCTTGCCGCACTCTGGCCGGGGCTCCAGCCGGGAGAGCGGGGCTGCGGGGCAGCTTGCCGCGCTCCAGCCGGGCCTTCAGCCGGGAGAGCGGGGCTGCGAGGCAGCTTGCCGTGCTCCGGCTGGGGCTCCAGCCAGGACAGCGGGATTGCAAGGCAGCCACGCTCCCGGTGGTGCTTTGGTCAGGGGAGCGGGGCCATGGAAGACCCTGGAGCAGACCTCAGCAGGCGTAAGTAAAATAAATTTAAAAGGTGCCTAAGGAGCGGGGCCCTCTTAGGCATGGGGCCCGATTCCCAGGAATTGGCTGAATCGGCCTAAAGCTGGCCCTGGTCAGGTATGTAGATGTGACGTTATCTGATTACAATATGACTGTATAGATCATTTTTGCAACCACTGATATATATTTGCAGCAAATACTGTAAAAAGGTTGTCAAGTGAGGTGTCTATGAAAATATTATGATTTGCTGGCTATGATTATGCTATCTGTATGCATGTATCATTTTTGTATTTGAATTTATACGTATTGGCTCCATACTTGGATTTCAAATGCGTGCTCCTGGGGTACCGCTGACAAGGTAGCCAGCCAGTGCATCTTGGAGAGATTATTCAAATTGAGTGTCCCATCGAAAGAACATTGAACTGACAATGGACCATGGGAGACACCCATCTACACTTAATGGAAATTCCTGCTGTGACTAGGCAAAATGCACGGACATGGGACTTCCCCACATGACACCAAACTCCATCTTATTGCTGTAATTTTCCAGTAATAAAGATGGAATGCCCTTCATATGGCAAAAGCTATAAAAGGCCCTGGAAACCCCTCCATTTTGTCTTCAATATGGCTTCTTACCTCTGGAGGAACTCTGCTACAAACTGAATCTCTGAACAAAAGACTGAATGACCCATCCAAGCTGTGGATGTATTCCAGAGACTTGACTTTAGCCAGCAGTTTATTCTATCACTGCTACAAGCCTGAACCAAGAATTTTGCCATTACTGTATGTAATTGATTCCTTTAACCAATTTTAACTCTCATCTTTCTTTCTTTCTTTCTTCCTTTCTTCCTTTCAATAAACCGTTAGATTTTAGATACTAAAGAATTGGCATCAGTGAGATTTTTGGGTGAGATCTGAGTTATATATTGACTCGGGTGTGTGGCTGGTCCTTTGGGATCAGAAGAACCTATTTTTTGATGAAACTGGTTGTAAAGAACCACTCATCTATGAAGCCAGTGTTTTTGGTGGTGATATAAGGACTGGAATGCCTGAGGAAACTGCCTTTATGTTTTCTTTTTAGCCAGTGTGGTGAAACAGGTGTTTACTTTTGTGGCTGGTTTGGTATATCTTATAAAAGAATAACCACAAGTTTTGGGTTGTGTTTGCCCTATTTCTCAGCTGTTTGTCCTGAATTTGGCATCCTCAATTGTGACCCACTAAGGCACGGTTACAGTAGTTGCTTTTGAAGTCATAGAAATTATCACAGAAATGTATGACTGGAAGGGACGTCGAAAGGTCATCTAGTCCAATCCCCTTCATTGAGGCACGACTAAGTATTACTTATACCATTGCTGACTTATACCATTTCTATCTAACCAGTTCTTAAAAACTTCCAAGGACAAAGATTCTACAAGCTCTCTTGGTAATTTGTTCCAGTGGTTAACCACCCTAACAGTTAGCAAGTTTTTCTTAATATCCAACCTAAATCTCTCTTGCTGCAATTTAAGCCCATTGCTTCTTGTCCTGTCCTCAGTGATTAAGGAGAACCACTTATTAAACTCATCTTTATAACACCTTTTACTTACTTGAAGACTGTTATCATGTACTCCATCCCCCCTCCCTCCCTCCCGACTCTTCTCTTTTGCAGACAAAACAAACCCAGGTTTGTCTGTTTTTCAATCTTTCCTTGAAGGTGACAATCTGCATCTTTAGGCACCAAAATAACTTGTCCAATAATGAGCAGTGATAAGTTTTTACTCATTGTAATTCTAATTCACAGAACAGAAGGGAAAATAATTTTCTTATGATAATGTTTGTATTCTCTCTGGTCCTCAGATGTCTAACACGTAAGATCTTATGATACTTTTACTTTTCTTGTCCCACTAAACCTATCTCTTCCAGCTGTTTGCTGCATAAGTTATCCAAGCTTTCTCTCCTTTGCATTCCCTTTGATTCAGCTCTGAATTTGCCCCACTGTATTCAACAATGTCAAAAATTAAGCAAAGCAAATTTGTCCACATGTAGCATAAACACTAAGGAATAAAATCAATTATTTAGAGCACCAGTATAATATTGACACTAAGGTGTTCAAGATACATCTTAGATTGGCCATAAAACAACATTTTTGGAGAATGATGGCCACTTGGTCATACTATAATCTCCTCCAGTTGATGGAAGACCTATAATTCGACATGTTTGAAATTAAATTACACAAGTATCTCAATAGCAGATTATTTGAGACAGCAATACATTGTCCATGTTCCTGTGTACTTTGTCTTCTTAATGCCATGATCCAGAATCTAAAATACTTATTCTGGGGTTTTCAAAGGAGCCTAAAGAGTCAATATCCAAAAGCCATTTAAATGCAGGTACCTAACTCCATTAGGCCATTTTATAAAATTCTTGTATTAGCCCTTGGCTACATGAGAAAGACACACCACTGAAACTTACATACATTTTTTTCACACACACACACACACACACACACACACACACACACACACACACACACACACACACACACACACACACACACACAGCTTGATCAGAGCCATGGCCCTCTCTCTGGCCATAATATTGTTTCAGAGTAAGGTGAAAGAAACCGTGCAATGGGCATTGGATCGATTTAAACACCGAAGAATGAGATTTTTATATCCCTTTAAAAAATTATGTCTTTTTACTTATAACTATTATAACTTTGAATGATTTTTAATACAAACAAATATCCTCTTTCACTCTTTAAGTTCCTGGCTTCAATAACTTCCAGTGGCAATGAGTCCCACAGTCTAATTACACATTGTGTGAAGAGATATTTCCTTTTATGAGTTTTGAAATTTGCTACCTTTCAATTTCATTGAATGTCCTCTTGTTCATGTGCAGTTACACATGGAGAACAGAAGTTCCTGATCACCCTTCTCTAGACCATTCATAATTTACAATGGATGCCAATTAATAGCAATCTTAGTAGTAACAACTTTCATTTTAATGTTAATAGGATATGGATATTGGCAACAGATATACTGCTTAACAACTTTTTTTTGGAGGAAAGGCCCCAGCTGCAGTCAGGTTTCTGAAGCTGGACTCAGGGAAAGCAAGGTCCAGAGCTTTGTTCCCTGACTTTTGCTTATTTGCAACTCCTGGATAATAGCAACTGATTCCTGGGAAGCAAGAGGTTGCTAATAAGAGGAATCCACTGTATTTCAGGGCTGAGTAAACACTGACTAAGGAATTCAGTATTTCACTCTGTGATTTCTCAGTGGCTGTTCTCAGTGGTGGCAGATGACAGAACAAGGAGTAATGGTCTCAAGTTTCAGTGGGGGAGGTCTAGGTTAGATAGTAGGGAAAAAAAAGTATTTCACTAGGAGGGTGGTGAAGCCCTGGAATGGGTTACCTAGGAAGATGATGGAATCTCCACCATTAGAGGTTTTTAAGGCCCAGCTTGACAAAGCCCTGGCTGGGATGATTTAGTAGGTGTTGGTCCTGCCTTGAGCAGGGGGTTGGACTAGATGACCTCTTGAGGTCTCTTCCAACCTTAATCTTCTATGATTCCTCTATGATTCTATGATTTCACTGCAGCTAACAACCATGGAAAAGACTTATGTTACCTTAATTATCTGCTTGAATTTCTGATGCAACCTCTTCAGTCAAGATTTCAGTAACTGGGTTGTGTTTCCCACATGCCAACCATTTTCCTGATATTCTTCATACAGTTGTGAAAAGACATTCCTGAGACAATGCATTAATCTCTCTCTGCTACTCCATTCATTTTGTTGGATGCTCTTAGAAAACAACTAATGTTGCCTTCTCTTCATGTTTATATGCATTCTAGGATCATGGGGATTTTTCATTGATGTCACCAAGGAATTAATTCTATGTTTATATCAGAGTAAATGTAAACAACACCGTTAATTGATAATGGCCAAGCACAGTAGACATCCCTATTCACAAAGGGAAAAAAATAATTGTAAATTATTCATCATTATTCATAAATTATTCATTTACCAACATAGCAATTACAATATATATAGATGGAGAAGTTATGCATGCAAAACTATGGGAATTTTGTCATATTTTATTTTACAGTTACATTTTTAAATAGTTTATATATGATTACTAATTAATTGGTTTAACAAAGAGAAGGTTGAGGGTTGACTCAATTCCAGCCTATAAGTATCCACACAGGGAATAAATATTTAATAATGGGCTCTTCATTCTAGCAGGGGAAGGTAAAACATGATCCAGTGGGTGGAAGTTGAAGCTAGACAAACTGAGACTGGAAATACAAATAAATTTTTCATGGGGAGAGTAATTAACCATTGGAGCAATTTATCCAGGATAATGGTTGAGCCTTCATCAGTGACAATTTTTGGGAATGGTTGGAAAGACTTTGCCCTACTGAAGGCCTATAAGATTGATGGGTGACCTCAGGTACACTTTTAACTGGTGTATAGGAACTTTTATTGTTTTCTCCCATAGGGACGGTACCTGAAAGGGAGAAGAGATTCAGCTAGTTCCATGGCTCAGTATCTCAGATTTCATTTTAAAATGTTTTAGACCAAAGGAAAAGATACAGACATGAACTGCAGACTGTTTGATGGAAGGAAAAGAAGTTCTTGAGCAATGGACACCGACTGCTGCCCACTGCACCTTGTCTCTGTGAGACAACCTGCAGCTCACTTTGGGACAGAGATTGATGGCCTAGGGAAAAGCAATATCCACCAGGCCCAAAGAGGAGTTGTGGTGGGTCCTGCACCAGCCACATAGATACCACTGCTATCCGCAAAGGATGGGTAGGACCACAGTGCATGGGGCATGGCCAAACAAAGGAGTGGGTTCACAGGTGACATCCATGTGTCGGTGTCTCCAAAGCCTTAAATTCCCTTAACCTGGACCCAACCACAATGTGTTACAGTGTAGATATTTCCAGAGCCAAATCTATGGACATGGAGATTGGTCTACTCTCCCCCTCATAGGGAAGCTCCCTTTAGGTTTACAGGGGACAAAATGGGTTGGTGTCTGAGCCACTTTATCACCACTTTCTTGTAGACTGGTGTCAAGGTATTTTTCCCACTTTGAACTTTAGAGTACAAATGTGGGGACCTGCATATACCCTTCTAAGCTTAATTACTAGCTTAGATCTGATAGCGCTGGCACCAACCAAAAATTCCAGTGCCTGGTACACTCCCTGTCTCCAAAAACCTTCCCTGGGGAACCCAAAACCCAAACCCCTTGGGTCTTAAAACAAGGAGAAATAAACCATTCTCCTTCCTTCCCCCTCCCAGACTTTCCCCTCCCTGGGTTATCCTGAGAGACTACTGTGATCCAAACTCCTGGGATCTTAAAACAGAGAGGAATTAACCTTCCCCCCCCTTCTTTCCTCCCACCACTCCCTGGTGAGTTCAGACCCAATCCCCTTGGGTCTTAAACAAGAGGAAAAATCAATCAGGTTCTTTAAAAAAAGAAAGCTTTTAATTAAAGAAAGAAAAAGTAAAAATTATCTCTGTAAAATTAGGATGGAAAATGTTTACAGGGTCTTCAGCTTATATAGACTAGAGGGATTCCGTGCTCCCTAGCGTAAGATACAATTTACAGCAAACAGAGGTAAAATATCCTTCCAGCAAAATACAGGTTTGCAAGTTAAGAGAACAAACATAAGACTAATCCGCCTTTTCTAGCTAGTAATTACTATTTTGAACATGAGAGACTGTTTTAGAAAGATTGGAGAAAGACCTGGTTGCACGTCTGGCCCTTCTTAGCCACAAGAGCGAACAACCAACAACACAAACAGCACAAACAAAGACTTCCCTCCACTAAGATTTGAAAGTATCTTGTCCCCCCATTGGTCCTCTGGTCAGGTGTCAGCCAGATTTACTCAGCTTCTTAACCCTTTACAGGTAAAAGAGACATTAACCCTTAACTATCTGTTTATGACAACTGGATTCCCAGTGGAGGCTGATAGGACCTAAGGACCCAACTTGCATTGCTCTTCGATGGGAGCTGCATTCCGAACTCCCATAGGGTCCTTCAAAAATAGCATCCATACACCATGGTGAGCAGTATAGAGAAGGTCGATCTTATGCTCCTATTTACTAGAGGTGGTCAGAAAAAATAATTTTGTCATCAATAAAAATGAAGAAAAATTGTTCATTTTAATTGGAATTTTTGTCAAAAAATGAAAAATGCAACAAATGAAAACTGTTTTTTTCTCTGAAAACTGCCAAGAACTGACCATATAGATACAATCTGTCTGGTTATGGTGACACTTGCCTCTGGTGCTCTTAATGGTAAGCTACTGTGTTACCTCTCTACCTCAGTAAGGGAGAGCTCTGCTGGACCCTCGTCTCCCTGCCAAATCAGCAAACTATTTGCCAGTGTTAACAGTGCCTTGCAGGTAATCTTCACAGAGCTCCAGTTCCTCAGTTTCCCCAGGGAGTCTCTCTGCAATGTCCAGTTCCTGTCACTTGACAGACACAGACGGCATCATGTTTGCTGCCTGCAATAAGACAGTACACCCACTGGCCTCTTGGCTCATTGAGGACATGCTGTTTAACTTAATACATGGCACTGAGATGGTTTATAATAAAACTGAGCATGAGTTTATTAATATAGAACCTACATTAAAGCGATGCTAAGCAAGGACAAAGAGACAGAAATTATTACAAACAAAGCACAAGTAAAAACACTCATTCTAGTTTTTAAAATTTAACAGGTTAAAATTTTGCTCTCGGGTGATTTCTCACCTGTAGTCAGTTCTCAGCCTCTTCCACTCCCATGGTTCAAGCTTCCACTTTTCACAGATTCCAAAAACACCGGCTCCTTTTGTCCACTAACATAACTAAGGGATTTTCTCCCCTTTTTCTGATAGCCCTGCAAGCCTCTGAAATATATTCCTCCCAAGTGCATATCCCAGGAAGAGTTCCTCTGTCCCAGATGCCATGCCGTCTGTCTGCCGCCTTCTCCTGTTGACTCAAATGCAAAGGTCACTTCCATTGTCTCTGATCTCACATATTTCCAGTGAACTTACATAACTCTATACATTCTCACCGTACAGACATCATGCAGTAATATTAATGACCAGCATGTCATCACTTTTTATATGATACCTTATAAGACATGATGCATCAGAAGAAGTGAGGTTTTTTTACCCACAAAAGCTTATGCCCAAATAAATCTGTTAGTCTTTAAGGTGCCACCAGACTCCTTACTGTTTTTGTGGATACAGACTAACACGGCTACTCCCTGATACTTACAAGTCACTGTTTGGCTAAATATTCTACAACAGTGTGTAGGGTGCTCCCTTTGCCAGTTGGGATAAAGGCAACCAACATTTTTCAGGTTTTCTGGTGGAAATTGGAATATTTCTGAGGAAAGTGGGCAGGATCAGAGAAAATTTCTTCAATCAAAATACTGTTTTCCACTGAAAAAAAATATTGATGGAAAATTTTGGACCAACTGGCTTTATAATCCTTTTCATAATGTCTAGACAAAAAAACTACATGAAGAGGGAGTTAAGTAGGAGAGCACAGATCAGCGACTTATTATAAGCTCTATTAAAGTGATGGTGTCGTTATTGAAAAGCCAAGTGATAGAAATACAGGAAATTCAGAATTAAGGTTAAATTGAAAAGAAACATAAACACGTTAAGCTCTGGAACTGCACAATTAGCACACCCAAGCAACCTTATTTCTGCTCTTAATGACAACAACCAATAGCCGTTTGGTTGTGGTGAAGGTTTTCAGAGTTTTTGATCCCTGGTTCTATTAAACTGACTTTTAAAGGAAATTATTTTTCCCCCTAGTGTGGCATCATGGTAAAAGAGAGAGTGATAAATCCTGCTTTTAATCAAAACTCAAACTAGCCTTAATTAAGGGACCATGAAAGATGAATCCTGGGACTCAAGGGAACATTTAAGGAAACAACTTTAAAACATTTCTCTAAAACTTTCATTTCTCTAAAATTCACATTTCTCAAAAAAATAGGAAGTATCACTGGGGCAATGAACTTTGCAGGAATGAAAAAGGACTAGACATGTACATAGACAAGAATATCATCAGTTACATGACAGTATTATTAAAAGACAGCAAAATTTGAAAAGTATATAAGCCTTCTTGCTGCCAGGTATAAACTGATAGGGGAAAGGGAAACATTTCTCATAAAGGCAGTTTGTACCATATGTTGCTATTTTTTTCACCTTCCCTTGAAAAGGAGCTGGTTGAGAAATGGTGAATGTATTTGGCAAAAAAATCAAACCATCTCCCCCCTAAATTCTCGTTTCACTTAAAATTTTCCATGAAATTTTTCAGCATTCCAAAAAAAAAAAAAGCAACCCAATAGTTTTCTTTTTGGTTTTTGGTCCTCCACTCTTTCACTCTTCTCCCTTCATCTTCCCCAGCCCATTCTCTCTCTCTCTCTCTCTCTCTCTCTCTTCTTTCCTTTGTCATTTCCAGAGTTAAAACCTAAACCTGATCTTTTTTTTCCAGTTTCCTAAATTCAGTTTCATTTTTATTAAAAATTGTACATATTAATTAAAAAATCATTTTTAATCAAAACATTATTTTAAAATTTGACCAGCTCTATTGTGATGTATCTGAAGTTAGGCCCCTTTTAATAACAAGCTGCTGGAGTAGATGGACCACTGGTCTGACCAAGGATGGCAGGAGTTATGTGCCTATGTTTTCTCTCATGAAAGCCCTAATTTTTCTGACACCTTTACTGAGTGCATTATTAACTTCTTTATTTCTCAGGGTATATATGAAAGGATTGGCCATGGGGGTCAAGACAGTGTAGAAAAGAGAAAACACTTTGTTCAGGTGTCTCAGTGCATTGTTTTTTGGTAACAGATAAACAATGATTATGGTTCCGTAGAACAATGTGACCACAGTGAGGTGAGAGGAGCAAGTGGAAAAGGCCTTCTGCCTCCCAGTGGTGGACGGGATTCGCAGGATGGTGGAAAGGATACATAAATAAGATGACAAGGTGAGTAGTAATGGTGGCAGAGAGAATATGGAAGAGAGTAGGAAAACCATAAGTTCCATGAGGTGAGTGTCACTGCAGGAGAGTTTAATAACTGGAATTAGATCACAAAAGAAATGGTCAATCTTGTTGGGACCACAGAAAACTAACCGTGACAACACATATAATATAATGGAATTACCCAGCAAACCACTTATCCAAGATGCAGCCACTAGCTGGAGGCAGAACTGGCGATTCATGAGGGCTGCATAATACAGTGGTCTGCATATTGCTAAATACCGATCATAAGACATGGCTGATAAGAGATAAGACTCTGAGCCTGCCAGGAGACCAAAAATATAGTTTTGTATGAAACACGCACAAACTGAAATAGCTCTGTTTCCAGTTAGGAGACTCTGCAGCATCCTTGGCAAGCTGTTTGAGGTGTAGCAGGTTTCTAAGAAGGACAAATTCCACAGAAAGAAGTACATGGGAGTGTGTAGGTGATGATCAGTCAAAACAAGCAGAATGATAAGGATGTTTCCAGCCATGGTCAAAATGTAGATGAGTAGGAACAGCAGGAAGAGAAGGAGACGCAGCTGTGGAAGATTCCCGAATCCCAAGAGGATGAATTCTGAGATGTACGTTTGATTTTCCCATTCTGTGTTTGCCATGGATTGTGTCTGGAGGACAAATGAAGAAATTATAATCTTTGATGATATAGTAAGAAAGGAAAATAACCATTTGTGAGTCATACAGAGAGATAGGTACACAGAGAGTTTGGATTTGGGTAGGTTGAAACTTTTCAATAAAATATTATTTTTCAATGGAAAACTGAGTTTTCAACTATGTACATGAAAACTTCTGCAGAAAGTATCTGTTTTCCTTTATCCTTAAAACTAATATTTTTCAGCAGACAACGTTTTTTCAATTTTTATATGAAAAGTTGCAATATTCTACTGAACATTTCTATGAAATAATTTCCAACCCCCCCCCTCAATTTTTGTCAAAATTTTCTGTGGAAAAAAAAAATTTCTGACCAGTTCTAGAATTAAGTGCTGAAAGAAAGAAAGAAAGAAAGAAAGAAAGAAAGAAAGAAAGAAAGAAAGAAAGAAAAAGAAAATTTAGTGATATTGAGTGAGATTTTCAAAGTCTAACACTGCTCCTATTAATGTAAATGGATAAAATTCCCACATATTTCTGTGTGAGCAGAGTGAGTTCATTCTGAGCATGTGCTTGGACATTAAAATTGGATCTCATCATGATAAATTAGATTACTTGTACAAGAAATATAGCATTATTACAGTCATAAATTCTTTGCCAGAGAAAATGAGCCAAAAGTAACCATTGACAAAAATATCATAGATTGGCAATTTTAATTTTATTAATCTTAAAGATTCACTAATACATGACCAAATCATTTGTGATATATAACACTCACACTCACTTTGGGATATTCAAGATGGGAGTTGGATTTAGAGGTCATGTGAAAATCCTCTTATAGTATAAATTGACATATTGCTATCAATTCACACCAGCTGTGGTTCAGAGCCTGTTTAGAACTGAGGGAAATAGAGCTTTGAAAGAAGAAAGGAAGGATGGTCCTGTGGTTAGAGTGCTTGGTTTGGATTTATGAAACCTGCATTCAATTAATCTTGGTACCATGGATTTCCTGTATAATTGGCAGCAAGGTATTTCGGTTCTTCTTACCTTATTTCTCCTTGGACAAAAAAATGGAGATAATAGAACATCCCTACCTCACAGGAGTGTTGTGAGGATGAATACATGAAAAGATGGAGGTACACAGATACTGTAGTAAGAGGGGTCAGAGAAGAGTCTGAGATAGACGAGAATATAGGACAGCTTACAACAAGAAATAATTCCTATTGTGATAAGAGTGTCTAGCGGGAGAGAAGACAGGATCAGCTATGAATGTGAACTGTGAGAGGGCTGGGCTGTATGAGGAGAACAGCTTTCGTATCCTGTACAGGACTTGTCATTTTTTTTTCCATAAAAACTTTTTTTTCCAAAAGAATGAACGTGTGTTCAGCTGAATGAGAAATTTCATTGGAAGTGTCTGCTTTGCTCAAAAATGTTAATTTTTTTCCACTGGGAAACTGAAAGAACAGAAAACTGAACATTTTCCATCCAAAATATTTATATTTTGTCAGTTCTCAGCCAGAAATGTACAGTTTTTGGCTGAAAGTGTATAGGTTTGGAGCAAGTTTTGGCTAATGACAGTTGAGTTGTCAGTTGCCAAAAATAATGGTCAGTTTATGAGTTTTAAAAAGTTTTAGTCAAAAATTTCAGGAGAAAAAATATTTTGTGACCAGCTCAAATCCTGTTCCAAGAAGTAACTACAGTTTGTTTAATAAATCCAGTTCTTGCTGTTTGGATCATACCAGTTCAAGGAGACATTGAAACACTCAGTTTAAGGGATATATCCTTCTCCTACATAAACACCACCCACATCACATTCCCAACTGCCATCACTTTTAAACAGAACAAACCAATAATAAGTTCTAAACACAAAGTGCTGGGAAATTTGAGGTCACTCCAGGTTTGTAAGGAATTATGCCTTCACAATCTATGAGAATTATTTAAGGGTGTCATCAAGCATTCAGACAAGGTGGAGCCAGTGGAAATAGTGTACCTGGACTTTCAGAAAGCCTTTGACAAGGTCCTTCACCAAAGACTCTTAAGCAACGTAAGCAGTCATAAACCAGTAACAGATTGAAAGACAAGAAACAAAGGGTAGGCATAGTCAGTTTTCACAGTGGAGAGAGGTAAATTGCAGGGTCCATCAAGGATCTTTACTGGGGCCAGTGGTGTTCAACACATTCATAAATTATCTGAAAAAAGGGGTAAACAGTGAGGTGGCAAAATTTGCAAGTGATAAAAAATTACTCAAGATAGTTAAGTCCAAAGCTGACTGTGAGGAGTTACAGAAGGGACTCACAAAACTGAGTGACGTTGCAACAAAATGCCAGATAAAATTGAATGTTGATAATTGGAAACTAATAAACTCATTAGGGAAAAATAACTTCAACTATGCATAAAAAATGACGGGGTCTAAATTAGCTGTTACAACTCAAGAACAAGATTTTGGAATTATTGCAGCTAGTTCTCTGAAAACATTTGCTAAATGTGCAGCGGCAGCCAAAAAAGCTAATGCAATGTAAGGAATCGTTATGAAAAGGATAGATAATAAAGCAGAATGTATAATAATGCCACCATATAAATACATGGTATACTCATACCTTGAATAATGCATGCAATTCTGGTTGCCCCATCTCAAAAAAGATATATTAGAATTGGAAAAAGATGCAGAGGAAGACAACAAAAATGATTAAGTGTATGGAACAGCTTTCATACAAGAAGAGGTTAAAAAGACTGGAGCTGTTCATCTTAGAAAACAGATAACTAAGGGAGGTATATGATAGAGGTCTATAAAAATTATGAATGGCAAGTAGAAATTTAACAGGGGAGTGTTATTAACTTCTTCATATAACACAAGAACTTTGGGGTCACCCAGGCAGAGGTTTAAAACAAACATAAGGATGTATTTCTAACCACAATGCACTGTAAACCTGTGGAACTCATTACCAGAGGATGTTGTAAAGACCCAAAATATTTTCTGGATTCAGAAAAGAATAAGATAAATCCCAGGATGATAGATCCATCCACAGCTTAATAGCCAAGATGGTCAAGGACACAACCTCATAGTATGGGTGTTCCTGAACCACTGACAGCCAGAAACTGGGACTTCATGATGGGGATGCATAACTTGGTAATTGCCTTGTTCTGTTCATTCCCCTCTAAAGCACCTGGCACTGGCCACTGTCGGAAGACCAGATACTGGGCTAGATGGACCATTTTTCTGACCTAATACAGCCATCCTTATGTTCTAACAGCACTGGTAAAGAACTAGGCTACCTGGATCACCAGCTGGAAGTTCTCATGCAACCACCTCTCTCAGGGTTTCCATGACTGGGTTATGGTTTCTGCAGGATGTCTGGTCTCCTGAAATTCTTCATAAATCTTTATCCCTTGTTTAAAGAGACCCTGCATACTCCTAAGAAGATGCATTCGCATGCCTGCACCATTCCATTGATTTTGCTTTTTATCCTTACAGAAAAATAGATGTCTTCATCTTTATATCCATTCTAGGAACAAGCAGCACCTTCTTTCATACCATCGATGAAAGGAACTTGACGTCACTGTGACCAGGGAATTAATTATATATTTATGCTGGAGATAATATAAACAACACTATTAATTACTAATGGCCAGCCTCAAAGACCTGCTCTTTTGCCTAAGAGAAAATGTTGCTGATGGTTGAATTATTCCTCATTTACGGAAAGTGGAGGTGAGGGGGGAAATGTATAGTCTCCAAACTTTAAATATGCAGAAGTTTGTGTAGTCTTTCTCAAAATTGTTACTTCCATTGGTCTTAGGTCACCAACCAGACATCATCAAAGCTGATCTAGTTTTTTTAATTGAAAAACATGGTTTCATTCATGATAAAAGGAGTTTTTGAATCAGTTCTTCAGAATCTTTGAAAACAACAAAAATGAAAATGGAATAAAACAAACAAAACAAAACAAAACCCACAAATAAACAAAACCTGTTTGCGCCAAAATTATCTTTTTCTCACCATGTTACAAGTTCCCACCGTCTCTTTATACCTCTCTTTCAACTTACAAAAGTTAGAACATTTTAACTATTGGTATGTTTATACTGTAAAGAAAAAAAACACTTCAGTTGACTTGGGCTTATAGAACTTGGGCTGTGGGGCTAAAAAGAGCAGTGTGAACATTCTCACTCAGCATAGGACTGAAAACTTGACTGCGGGAAGGGTCTGAGATCTCAGGCTCCAGCCTATAACCTGATATCTACACTGCTATTTTTAGTCCAGTAGCTTCAGCTCCGGAACCCCAAGTCAGTTGACCCAGGCTCTGAAATGCGCTGCCTCAGGGATTTTTTTCTGCTGTGTCGTTGGACAGTAAGTGTCTTGTCCAAGGTCAGACAGGAAGGAATAACTATTTGCATAAGAAACTGACTCTACATCTAAGCAAAATTACCTGTATTTTCCTCTGTGTTGCACACAGCACTGAGCACATTGGCAGATGTCTATAAATAGTATTAGGAATAAAATAAATAAAAAGGCCTTTTGTTTTGTTTTTTGTTTTGGCTGAGATCCTGAAATGAGCCTAAAGAGTTAGGTGCCCAAATCTCAATAAAATTCAGTGAAACTGAAATTGAAATGTATTGGGTGTTTGCTCTCTAAATTTCTTAGACTGCTTCAAAAATCCCAGCCTAGATTTATAATTCAAATGAGCTTTAGCTGAAAAGCTTAGACCAATCTTTCTATCTAATATAACAGAGGAGGAGATACTGCCAGTACAAAATAAAAATGCAAACTGTGAATGATGTAGAAATGTATTTATGCTTTCTCTTTACAATAGTAGGAGACCTTACCTTTCATTATTAAAATTTGAGTTGCTGTAGGACACAAAATATATTGTTGTAACTCCCTGGCTCTTCAGCAAGAAAGACTAAGTAATCAAAATAATCTCAGTCATTACAAAGAAGCTTGATAAAAGCCACTCAGAGTTCTGTGTTATTTTTATAAGTCTGCTACTAAAGATCCTGTGTTAATGTAATGCAAAAAATAATAATAAATAATAAATAATAAAATAATAATTTTAATACCTGAATAGAAAGAAAAGCAGGCAACAGGCTGTGTGATAGATAACATAAATCAGAGCAGGGAAATAATGCAACAGTTTATACACAAGCTTCTCTGGTTCAATAGAATGAAAACAAAAAACAAACAAACAAAAAAAAAACAATTAAAGGGTTTCATGGCAAATAGGTCTTGTCAAACAATCTTTCTTAGACCAAATTAAAAGTCTGGTTCATAAATGTAACTATGTGGACATAATATACTTAGAGTTCTGGAAGGCTTTTGACTTAGTACCAGACAATCTGATTAACATATTAGAAGTATGCAAATCAATCTCACCTGTATTAAATAGACTAAAATATGTGTGACAACCAATCGCTTAGGGAGTGGTTCTCAGCCCAACACCATCCACTATCTCTACCAATGACCTGCAGGAAAATACAAAATTGTTGCTGATACAGTTTGAAAATAATACAGTTTTGGCAAGTGGGGAGTAATGATGTGGTTAGATCACTGACACAGAGTGGTCTCGGTTGCATGGTAAGCTAGGCTCACTTGATGCTCACAATGTGCCACATGAATTTTAATACAGCCAAATGCGAGGTCATGCATTTAGGACCCAGAAATGAAGGACCTGCATACAAGAAGTGGGGCTGTATCTTGGAAAACAAGGGGGACTGTGAAATGGACCTAGTGGGCATAGTAGACAAACAACCAAACATGAATTCCAAGTGAGATGCTGTAGTGAAAAGGACTCACATGATACTTGGATGTTTAAACAGCAAAAGAGATGAAATTCATCTCAATGGTTTCTCAAAAGTGAACCAAAATGGCCAGGCCCATACTAGGGTACAATACACAGTTTGTACCTCTTGGATTCAGGGTATAACTGCTCCATTGTAACTTAAGGGAATTAACTCTGATTCACCAAATTTGAATAAATGTATTGAGATTTTTTCTCAGGGTCTCCTTAACCTCTTTGTTTCTCAGGCTGTACATGATGGGGTTGACCAGGGGATTCAGGACTGTGTAGAAGACAGATAACACTTTGTTCAGGGCTCTCCATTTATATGTTTTGGTAGGACATAGACAATCATAAGGGACCTGTAGAAGGATGTAGCTACAATGAGGTGAGAAGAACAGGTGGAAAATGCTCTTTGCTTTCCATTGGTGGTTGGAATTCTCAGGATGGCTACAATAAAGCGGTAGGATGCTAGAGTTATGGGGGGGAATGGTGGGAAGGTATCTACGGAAGCGACAATGAAAGCCATAAGTTCCACCAAACATGTATCACAGCAAGAGAGTTTTAACAATACAGTGAATTCACAAAAGAAGCGGTCAACTTCATTGTGGCCACAGGAAGTTAATTGTGATATCAAATATGTGAACATGCCAACAATCACAAAAGAACTGATCCAAGACCCAACTGATAGTTGGAGGCTAAACCTGCCGTTCACAAGGGTTCCATAATGCAGTGGTTTACATATTGCTAAATACCGATCATAAGACATCACTGACAAGAGATAACATTCTGCAGCTAACAACCCATCAAAAATAATATTGTACAAAACAGCTATTATCAGAAATGGTTCTATCCCCAATCTGGAGACTGGCCAGCAGCCTGGGCAGGATGGTCGAGGCATAGCAGGTCTCCAAGCGGGACAAGTTCCCCAGGAAGAAGTACATGAGGGTGTGGAGTTGCTGATCAGCCGCAACTAGAGCAATGATGAGTATGTTCCCAGCCATGTTTGCAATATAAATCACTAGAAACAGCAGGAAGAGAAGGGTCTGTAACTTAGGGACCTGAATCCCAGTAGGAAGAATTCTGTGATGGCCGTTTGATTTCCCCATTCTGTGTTTGCCATGGATTCTATCAGAGGAAAAGAAAATAAACTGCAATATCAGGGGGAGAACATGAAGTCATTTTTCTATGTAATCTCTGGATCTCACTCCAGAAATACTCAGTCCCCCACTTCCGCTGCTGGTTATGTTTTCAAGATCCCAGACAGTGATGCAACACTTAAGGAAATCGAGGCTCAGGTGATCTTCAGTGGGATTCTGCTGGTTCCTAGAGAAGGGCAACAAAGGTGTGACAGGATTATGGCGATCAACAGATGGCTCAGGCAGTGATGCTATAATGAGCTTTGGGATGTACGGCCATTGGGAAGAATTTATGGACAGAAGACTGTTCTCTCGGGATGGACTTCACCTGAGTAAGGAGGGAAATAGACCTCTAGGATGGAGGCTTGTCTAACTGATTAAGAGAGCTTTAAACTAGGAATTTGGGGGAGATGGTTGGGAGATGTCCAGGAGATCTCCACGCCAGAATTTAACCTTGAGAGGGAAGAAAACAAAGTAAGAGGGGATACAGTCGTGGACAGAAGAATTGACATAAGGAGGAAGGATAGTGTAGATACCAGACTAACAGGTGATGCTGGTGGTAGAATGTCTGTGCCTAACAGGGTAAAGAATGTCAGTGAAGCCAAACGGCAAAAATTAAGGTATCTGTACACTAATGCGAGGAGCCTAGGTAACAAAATGGAGGAACTAGAGCTACTGGTGCAGGAAGTGAAACCGGATATTATAGGGATAACAGAAACATAGTGGAATAGTAGTCATGACTGGAGTACAGGTATTGAAGGCTATGTGCTCTTTAGGAAAGACAGAAATAAAGGCAAAGGTGGTGGAGTAGCATTGTACATCAATGAGGAGGTTAACTGTAAAGAAATAAGAAGCGATGGAATGGACAAGACAGAGTCTGTCTGGGCAAAAATCACACTGGGAAAGAAAGCTACTAGAGCCTCCCCTGAGATAGTGCTTGGGGTGTGCTACAGACCGCCGGGATCTGATTTGGAGATGGATAGAGACCTCTTTAATGTTTTTAATGAAGTAAACACTAATGGGAAACATGTGATCATGGGAGACTTTAACTTCCCAGATATAGACTGGAAAACAAGTGCTAGCAAGAATAATAGGGCTCAGATTTTTCTGGATGTGATAGCAGATGGATTTCTTCACCAAGTAGTTGAAGAACCAACAAGAGGGGATGCCATTTTAGATTTGGTTTTGGTGATTAGTGAGGACCTCATAGAAGAAATGGTTGTAGGGAACAACCTTGGTTCGAGTGATAATGAGCTAATTCAGTTCAAACTAGATGGAAGGATAAACAAAAATAGATCTGGGACTAGGGTTTTTGACTTCTCGAGGGCTAACTTTAAAGAATTAAGGAAATTAGTTAGGGAAATGGATTGGACTGAAGAACTTGTGGATCTAAATGCGGAGGAGGCCTGGAATTACTTTAAGTCGCAGCTGCAGAAGCTATCAGAAGCCTGCATCCCAAGAAAGGGGAAAAAACCATAGGCAGGAGTTGTAGACCAAGCTGGATGAGCAAGCATCTCAGAGAAGTGATTAAGAAAAAGCAGAAAGCCTACAAGGAGTGGAAGAAGGGTGGGATTAGCAAGGAAAGCTACCTTAGTGAGGTCAGAACATGTAGGGATAAAGTGAGAAAGGCTAAAAGCCATGTACAGTTGGACCTTGCAAAGGGAATTAAAACCAATAGTAAAAGGTTCTATAGCCATATAAATAAGAAGAAAACAAAGAAAGAAGAAGTGGGACCGCTAAACACTGAGGATGGAATGGAGGTTAAGGATAACCTAGGCATGACTCAATATCTAAACAAGTACTTTGCCTCAGTCTTTAATAAGGCTAATGAGGAGCTTAGATATAATGGAAGGATGACAAATGGGAATGAGGATATGGAGGTGGATATTACCACATCTGAGGTAGAAGCCAAACTTGATCAGCTTAATGGGACAAAATCGGAGGGCCCAGATAATCTTCATCCATGAATATTAAAGGAACTGGCGCATGAAATTGCAAGCCCATTAGCAAGAATTTTTAATGAATCGGTAAACTCAGGGGTTGTACTGTACGACTGGAGAATTGCTAACATAGTTCCTATCTTTAAGAAAGGGGAAAAAAGTGATCAGAGTAACTATAGGCCTGTTAGTCTGACATCTGTAGTATGTAAGGTCTTGGAAAAAATTTTGAAGGAGAAAGTAGTTAAGGACATTGAGGTCAATAGTAATTGGGACAAATTACAACATGGTTTTACTAAAGGTTGATCATGCCAAACCAACCTGATCTCCTTCTTTGAGAAGGTGAGAGATTATTTAGACAAAGGAAATGCAGTAGATCTAATTTACCTCGATTTCAGTAAGGCATTTGACACGGTTCCACATGGGGAATTATTAGTTAAATTGGAAAATATGGTTATCAATATGAAAATTGAAAGGTGGATAAGGAACTGGTTAAAGGGGAGACTCCAACGGGTCGTACTGAAGGGTGAACTGTCAGGCTGGAAGGAGGTTACTAGTGGAGTTCCTCAAGGATCGGTTTTGGGACCAATCTTATTTAACCTTTTTATTATTGACATTGGCACAAAAAGCGGGAATGTGCTAATAAAGTTTGCGGATGACACAAAGCTGGGGGGTATTGCTAACACAGAGAAGGACCAGGATATCATACAGGAAGATCTAGATGACCTTGTAAACTGGAGTAATAGTAATAGGATGAAATTTAATAGTGAAAAGTGCAAGGTCATGCACTTAGGGATTAATAATAAGAATTTTAGATTTACATTGGGGACACATCAGTTGGAAGCAAGGGAGGAGGAGAAGGACCTTGGAGTATTGGTTGATCGCAGGATGACTATGAGCCGCCAATGTGATATGGACGTTAAAAAAGCTAATGCAGTTTTAGGATGCATCAGGCGAGGGCATTCCAGCAAAGATAAGGAGGTGTTAGTACCGTTATATAAGGCACTGGTGAGACCTCATCTGGAATACTGTGTGCAGTTCTGGTCTCCCATGTTTAAGAAGGATGAATTCAAACTGGAACAAGTTCAGAGACGGGCTACTAGGATGATCCGAGGAATGGAAAACTTGTCATATGAAAGGAGACTCAAAGAGCTTGGCTTATTTAGCCTCGCCAAAAGAAGGCTGAGGGGGGATATGCTTGCTCTTTATAAATATATCAGAGGGACTAATACTAGGGAGGGAGAAGAATTATTTAAGCTTAGTACCAATGTAGACACAAGAACAAATGGTATAAACTGGACACTAGATATTTTAGACTTGAAATTAGACGAAGGTTTCTAACCATTAGAGGAGTGAAGTTCTGGAACAGCTCTCCAAGGGGAGTAGTGGGGGCAGAAGACATATCTGGCTTTAAGACTAAGCTTGATAAGTTTATGGAAGGGATGGTATGATGGGATAGCTTAATTTTGGCAATTGATCTTTGATTATCAGCAGATAAGTATGGCCAGTGGTCTGTGATGGTATGTTGGATGGGATGAGATCTGAGTTACTGCAGAGAATTCTTTCTTGAGTGCTGGCTGGTGAGTCTTGCCCACATGCTCAGGGTTTAGCTGATCGCCATATTTGGGGTCGGGAAGGAATTTTCCTCTGGGGCAGATTGGCAGAGGCCCTGGAGGTTTTTCGTCTTCCTCTGCAGTGTGGGGCATGGGTCACTTGCTGGTGGATTCTCTGCAGCTTGAGGTCTTCAAACCACAATTTGAAGACTTCAATAACTCAGACATAGGTTAGGGGTTTGTTATAGAAGTGGATGGGTAGGGTTCTGTGGCCTGCTTTGTGCAGGAGGTAAGGGTAGATGATCATATTGGTCCCTTCTGACCCTAAAGTCTATGAGTCTATGAGTAACACTGACCCTCTTTGTCAGATCATATATATTCTAGTTTCCCACTTTTTCAAAGCTAATTCTCTCTCTATCCACACCATGAAAAATTATAAATGTTGAAAACATGACTGAATTCCTTTTAGCTACATACAATGCAGCTTGCCCAATAACCCACTTACTGTTATTAGTATTGCTCCTAGAGTATAGTATAGAATAAAATGCACCAAGAGCTGCTCTTCCCATATAACAGTTACCAACAGACTAATATCTGCACTTAATTATTACTTAGTCCCTGGAGATTTCTATTTTGGAAATCTAGAGTTCTTAGATTCACAGATTCTAAGGTAGATTCACAGATTCTAAGGCCAGAAGGGGCCATTGTGACCACCTAGCCTGATATGCGTTATAGGGGACAGAGTGTGTGTGTATGTGAGAGAGTGAGAGTGAGAGATTTTAGACATTTCCTTTTTTCCCCCACGATGTTTTTTTTTCTTCTTCTATAGACATTAAACTTTGTCTCTCTATAGGATGGTCAAGACTTTCAGAAGTGACTAGAGATTTTGGATGTTCTTCTTGATACATCTTAAAAGTATCTGATTTTCAGAAAGTGCAACTTCAAGTTGTTTCAATCTGGGCTTCTTAAAGCTTAGACACCCCAAAATTACTAGACATTTGAATATTTGCCCAATAACCCACTCACTGTTGTTGGTGCTACTATGACGCTGCTCTTCCCATGCCTGAAAGTAATTCTATCACTTCAGTGTGAATGAGAATAGAACTGAATCATTCCTGATTTACACTGATTGGAGAGAAAAGAGAAGCAGACACAACAATGTAAATCTGTTTTGAATTATTTTAGTTAAGGTTTTATCTCAGTGTTCATTTGAAAATTATTTTGACATTGAATGGAGTCTATACTGAGAGAAATAAGAGAGAGCATAAGAACAGCCATACTGGGTGAGACCAAAGGTCCATTTTGCCAGTGCCCGGTGCCCCAGAGGGAATGAACAGCACAGGTAATCATCAAGTGCTCCATCCCCTGTCATCCATTCTCAGCTTCTGGCAAAAAAAATGTTTGGGGCATGGCAAATTGCTGGCACTACTATGATGGGTCTCACATTTTTTCTTCTTGTGGGGGTAGGACTCATAGACTCATAGACCATAGGTCAGAAGGGACACCATTTCTTGCCCCTGAACTGGGATATTAACTACCCCTCTAGTGTCCTAGAGGAGGGGAGTGGAGAGGGAGGGACCCAGGCCTGCCCTCTACTCCGGGTCTCAGCCCAGGGGCCCTAGGGATAGTGGTAAACCACTTGAACTAGAGTTTCCTTCCCCTGGGCTACTTCCCTCTCCTACCCTTCAGCTTGAGGGGGCTTCCTGCCCTCCCTCTGCACAAGCCAGGTGCCCCTTACCTAGAGTCTTGGTCTTCTTAGCCTGCTGCAGCACTTCTCCAAACTTTCCTCTGCTTTCCTCCAAACTATTCTCTGCTCCAACACCAATCCACTCTACTCCAACTCCTCCAAACTGCTCTCTGTTCCAACACCTCCACTTGTCTGAAGCCGGGGGAGAGGGTGTTATCAGGTGACTGGCTTCAGGTGCTGTAATTGGCTTCAGGTCCTTTAATTAATCTATAGCAAACTTTCTTCCCTGCACAGGGAATAAGGCTCCCTTCTAATCCTCTTCTGCTGCCCTCTGGCCATGCAGATCACAGGGGATAAATAGATAGATTAGGTAGATGGGTGTGTATGAGGATAGATTAGATAGACAGATAGATTCCAGAATTCTCTCTTCCATTCCTTTCTGACATGTTAAGCTTCTTTTAATGTAGTGTCACATAATAACGTTTCATTATTCTGTATTTTAGCCTAATCTATGGGATTACTCAGCTAATTTAAGAGAGGAAAAAATGATAAGATCTAGATAGAATTATAGAATCATAGAATATCAGGGTTGTAAGGGACCTCAGGAGGTCATCTAGTCCCACCTCCTGCTCAAAGCAGGAACAATCCCCAACTAAATCATCCTAGCCAGGACTTTGTCAAGCCTGACCTTAAAAACCTCTAAGGAAGGAGATTCCACCACCTCCCTAGGTAACCCATTTCAGTGCTTCACCACCCTCCTAGTGAAAAAGTTTTCCTAATATCCAACCTAAACCTCCCCCACTGCAACTTGAGACCATTACTCCTTGTTCTGTCAAGTGCTACCACTGAGAACTGTCTAGATCCATCCTCTTTGGAACCCTCTTCAGGTAGTTGAAAGCAGCTATCAAATCCCCCCTCATTCTTCTCTTCTGCAGATTAAATAAACCCAGTTCCCTCAGCCTCACCTCATAAGTCATGTGCTCCAGCCCCCTAATCATTTCTGTTGCCCTCAGCTGGACTCTTTCAATTTTTTTCACATCCTTCTTGTAAGTGTGGGGCCTTAAACTGGACACAGTGCTCCAGATGAGGTTTCACCAATGCCAAATATTCCTAGTACTGTAAAGGGAAGTCTTGCCTTCAATAAGGGACTGCTAAGATCAATTAATACATTATTTCTATTCCAATATTTAATTTAAATAAAAAGAGTGGAAATGCTGTTTTACCTCTTAATATGTTCCTGCACAAGGTTAAATTTCTAATGTGATGTTTCTCCTCAGTGACTCAGAGACCTCAATCTTTAATTTAGCTTCTCTCCTCATGTGCTTCATACACTTTAACTGTCTCAGCAAAGAGATCTCATTATGCTTTTCTGCTTGGTCCTTTCAATCTTGTACCCTGCTCCAAAGAGTGATGGACTCTTTCATCATTTATCCTCTGCTGTGTCTCCCCTGACTTTTCCACTGAGGAGCACTTTAAATTACTCACACGGAAATACAAATAACACGTTATTTCTTGAAAGCGGTACAACCTCCAGTGGGGATAGTGTCAAACTGCTTCCCTTCAAGGAAATCTCCTTTCTTACCAGGCGCATGTGATGAGATCACTGGTGACTATGAAATAAAGACTCCAGAGTCCAAGGAGAGAACCCTGCAGGAAAACTATTACGCAGATTTTTCCACGCAGTTGCTAGAAAAGGAGACTGGAGAAAACAGAGTGGAGTCCATCCTCCATATCTGAAGGGTGGGTGCAGAAGGACGGAAGTCATTGGGTGGGATTTTCAAGAGACCACTGACTTTGCAATGGAGTTATGCTCTTAAACACACAGGTGCTTTTGAAAAGCCCACACAATTTTCAGAAACCGAAGGAGTTAGGCACTCAACTCCCACTGCCTTTTGGTGGAATTTAGCTGCCTAACTCACTTGGGCTCATTTCAAACTCTCAGCCTTCATTCCTAGACTTCTGTGGAGACACAAGTGTGCCTTAGGGACTCTACCTTTTTCCTTTGTCTAGGCTCTTATCTGCCCTTCAACACAGTGGTGTCTGGGAGCTTTGTACTCATTCACAGGATTTATTCTCCCAGCACTTAAGAGCATTTGGGAAGCATCATTATAAGCATGAAGAACAAGGCAAAGACTGTTAAGCAGCATCCACACATTCCGTGTTGGAGGCAACGGAAACTAGGCCACTTGTGTTTCACTCCCTTCCTTTAACTTTAAATTCATCATTCCTCTGCCTTGACTGAGGGTTTGAGCCCCCACTCTCCAATTTGCCACTGCACAGGCCTACCCCTGCAATCCATTCACAATAGCATCCACAATGAAAGGGAACCCTTACCTCCCTTCATGTGAGTAGTGGGTACAATATTCAAGGCATGTAAGTGACTTAAGAGCCTAAATTCTATTTACTTTCAATGGGATGTAGTCATCTAAGTCATTTAGGGCCAGATTGTCCAAGGTAATCAGACACCCCAAAATACAGATTTTTAAAGTCTATTGGAATTATCAAAAATGCCAAGCAGGTTAGGTTTTCTTTCAATGGGTTTTAGGCACCAAAGCTGATTAGGTGCTTTTGAAAATCCTATGAGACTCCTATCTGCCTGCTTAGGCACCCAAACAGTATTCAGAATCCAACATTTTTAGTCTCTTTTGAAATTTTTCTCTAATGTCCATAACTTGATCCTGGTCTGTAACCTATGAAAATATGTTGTTTGTTTGTTTGTTTTTAATCTTTTTTCCCACTGTTTTAAACTTCAGCATAGAATGTAAATAAATGGATTTATACATCAAGAAAGCTGTGCATCAAGACTGTATGAGAGTGACAGTCAATAGGACTTGTGCTCCTAACTCACTTAGGTGCTTTTGAAAATGCCAGCTTTAATTTAAACTCATTTTGTTGAAGGTAGGCACTTTCAATACCTGTGGTTATAACTGCAGATAGATCCTAGAATCCTGGGCATCATCCGGTTCTGTGCAGGATTATTTCTTATTGGACCTCCAGTCTACCATTAACATCCTATTCCATAGCTGAAGACAGCTCGCTATCAGTAATGTTCTCAATAGAATTGGCTGAATTTTTCAGACAGAAATATTTTCAGATTGGAAAATGTGGTTTCATTAAAATTGCAATTTCACAAGGAGAAATGTCAATTTGGATTGTTATTTCAATTGTTGTGTCTGTCCACTGAGGGCAAGACAAGAGGAGTGGGCTTAATGTGCAGCAAAGGAAATTTAGGTTAGATATAAGGAAAAGCTTTCTAGCTCTAAGGGTACTTATGTTCTGCAGCTGGTTTTCAAGGGACTTTGTGGAATCCCCATCACTGGAGGTTATTAACAACAGATTGGGCACAGAGCTGTCAGGGATGGTCTACGTACACTTGGTCCTGTTGGGCTGGACTTGATGATTTCTTGAGGCCCCTTCAAGTCCTAGATTTTTATGATTCTGTGATTGGCTGAACTGTAAAACATTTTTTTTTAAATCAACCTTTGGAAATGAAATTTCTAAATGTCTGTTTGAAACACAATTTTTTGTTCTGAGCTGACATTTTGACATTTTCAGTCAAAAGTGCAGATTCAAAATGGAAATGCCATTCAGAAATGTTGGCATCTTTTGCTTAACATTTCCGAATCAAAAATATTGGGAACTTTTCATTTGGTGAAAAATTTTCAATATTTTGACTGTTCTCCAGATTTTGGATGAAAACAGGTGTTGAAACAGTGGTGTTCCCAATGGGACAAAAATTCTGTTCCCAGCCAGCTCCAGTTTTCAGCCTAAAGTTTTCCCCTTATTCTAACTCCTTTCTGGACTATGTCAAGAACTGCAAAACACCAGGGGAACAAGTATCATCAGTAGAGCTTGGAGAGTAATTAATTTTTCTTTGTTTGACAAGCAAACCAAAAAAAATCAAGGAAAATATTTGATTCCGTTCTTTTCCCTCAGAGAACATCAAATCACTGAAATAAAAATGTTCTGCAGGAATGTGTGAGAAAATAAACAGAACAAATATAAAATTAAATGAACCACAAAGAACAGAAAACTAAAATAAAAAAGTGAAATAAAAATAATATAATAAAAATATCATAAATAAATATTAAAATAAAATTAAAAATAGAAATGCAGAGGCAGGGAGCCAAGATGGATGGAGCCACTGATTGGACTCTGATGTGTGTGGGGCATTCCCACATTGGCTTTTGGAGGCCATTTTCCAGGAAACTAATAAATGCTACCTTGGTTTGCAAATGCTGCCCTGCTTCATTGCAGATACTCACTGTCCAAAGGGAGAGAAGTCTCGTGGAGCCCCAAGACACAGTCTGGAGTGGGGGAGGTATGGCTGCCACACTAAAGGGGTTACTCCCAGGAACATATAAAGGCTGGGGCATAGCACAGAACCTATAAATCCATGACACACACAACTAAACAGGCATAGAAATCTCCTGATAGGTCAATTGTAGTGTATCTATTACTCACAGCAGTCACATATGGTGTCTCTTTTTACAGCTCTGGTCAGGCCTCTATGGTATGTCTACACTGCATTATAAACCCTATCCTCCATGAACTTATCTAGTTTGTTTTGAAAGTTCTGTTAGTTTTGGTCTTCACAATGTGTTCTGGCAATGAGTTCCACAGGTTGACTGTGCATTGTGCGTAATATACTTCCTTTTGTTTGTTTGAAACCTGCCACCTATTAATTTCAAGTGGAAACCCCTAATTCATGTGCTATGAGAAGGAGTAAATAACACTTCCTTATTTACTTTCTTTACACCAGTCATGCTTTTGTAGACCTCAGTGATATTCCCCCTTAGTAATCTCTTTTCCACCTGGAAAGTTCAAACTGTATTAATCTCTCCTCATATGGAAGCTGTTCCATAATTCTAATAATTTTGTTGCCCTTTTCTGAACCTTTTCCAATTCCGATATCTCTTTTTACAGATAGAGTGATCACATCTGCATGCAGTATTATACACACATGTGGATGTACCATGGATTTATATAGAGGCAATATGATATTTTCTGTCTCATTATTTATCCCTTTCTTAATGGTTCTCAACATTCCCAACTTTTTGAACTGCCACTGCACATTGAATGGATGTTTTCAGAGAATTATCCACAATGACTACAAAATCTCTTTCTTGAGTGGTAACAGCTAATTTAGATCCCATCATTTTATATGTATAGTTAGGATTATGTTGTCCGATGTGCATTACTTTGCATTTATCAACATTGAATTTCATCTGCTATCTTGTTGCCATCATCCAGTTTTGTGAAATCCTTTTGTAGCTCTTTGCAGTTTGCTTGGAATTTAACTATCTTGAGTAGTTTGGTATCATCTGCAAATTTTCAGGGCCACTTGGGGGGGGGGCTGTCATAAACAGATAGCTAAGGGTTAATGTCTCTTTCAGCTGAAGCACCTGACCAGAGGACCAATCAGGAAACAGGATTTTTTTTCAACTCGGGGTGGAGGGAAGTTTGTGTCTGAGTCTTTGTCTGTCTGCCTGATGCTCCCTCAGCTATGAGGAGTGATTTCTATTTCCTGCTCTCTAATCTTCTGTTTCCAAGTTGTGAGTACAGAGATCATGTATTTACATGTCTATAATTGCTGGAGTGCTTTGATTTGTATTCTTTTTAAATAAGGCTGTTTATTCAATATTCTTTTAAGCAATTGACCCTGTATTTGTCACCTTAATACAGAGAGACCATTTGTATGTATTTTTTTCTTTCTTTTTATATAAAGCTTTCTTTTTAAGATCTGTTGGAGTTTTCTTTACTGGGAAACTTCAGGGAAATTAAGTCTGTACTCACCAGGAAATTGGTGGGAGGAAGAAGTCAGAGGGAGGTCTGTGTGTGTTGGATTTGTTCGCCTGACTTTGCATTCCCTCTGGGTGAAGAGGGAAGTGCTTTTGTTTCCAGGACTGGAATTACAGAGGGTGGATTCCCTCTGCTTAGATTCACGGAGCTTGCTTGTGTGTGTCTCTCCAGGAGCACCTGGAGGGGGGAAGGGAAAAAGGATTATTTCACTTTGTTGTGAGACTCAAGGGATTTGGGTCTTGGGGTCCCCAGGGAAGGTTTTTCAGGGGGACCAGAGTGCCCCAAAACACTCTAATTTTTTGGGTGGTGGCAGCAAGTACCAGGTCCAAGCTGGTAACTAAGCTTGGAGGTTTTCATGCTAACCCCCATATTTTGGACGCTAAGGTCCAAATCTGGGACTAAGGTTTGACATGAGTGGCAGCGGTTATGGGATAGACAGAATCCAGAAGCCAGTAGGAATATTATATTTTTCTTTTCTCTGCTAAGGGCTTTTTAGCAGAGAGAAACAGTTTGGTTTTAAAAGGGAACCAGAGAGAATTTTTTTTTCTGCTCTCTCTGGCAGTTTGTGGCTTGCATAGTAAGCAAAAAGCCATTAAGAGGCTGTTAAGGGTCTTTTGTCACACAATAGCACTCCCATTAGGAGTCAATTACCAGCACTATATACATGCAAATAAAGTGGTTTTTCTGGTTTGCTTTACATTGAAAACAAAGGGCAAAAGCCCTGTTGCTAGGCAGACCCCAGGAGGCAACAAAGCCTGCAGTTCAGAAGATAAACACCGGAGGGCACCCCAACACAAGAACACAGGAACCATGCCTACCAAGACAAAAATGGAGGCCAAAAAACAAATCAAAGAAGCTGAACACAGGCGCGAACTGGAAAAAAACTACAAGAAATGGAGCTGAGAGAAAGAGAAAGAGAGGCAGCCTACAAAAGAGAGCAAGCAGCCAAAGATGCAGACCACCAAAAACAGCTGGAACTCCAGAGGGAAGCCCACCGACAGGCCATGGAATTAGAAAAGGCTAAGCAAAACACAGCCAACCCTAACAACCCTGTGCCAATTATCGTTCCACAGCACAGGAAATTTCCCACCTACTAGGCAGGTGATGACACCAAGGCCTTCTTGGAAAATTTTGAAAGAGCCTGTCTTGGGTACAGCATCCCTGAAGACCAGTACATGGTAGAATTGAGGCCACAGCTCAGTGGACCTTTAGCAGAGGTGGCAGCTGAAATGCCTAAGCAGCACATGAACGACTATAAACTTTTCCAAACCAAGGCCAGATACAGAATGGGGATAACCCCGGATTATGCCCGTTGGCATTTCAGAACCCAAAAGTGGAAACCAGATGTGTCATTTCCCAAACACGCCTACTACGTTGGGAAAAATTATGAGGCCTGGATATCAGGACACAATGTTAAAACCTTGGAAGAACTGCACCTCCTCATACAAATGGAGCAGTTCTTAGATGGTGTTCCTGAGGACATCACACGGTACATACAAGATGGAAAACCCAAAAATCTCACTGAGGCGGGGGAGATTGGAGCCAGATGGATGGAAGTGGCAGAAAGCAAGAAAGCTACGGTCAAGGGGAATGAATACCCCAGGGGGCACACCGACCATAAACCCTACAACCGAGGACAGCCAAAAACCCCACCTACAACCCAAGTAAAGCCACAGACACAGTATTCTTCCACCTCACCAGTCTCCAGTAACTCACCTCGGCCCAGTGACCCATCAAATGGAAGATGCTTTAAGTGTAATGAACTGGGACATATCAATGCCAACTGTCCAAAGAACACCATGCGAGTGCAATTCATTACACCACCATCACACCAAAAATCCCCAGGCCCGGATGCCTCTCAAATACCCTTGGAGCGAAGGGAAAATTTGAGAGTGGGAGGAAAGAAGGTTACTGCGTGGAGGGACACGGGGGCACAAGTGTCAGCTATCCACCAATCCTTCGTTGACCCCAAATTCATCAACCCAAAGGCCAAAGTTACCATTTACCCCTTCATGTCACAAGCTGTAGACTTGCCTACAGCTGAACTGCCTGTCCAGTACAAAGGCTGGTCAGGAATGTGGACTTTTGCAGTCTATGACAATTATCCTATCCCCATGCTACTGGGGGAAGACTTAGCCAACCAGGTGAAGCGGGCCAAGAGAGTGGGAATGGTTACCCGTAGCCAAACCAGGCAAGCTTCCAGACCCATTCCTGTTCTTGAGCCGTCCACAGAGGCCCCGTCTGTGTTACCAGAGACCCAGACAGAGGTAGTGGACCCGGATTCCATGCCTACCACTGAAACCACCACAGCACCTCCAGTCCCAGGCCTGGAACTGGAACAGCAACCAGCACCAGCAATTGCAACCACAGCTTCAAACTCAACGCCAGAGGGCGCCAGCGAGCCAGAACTGGCAGAAGCAACATACAGCCATACCCAAAAGGCTCAGCCAGAGCCTGAAATACCCTCAGGTGCACCAGCGGAGAGCGGTTCACCAGCAACGGAAACAACCCCATCATCTACATCGCTTCCAGAGGGACCAAGCCCAAGTCCACAGTCTGAGGAAGAACTGGTAACCCCAGCCTCAAGGGAACAGTTCCAGACTGAGCAGGAAGCAGATGATAGCCTTCAGAAAGCTTGGGCGGCGGCACGGAGCACCCCACTGCCTCTCAGCTCTTCTAATCGATCCCGGTTTGTTATAGACCAAGGACTTTTATACAAGAAAATTCTTTCTGGTGGACACCGGGAAAAATGGCAGCCGCAAAAACAGTTGGTGGTTCCAACTAAGTACCGGGGGAAGCTTTTAAGCTTAGCCCATGATCATCCCAGTGGCCATGCTGGGGTGAACAGAACCAAGGGCCGGTTGGGGAAGTCCTTCCACTGGGAGGGGATGGGCAAGGACGTTGCCAAGTATGTCCGGTCTTGTGAGGTATGCCAAAGAGTGGGAAAGCCTCAAGACCAGGTCAGGGCCCCTCTCCAGCCACTCCCCATAATTGAGGTCCCATTTCAGCAAGTAGCTGTGGATATTCTGGGTCCTTTCTCAAAAAAGACACCCAGAGGAAAGCAGTACGTACTGACTTTAGTGGACTTTGCTACCCAATGGCCGGAAGCAGTAGCTCTAGGCAACACCAGGGCTAACACTGTGTGCCTGGCCCTAACAGACATCTTTGTCAGGGTAGGTTGGCCCTCCGACATCCTTACAGATTCAGGGTCTAATTTCCTGGCAGGGACCATGGAAAAACTGTGGGAAATGCATGGGGTGAATCACTTGGTTGCCACCCCGTACCACCATCAAACCAATGGCCTGGTGGAAAGGTTCAATGGAACTTTGGGGGCCATGATACGAAAATTCATCAACGAATTCTCCAATAATTGGGACCTAGTGTTGCAGCAGTTGCTGTTTGCCTACAGGACTGTACCACATCCCAGTTTAGGGTTTTCACCGTTTGAACTTGTGTATGGTCATGAGGTTAAGGGGCCATTACAGTTGGTGAAGCAGCAATGGGAGAGGTTTACGCCTTCTCCAGAAACTAACATTCTGGACTTTGTAAGCAACCTACAAAGCACCCTCCGACACTCTTTAGCCCTTGCTAAAGAGAACCTAAAGGATGCTCAGGAAGAGCAAAAGGCCTGGTATGACAGACATGCCAGAGAACGTTCCTTCAAGGTAGGAGACCAGGTTATGGTCTTAAAGGCGCAACAGGCCCATAAGATGGAAGCATCATGGGAAGGGCCATTCACGGTCCAAGAGCGCCTGGGAACTGTGAATTACCTCATAGCATTTCCCAATTCCTCACTAAAACCTAGAGTTTACCATGTTAATTCTCTCAAGCCTTTCTATTCCAGAGACTTACAGGTTTGTCAGTTTACAGTCCAGGGAGATGATGCTGAGTGGCCTGACGGTGTCTACTACGACGGGAAAAAGCATGGTGGCGTGGAAGAGGTGAACCTCTCAACCACCCTGGAACATCTGCAGCGGCGACAAATCAAGGAGCTGTGCACTAGCTTCGCCCCATTGTTCTCAGCCACCCCAGGACGAACTGAACGGGCATACCACTCCATTGACACAGGTAATGCTCACCCCATTAGAACCCCACCCTACCGGGTGTCTCCTCATGCCCAAGCTGCTATAAAATGGGAGATCCAAAACATGCTACAGATGGGTATAATCCGCTCATCTACCAGTGCATGGGCATCTCCAGTGGTTCTGGTACCCAAACTAGATGGGAAAATTCGCTTTTGCGTGAACTACCGTAAGCTAAATGCGGTAACTCGTCCAGACAACTATCCAATGCCACGCACCGATGAGCTATTGAAGAAGTTGGGACGTGCCCAGTTCATCTCTACAATAGACTTAACCAAGGGGTACTGGCAAGTACCGCTAGATAAACCTTGCCAAGGAGAGGTCAGCATTCGTCATCCATGCGGGGGTGTATAAATTCAATGTCCTTCCTTTCGGCCTTCGAAATGCACCCGCCACCTTCCAGAGGCTGGTAGATGGTCTACTAGCAGGACTGGGAGAATTTGCAGTTGCCTACCTCGATGATGTGGCCATTTTTTCAGACTCCTGGCCCGAACACCTACTACACCTGGAAAAGGTCTTTAAGCACATCAGGCAGGCCGGACTAACTGTTAAGGCCAAAAAGTGTCAAATAGGCCAAAACAAAGTGACTTACCTGGGGCACCAGGTGGGTCAAGGAACCATAAACCCCCTACAGGCCAAGGTGGATGCTATCCAAAAGTGGCCTGTCCCAAGCTCCAAGAAGCAGGTTCAATCCTTCTTAGGCTTGGCCGGATACTACAGGCGATTTGTACCACACTACAGCCAAATCGCTGCCCCACTGACCGACCTGACCAAAAAGACCCAACCAAATGCAGTTAAGTGGACTGATGAGTGTCAAAAGGCCTTTACCCAGCTTAAGGCAATGCTCATGTCTGACCCTGTACTCAGGGCCCCGAATTTTGACAAGCCATTCCTGGTAACCACGGATGCATCTGAGCATGGTATAGGAGCAGTTCTCATGCAGGAAGCAACAGATCACAACTTCCATCCTGTCGTGTTTCTCAGCAAGAAACTGTCTCAGAGGGAAAGTCACTGGTCAGTCAGTGAAAAGAAATGCTATGCCATTGTGTACGCCCTGGAAAAGCTACGCCCATATGTTTGGGGATGGCGGTTCCAACTACAAACTGACCAGGCTGCACTAAAGTGGCTTCAGACTGCCAAAGGGAACAACAAGAAACTTCTTCATTGGAGTTTAGCTCTCCAATATTTTGATTTTAAAATTCAGTACATCTCCAGAGCTTCTAACAAAGTAGCTGATGCACTCTCCCGTGAGAGTTTCCCATAATCCAGTAGTTAAACAGTGTTCTTAAAATGTACAGGTCTGTTAGTTATATACTTAGTGATATATGTAAAGGTGCATGTGTTGTATTAATCTGTTTATTTTAAAGTTCTAGGAGGAAATCGCCGCCAGTGAGCTTCCCCACTGTCTGCAATTTGGGGGGCGTGTCATAAACAGATAGCTAAGGGTTAATGTCTCTTTCACCTGAAGCACCTGACCAGAGGACCAATCAGGAAACAGGATTTTTTTTCAACTCGGGGTGGTGGGAAGTTTGTGTCTGAGTCTTTGTCTGTCTGCCTGATGCTCCCTCAGCTATGAGGAGTGATTTCTATTTCCTGCTCTCTAATCTTCTGTTTCCAAGTTGTGAGTACAGAGATCATGTATTTACATGTCTATAGTTGCTGGAGTGCTTTGATTTGTATTCTTTTTAAATAAGGCTGTTTATTCAATATTCTTTTAAGCAATTGACCCTGTATTTGTCACCTTAATACAGAGAGACCATTTGTATGTATTTTTTCTTTCTTTTTATATAAAGCTTTCTTTTTAAGATCTGTTGGAGTTTTCTTTACTGGGAAACTTCAGGGAAATTAAGTCTGTACTCACCAGGGAATTGGTGGGAGGAAGAAGTCAGAGGGAGGTCTGTGTGTGTTGGATTTGTTCGCCTGACTTTGCATTCCCTCTGGGTGAAGAGGGAAGTGCTTGTGTTTCCAGGACTGGAATTACAGAGGGTGGATTCCCTCTGCTTAGATTCACAGAGGTTGCTTCTGTGTATCTCTCCAGGAACACCTGGAGGGGGGAAGGGAAAAAGGATTATTTCACTTTGTTGTGAGACTCAAGGGATTTGGGTCTTGGGGTCCCCAGGGAAGGTTTTTCAGGGGGACCAGAGTGCCCCAAAACACTCTAATTTTTTGGGTGGTGGCAGCAAGTACCAGGTCCAAGCTGGTAACTAAGCTTGGAGGTTTTCATGCTAACCCCCATATTTTGGTCGCTAAGGTCCAAATCTGGGACTAAGGTTTGACAGGGGCATATGGGGCAATTTGTCCCAGACCCTGCAGTGGCCCCACAAGAGGCTTTTGGGGCCCCTAGAGCGGGGTCCTTCACTCACTCCGGGTGCCCCAGAAAACTCTCACGGGCCACGGACCCCCGGAGCTTCTTCTTCTGCTCTGGGCTGTCATTGGCATTTCGGTGGAAGGGGGTCCTTCTGCTCTGAGACCCAACGCCGAAGTGCCCTGAAGACCCGCGATGGGGGGGTCCTTCCGGCACTTTGGCAGCAGGTTCCGGGGCAGGTCTTCAATGGCAATTTGGCAGCAGGGGGTCCTTCTGCCCCAGGACCCGCCGCCAAAGTGCCAGGTGTTTGGCAGTAATTTGTCAGCGGGGGCCCCCTGTTGCCAAAGACACCAGGCCCCCTGAATCCTTTGTGCAGCCCTGCAAATTTTGCCATCTCACTGTTTACTCCTTTCTCAGATCACTTATGAATATGTTGAATAGGATTGGTCCCAGTACAGACCCCCAGAGAACACCAATATTTACCTCTCTCCATTCTGAAAACTGACCATTTATTCCTACTCTTTGTTTCCTATCTTTTAACCAGTTACCAGTCCATGTGAGGACCTTCCCTCTTATCCCATGACTGCTTACTTTGCTTAAGAGCCTTTGATGAGGGACTTTGTCAAAGGCTTTCTGAAAATCTAAATACACTATATTCACAGGATCCCCCTTGTCCACATGCTTAATAGTGACCTCCCTCAAAATTTTAGTAGATTGGTGAAGCTTGATTTCTCTTTACAAAAACCATGTTGACTTTCCCCCAAGAAGTTATGTTTATCTATGCTTCTGACAATTTTGTTCTTTACTATAGTTTCAACCAGTTTGCCTGGTACTGAAATCAGGCATACCGGCCTGTTCCCAGGGCCACTTCTGGAGCCCTTTTTTAAAACTGGCATCACATTAGCTATTGTGACAGACCCAGGCCAGTGGGATACAGGAGACTGGTAGAGGGCAAACATACTGGTCACTGGATGAGTAGTTGTCTGTTTCCTGAGAGACCAAAGCAGGGGCTGCACTGGAGTAATCAGAAACCTGCTAGAACCAATTAAGGCAGACAGACTGATTAGAACATCTGCAGCCAATCAAGGCAGGCTAATCAGGGCACCTGGGTTTAAAAAGGAGCTCACTCCAGTCAGGGAGGGAGGAGCTAGAGGAGAAGAAGTGCGTGTGAGGAGCTGGGAGCAAGAGGCACAAGGAGCTGAGAGTGAGAGGGTGTGCTGCTGAAGGACTACAGAGTACAAGCGTTATCAGACACCAGGAGGAAGGTCCTGTGGTGAGGATAAAGAAGGTGTTTGGAGGAAGCCATGGCGAAGTAGCTCAGGGAATTGTAGCTGTCATGTAGCTGTTATAAGAGGCACTATAGACAGCTGCAATCTACAGGGCCTTGGGCTGGAACCTGGAGTAGAGGGTGGGCCCGGGTTCCCCCCAAACCTCTCAACTCCTGATCAGACAAAGGAGGAGTTAATCCAGACTGTGGGGAAGATCACTGAGGTGAGCAAATCTGCCAATAAGCGCAGGACCCATCAAGGTGGAGGAGGAACTTTGTGACAACTGGTGTTAGAAGTGGGATCTGGTGTGCACAGCGCAGCAGAAGAAGGAAGGTGATTTAAAAAAAAGAAAGTAAAGGATTTCTTTTTTTTTCACCACAATGGATGACTTAGTACGGGCATTGATACAAGCTACAGCAGCCCAGCAGGAGGCTACCCTCCCAGGCAGCTGCCCAACAGGAGGCAATGCGACTGCAGCAAGAGACTAATCGCCAGGCTTCTCAAGACCGAGCTATGTTGCGAGAACTGGTAAACCAGATAAAGACCCTTACAGAGCTGAACCGCAGCCATGAGAGGACGCAGATCATACGGGCCAGCCATTGGCTGCAGAAAATGATGCGGGAGGATGATGTAGAGGCATACCTTCTGGCCTTTGAGAGGACAGCCCTATGGGAGGCCTGGCCTCAAGATCAGTGGTCTGGCATCCTTGCCCCATTCCTGTGTGGGGAGGCCCAGAAGGCTTACTATGATCTGCCTGAAGAGGCTGCAGCAGATTACCCCCAGCTGAAAGCAGAGATCCTGGCCAGATCTGAGGTAACAACTGCAGTGCAGGCCCAGCGGTATCATGAGCGGAGGTACCAGGAAAATAAAATCCCGTGGTCCCAACTGTATGACCTCATCCATCTCGCACAAAAGTGGTTGCAAACTGAGTCTCAGAATCCAGAAGAGATACTAGAGGTTCTGGTCATGGACCGATACATGAGGGGACTGCCGCCAGACCTTCGTGCCTGCATAGGCCAGAGCGAACCCTCCACCTATGATGAGGTTGTAGTACTGGTAGAAAGGCGAAGGACAGCGAGGGAGCTGACCCGACCAGCTAAGGAAGAGGTACCCCGGGTTAAACTAGCAGCACTAAGCCCTAGAGCTTGAGAGACGGGATCACCAGGAGAGCCCAGGTGGAAAAAGAGAGGCTGAAGGCCCACCAGAAGCCACAAAGTGTCAGAGCACTGAGGGAGAAGAGGATCGTGATGTTAGACTGCCCAAACCAAGAGACTGGGGAATGTCTAAGGCCCCATACAGATGTTATGCCTGCGGGGAGTAGGGCATATAGCTGCACAGTGTCCCAATGCTGAGGAGCCTATGCAGTGTAACCTGGGGAACTGGGCAGACCCATGCTCCCTAATCCACCTTGTGGGGGTCTCACAAATCCCACATATGTACACCGGACCAGTAAAGCTAAAAGAGGTAGAGATCACAGCACTGGTTGATTTGGGGAGTGCTGTCATGCTTGTCTCAGGGAAGCTTGTGAAGTATTGTCAGCTGCTGTGGGCTAAGTGTACAGGGATAACATGCGTCTATGGGACAGTTGGCTCTTACCCCACCATCCCAGTAAAAATTGAGATTCAGGGGAACACTACTGAGGTAGCAGCAGGTGTAGTCTATAAACTCCCATACCCAGTGCTCATAGGGAGGGACTTCCCAGAGTTTGGAGACTTACTACCAGTAAGAGGATTGGAGAAAGAGGGGAATCCTGAAGTTAGTGAGACATCCACAGTAGACTGTCAACCCTCAGCCTTCTCTGAAATATCCCCAGATTTATTTTCCATTCCCAGATATGGTAGAAAGTTGAAAAGGGAAAGGAACGCAGCTAAGGCCTTGGGAACCCGAATACTGGCTCAAAGCCAGAGGGTCACTCTAGTAGGTAGGCAGACCCAAGCAGCTGAAAAGGAGGCCACCCAGGAGGGAGAAGCTCCTGAGTCTGACCCCCACCCTAACGCTTCTGAACCAGTAGAGGCAACAGAGACTGGGCCCCTAGATCTTGGGCAGATTAGCCCCGGAAGCGGAAATTTTGTATGGGACCAGGCTGAAGACCCAAGGTACGACAACATTAGAAAGGAGGTGACTGAACTAGATGGGGTCCCCGTGGAAGGGAGAACACAGGGACCAGGACCCTGGTTCATAATGACGAAGAATCTCTTATACCGAGTTGCATCAGTACAGGGACAGAAGGTACAGCAGATCTTAGTACCTCAAAAACACCAGAACGCTGTATTAAGTCTTGTGCATAATCATCTTTTTTGGGGACACTTGAGTGTAGAGAAGACCCTGACACGAGTCCTACGACGGATCTTCTGGCCCGGAGTACATGAAGAAGTGCAGAGGTACTGTGCATCCTGCCCGGAGTGTCAGCTGCACAGTCTCCGTCCCCACCTAAGGGCACCTTTAGTACTCTTTCCCATCATAGAGGTCCCCTTTGAGAAAATAGCCATGGACCTAGTGGGACCCGTGAAGAAGACAGCTCGGGGCCACCAATATATACATGTTGTTTTGGACTATGCTACTCGCTACCCAGAAGCTGTCCCCCTGCGGAACACAGCCTCCAAAATGATAGCCAAAGAGCTGGTGGGGATCTTTGCCCGAGTGGGGCTACCAAAGGAGATATTAACAGACCAAGGAACCCCATTTATGTCAAAACTAATGAAGGACCTCTGTACGCTGCTCCATATACATACCCTGAGAACTTCAGTTTACCATCCGCAGACTGATGGGTTGGTAGAAAGGTTTAATCAAACCCTCAAGGCTATGATAAGGGAGGTGTTAAGTCAGGATGGGAAGGATTGTGACACCCTACTGCCCTACCTTATGTTCGCTATCCAGGAGGTACCTCAGGCCTCAACTGGGTTTTCCCCATTCGAGTTATTATACAGACGCCACCCTCGTGGCATACTAGATATTGCCGAAGAGATTTAGGAAGAGGAATCCAATGAGAGGAGAAATATAATGGAACATGTAATACAGATGCGAGACCGGATAGCTCTTGTCACCCCTGTTGTACGGGAACATTTGGAAAAGGCCCAGGAGGCCCAGAAAACCTATTACAATCTCCAGGCAAAAGTCCGACAGTTTCAACCAGGGGATCGGGTGATGGTGTTGGTACCCACTGCAGAAAGCAAGCTTCTGGCCCAATGGCAGGGGCCCTATGAGGTGGTTGAACCCTTGGGGAAGTAAACTACAAGGTGCGGCAGCCAGGACACCGAAAACAAGAAAAGATTTTGTCACATCAACCTTCTGAAACCCTAGCATGCACAAGAGGCATGCATAACTATCCGAAAAGACCTAACCCAGGAAAACGAGCCTTCCAAACAGGTTACAGTGTCTCCTGATTTAACACCAGACCAGAAGAATGAGGTGTCTGAGATGATCTTCCGGAACTAAGATGTGTTCTCGACAAAACCAGGTCGAACAACCGAGACATATCACCACATCGTCACGAACCCTGGGGCCAGAATAAAATGAGGCCTTATCGGGTGCCAGCGACCAAAAGAGATGAAATAAAAGCAGAAGTAAAAAAACCTCTGGAGTTGGGGATCATCGAAGAATCCCACAGTCAGGGGTCCAGCCCATTGTGCTGGTGCCCAAACCTGATGGCACCACAAGGTTTTGCAATGACTTCAGGTGACTAAACGAAGTATCCCAGTTTGACGTGTACCCCATACCTCGCAGAGTTGAGCTAGTGGACCATCTGGGGAATGCCCGGTACTTGACTACCCTTGACTTGACAAAGGGGTACTGGCAGATTCCCCTTGCTGGAGACGCAAAGGAAAAGACTGCGTTCTCTACACCAGAGGATCTTTTTCAATATACTGTCCTCCCTTTTGGACTACATGGGATCCCAGCTACTTTCCAGCACCTCATGGACAAGCTATTACGCCCATAAAGCAGTTATGCTGCTGCCTACTTGGACGATGTGGTCATTCATATCCCAGACTGGGAAACCCACCTAGAGAAGGTGGAGGCAGTCCTTGATACCTTCAGGTGAGCTGGCCTTACAGCAAACCCTGCCAAGTATGCTGTAGGGTTTACAGAGGCCAAATATCTTGGCTACATTGTGGGAAAAGGTCTGGTAAAACCCCAAGTGAACAAGTTGGAGGCCATCCAAAATTGGCCCCAACAGCGTTGCAAGAAACAAGTCCAGGCATTCCCAGGTGTAGTGGGATATTACCGATGATTTATCCCCCACTTTGCCACAAGGGCAAGCCCCTTGACAGACCTAGTGAAAGCCCATGGACCTGATCTGGTGCGATGGTCTGACGCAGCAGAGGAAGCATTCACAGACCTACGGACTGCCCTCTGCAGTAACCCTGTACTGATTGCCCCTGATTTCACAAAGGAATTTATCCTGCAGACAGATGCATCGGAAGTAGGGCTGGGGGCCGTTCTGTCACAGATGGTCGGGGAGGAGGAACACTCAATTCTCTATCTCAGTAGCAAACTCCTTCCAAGGGAACAAAAATATGCAGTGGTGGAGAGAGAGTGCCTCGCTGTAAAATGGGCCATGGAAGCATTGCGCTACTACTTGCTCGGGCGCGGATTTGTCCTCATGACCAACCATGCCCCTCTTCAATGGATGCAGCGGAACAAGGAGAACACAAGGGTGACCAGGTGGTTCTTATCCCTCCAACCTTTCCAGTTCCATGTGCAACACAGAGCAGAGAGCCGTCGCAGTAATGCCGATGGCTTGTCACGTGTGCACTGTCTGGCATCCCAAGCTGTCCAACCCCTTGGTGTTGAGCAGAGGGGAGGTATATGTGACAGTCCCAGACCAGTGAGGTACAGAAGTCTGGTAGAGGGTAAGTATACTGGTCACTGGATGAGTAGTTTTCTGTTCCCTGAGTGACCAGAGCAGGAGCTGCACTGGAGTAATCAGGAATCTGCTAGAACCAATTAAAGCAGACAGGCTGATTAGAACATCTGCAGCCAATCAAGGCAGGCTAATCAGGGCACCTGGGTTTAAAAAGGAGCTCACTCCAGTCAGGGAGGGGGGAGCTAGAGGAGAGGAAATGCATGTGAGGAGCTGGGAGCAAGAAGCACAAGGAGCTGAGAGTGAGAGGGTGTGCTGCTGAAGGACTAAGGAGTACAAGTGTTATCAGACATCAGGAGGAAGGTCCTGTGGTGAGGATAAATTGCTTAAAAGAATATTGAATAAACAGCCTTATTTAAAAAGAATACAATTTAAAGCACTCTAGCAACTATAGACATGTAAATACAAAACAACAAACCATTTTTGTACTTACAACTTGGAAACAGAAGATTAGAAAAGCAGGAAATAGAAAAATCCTTCTCTAGCTGAGAGAGATTCAGGCAGAAGACAAAGAACTCACAGACAAACTTCCCTCCACCCAGAGTTCAAAAAATCCTGTTTCCTGATTGGTCCTCTGGTCAGGTGCTTCAGGTTACTTTTTTTTTCAGGTGAAAGAGACATTAACCCTTAGCTATCTGTTTATGACACCCTCACATCCTCAGCTGTGAAGACCAATTCAAAGACATAATTTAGTTTCTCTGCAATGTCCTTATCATTTCTGAGTGCTCCTTTAACATCTTGATCATCCAGTGGCCCCACTGATTGTTTAGCAGACTTCCTGCTTCTGATGTACTTAACATTTTTTTCTTATTACTGTTTGAGTCTTTGGCTGGCTGTTCTTCAAATTATTTTTTGGCTTTCCTAATTATATTTTTATACCACATTTGCCAGAGTTAATGCTCCTTTCTATTTTTCTTACTAGGATTTAACTTCCAGTTTTTAAAAGATGCCTTTTTGGCTCTCACTGCTTCTTTTACTTTGCTATTTATGCACGGTGGCACATTTCTTGTGTAATTTAGGATATGCATTTAAGTTGAGCATCCATTATGGTGTCTTTAAAAAGTTTCCATGCAGGTTGCAGAGATTTAATTTTTGGCGCTTGTACCTTTTAATTTCTGTTTCACTAACTTCCTCATGTATGTATTGTCCCCCTTTTTTAAACTAAATGCTACCATGTTGGGCTGCTGTTGTGTTTTCCCCATCACAGGGATGTTAAATTTAATTATATCATGGTCACTATTAACAATGGTTCAGCTATATTCTCCTCTTGGATCAGATCCTGTGCTCCACTTAAGACTAAATCAAGAATTGCCTCTCCTTTTGTGGGTTCCAGGACTAGCTGCTCCAAAAAAACAGTCATTTAAGGTGTCAAGAAACTTTATTTCTGTATCTCATCCTGAGGTGACATGTACCCACTCAATATGGGGATAGTTGAAGTTCCCCATTATTACTGAGGGTTTTTTTTAAAAAAATATAGCCTCTCTCATCTCCCTGAGTAGCTGTGTGAAAACGACAACATTGTGTATGGCATCACTTGGCCTCCTCACTGGCAGGCACAGAAGACATGGAGTGTGAACTCAGAGGTTCTGACACACAGAAAGAATCTCTTTGGTTGCTTTTGAAGCACATTGTCTCAAGGGACAGGGTGCATGTGTGCGTGTGAAATAGTTCGTATACCCTCTGACTTATCTAATCATTTGTCCACCTATCTATCCATCTAACTATCCATCTGCATAACCATAAGTGCATCCCCCTATTAGTCTATCTGTCCATCAAGATATGCATTTTAGTTGTAACAGAATCAGTCCCAAGGATATTAGTGAGACGAGAGACAACAGAAGTTGGGCCAATAAAAGATATTATCTCACCCACCCTGTCTCTGTCCTTCGAGATGTCTGTTCATTTTTTTTCCTCCCTCTTCTATTTGACCATCTAGTTATCTACCCATCTGGTAATCTTAATGGCTCATCTAAACATCAGTCAATCTATCTTGTCATCTGCCTAATCATCTCTCTACCCAACAATCTGATTGCATTTATTTCCTGGTCACCTCATCTATCTATCTATCTATCTATCTATCTATCTATCTATCTATCTATCTATCTATCTATCTATCTATCTATCTATCTATCTAATCATGAATGGACCATCTCTGTGGAAAGTGGACTTCAGTTGCCAGGGGCAAAGTCACAGGCACTCTATTAAGTTGAAAATTGTATCAGTATTTTTGTTTACAACAGCATATTCCTCTTGTCTCTGTGTGCAGCTAATTTCACAGGCAGAGCAGGTGGGAATTGCAGCTGACAAGAGGTTTGCCGAGTGACTATTACACTCTGTTCTGGACAGCTGCAGCAAGGGGACAGACTGTAACAAGTGCTATCCTGTTCCCTGGTGGCTATTCAGAGAGGTGGCAATGAACGGTTTGTCCGTGGTGTGTAATGTGTTTGATTTTGAGGATGTGGCTGTTTCCATCACAGATTTGCTGTGACAGATCCCCAGCATAAAGGAACCCTTCATGAAACACATTAATTTAATTGAATCTTGTATAAGATAATAAAATATATATATTAAGAATAAAGCCTCTTCATTATGTGCTTGTTAAATCCATCCCCATTAGCAAAGCACCTACTAAAAAGAAATCTCTTCAATTACCCATTTAGCACTTGTGATCCCACAGAGGTCTACAGGAGGACACATAGGTCATTAGAACGTCACATGCCTTAATGAGCACTCTGAGAAGTGTTCAGCCCAGCTTGAGAGATTTAACAAACTTCTCAAGGAGTTACAGGCTGGGGACAGAAACAAAGTTATTTCTTGTTTTAATGGGTCCCATCGAGGGCCATTACAAATGAAATGCTGTTGGGAAATGCAGGTCCCAGAAGCAGTCCCGTTGGGACTGATTAGAAGAGAAAGTCAGAGGCACTGATTAATGTTAGAAAAAGGAAGGCACAGGTCTGTTTCTGTGTCAAGTAGCCCCTGCTGGTTAAAGTGAAAGGGGTCAAGCCAGTCATTCCCAGCCTGTGTGAACGGGTGACCCCTTCATTCATATATTCCATTAGACCCCAGGAAGGGAGGGAATGCAAGAGGGAAGTATGGCTGCAAGGAAACTGACATGTAAACATACATTGGATTCCCACTCAGATAGCTAAGGAAGCACGGCCCAGATGTGGTGAGACAGAGGCAATTACAGGTTTCTAGGCCAGGGATGGCGCGTGCCAGGCTTTGCTGTCCTGCCCACAAACCCCAGCTCCTCCAGTGCCCCTCAGTCCGAACCCACAGCCCCCTCTACCATTCCTTCTCTAGGTCCACACACACATAGCTCTGATGATGCACCTCAATCCCAAATTGCAGCCCCTGCTATCCCTGCCCCAGGCTGCCCCACAACACAGCACTCTGCTGATGAGCTTCAATCCTGATCTGCAACCCCCTGGGCTCTCCCCACACATGCACAGTTCTGTCATTGCCCCTCTGTCCTGATCTGCAGCCCCCTGAAATCCCAGCCCCGGGCTCTCCCACAACACACAGAGCTCTGCTGGTGCCCCTCAGTTCTAACTCCCAGCCCCTGCTATACAAGTCCCGTCTTAGAGTCCTTCTGATTTACAATACCCCTACTGTTTCTGTCCTAACTATTAGAGGAGTGAAGTTCTGGAACAGCTGTCGAAGGGGAGTGGTGGGAGCAAAAGACATATCTGGCTTCAAGACTAAGCTTGATAAGTTTATGGAGGGGATGGTATGATGGGATAGCCTAATTTTGGGAATTAATTGATCTTTGATTATTAACAGGTAAATATGCCCATTGATCTGTGATGGGATGTTAGATGGGTTGGGATCTGAGTTACTACAGAGAATTATTTCCTGGGTGCTGGCTGGTCAGTCTTGCCCACATGCTCAGGGTTTAACTGATCGCCATATTTGGGGTCGAGAAGGAATTTTCCTCCAGGGCAGATTGGCAGAGACCTTGGAGGTTTTTCGCCTTCCTCTGCAGCATGGGGCACGGGTCACTTGCTGGAGGATTCTCTGCACCTTGAGGTCTTTAAACCACGATTTGAGGACTTCAGTGGCTCAGACATAGGTTAGGGGTTTGTTGCAGGAGTGGATGGGCGAGATTCTGTGGCCTGCATTGTGCAGAAGGTCAGACTAGATGATCATAATGGTCCCTTCTGACCTTAAAGTCTATGAGTCTATGAGTCCAACTCTGCCAATACATCACAGCAATGAACAATAACCACCCTAACATTGCTGTCCTTCCCCAAACACACAACACTGACAATTCCCATTGAGCCCACCATGCCACTGAGCTCAATCAGTGTACAGATGTTGTGACCTGCAGTGTCCCATCATCTGGACAGTGCACTGCAGTGCTAGCCTAACAGATCCAGTGGTGGGGCCAGCATCCTCAGGGCGCTGGTTTTTCTGCTGCATTCTGACCTGTGGCACCCCCTGACGAGCCAGGCCTGGGACAGAGCTGAGCCTGTCTCAATGCACCACAAAGCAGCTGGCATCCCCCAGCCTCTCCACACACACATTCACACTGAGCAGGGCTCATTTACTCCAGTGAGGGGCAGCACACAGACATACATGTACATAGTAACACATATCACAAAACTGCTTAATATCCTGCTCTTTCTGTTCTGAGCCTTCACAGTGTTAATCTAAAGCAGTGGTTCTCAACCTATTTATCATTGTGGGCCACATATGTGGCCCACAGTGTGTTACCTGGGCTGCAGGTTGAGAACCACAGCGTGCTTCCCACTTGCCCCCCTTCACAGACCACTATCCCAGTGCCTCCCGCCCAGAGACCCCTGCACAGAGTAGGTCCAGGAGCAGAGCCCTGGGGAGGGGGCTGGACAGCAGCCCTGACCTGCTGAACCACACCGTGCAGGGCCAGGCAGCAGGGCAGCCAGGCAGCAGCCCTGGATCTCACATCCTCAGGGCCAGTCGGCAGCCAGGAGTCCGGACCCCACCATGTGGCCTTTAGCACACAGCTGGGCCACAGCTATGAGCTAATTGGGCTGCATGCAGCCCTTGGGCCACACATTGAGAACCGCTGATCTAAAGTGACCCCTTAGATGTAACTGGACTGACGTCACATTCACACCATTTAAATGTCACCCCCAGGGACCTCAGGCAAATCACTTAGGCAAAAATTTTCAAACGCAAGTGCCTAAAGGCAGACAGCAAAAATCCATATTACTCAAAGTGGCTTAATTTGCAAGTGTATTGGGCAGCTGCTTTTCCCAGGGACCCCCACTGGGATTCAGGGCTGCCCAGCAACCTAAAAAGATCAACACTAAACAGATTGTCAAACTGCCTAAGGGATTTGAATGCCCTGATTCTATTAATTTCAGTGGGAATTGGACCTCCAAATCCTTCAGTTGGCTTGAAAAAGCAGCAGCCTAGTGCTGTCATTGGAAGCATCGTGGGCCAAAAAAAGGTGTTTTGGGTCCCAAAAGGTCCCAGTCCAAGCTCTGCCAGTGACCTCCTGTAGGAACATAAGTCAAAATTTACAAAAATGTCTAATGGTCAGATTTCCAAAGGTATTTAGGTACAAAGTGGTATTCAAAAAAATGTGTAAACAGATTATGAACCTGGGGCTAGATGTTTAAAGGTGTGTAGGAGTCTGAAAACTTAGAAAGGCACCTAGGGTCAGATTTTTAAAGTTATTTAGGTGACTTCAGAAAACCCCATTGGGTGCCTAAATACCATCAAAAGTCTGGCCCCAGTTAGATATTCAAAAACATGAGGGGCCTACCTCTCATTGAAATCCATGGGAATTGGGTGCCTCTGCGCTTCTGAAAATCCCACTAGGCCCTTCCTTGCTTCTTGTGTCACCTAACTACCATACCAAATCTGGACCTAGGTGTCCAATTGAAACCTGACAGTATTTAAGTACCTAATTCCCACTGGCTCCTTTGAATATCCCAGCCCATTTATTATTACTAGCTTTAGGCTCCCAAGTTTGAAAATCTTGGCCACCAATCAACCTATCAATAAATTATCATGTACTAAACTCTTCCTAAATCTATTCATTTGGGAAAAGAGGGGGTTGCAATTTAGATTGAGGAGCAGGACAAATAACACTAAATGATTGTTTTAAACGGTTATTGAGCACAATTTTACTGAAAGTCAGAGATTCTTAACAGTTTTAAGACCTCAAGGGACCAGTGAAATATAGTCTGTTCTGCTGCATAGCAGAGGCCAGAGACTCTTGCCATTGCCTGGAGAAAACCTTCAACTCCACCTAATATTCCTGGTTTGAACACCTTTTAGTCACAGATATTAATTCATAATATTAGTGAGTATCCATCATTTCACATGCAGTATTCTTAGATATAGTTGTAGCCAATCCATTCATTTTATCATCCATTTATCACTGTATTATGTGATGTTATGAAGTATGCTAAATAGATTTTTAGTATTATGGATGTGCAGGATTGATAAATATTTCAGTGATGAGTGTTTTAGGTTTTAGTAAAGCAGGGCTGAGACTCAAGGCCTACAGGCTGAAACCTGTAAGAATTTAGCTTAGCCATATTACTCCTGTGACGTGGCATCCCATAAGGCTTTATAGAAATGCACTTATGAATGTATATATGACATAACTGGAATATGTTTTATGCTACATATGCCATGTAACATATGTCTACAAAGGTTATGATCTTCTGAATATATTCATCCTATTTGTATGTATATATCATTCTTTTATTCGAAGTTATGAATATTGGCTGTGTACTTGCTTGATTTTAAGTAGCCTAGTAGAGGATATGGTCAGCTACTTGAGAAAGGAATATGCAAATTAAGTGCCCAGTCAAGAACCACTTAAGCCAACAATGAACTTGAAGATGCCAATCCACATCGGAGCTTTCCCAGGAATGTGGCTTGGCTGGTAAGAAACTCAGTCATGCATGGACATGTGACTTGACCCTGTGACTCCAAAACTCCATTTTGTAGCTGGATTCTACACAGGGGGAGGGAGTGGTGTCCACCCACAAGAGAAAGTCTATTTAAATCCTTGGGAGACCCCTCCATTTTGTCTCCATCTGGCTCAAGACATAGCCTTTCCACCCCCAAAAGATACCTGAAAGAAACTGGAACGAAGGACAGTAACTACTGGTGGTGTGAGTGATTGCTGGTCCCAGACTAGAAGGAGACTAGTCTGTAAAAGGAAGCTTACTGTAACACCTCTGAGGGCGAGGTTTTATTTGTATTCAGTTTTCTTACTCTATTAGGCATAGACTTGCGTGTTTTATTTTATTTTTCTTGGTAATTCACTTTCTTCTGTCTGTTACTACTTGGAACCACTTAAATCCTACTTTCTGGGATTGGCAGCCCCAAGGGTTTCTGTGTTCCAACCCATCACAAAGCCACAGGCTTAAGAATGCTTGACATGAGTGGATGACCTAGGAATTACCCTGTTCCCCAAAGGTAACAAGATTACTGTAAAGATAGGCCAAAAGGTGATTGCAATAGACCGCAATGTATTGTCCGAGGGCACACAACACCTGATTGTAACATCTTTGAATGGCTGTCTTGATCGCAGGGTACATGTCATGCATAGATGCTAATAAGAATAAGAGGAACTACAAACAACCTCTAAAAAAATGAGAAAACCCAATATTCATGGGGTGTGGAAGTACTGATAAGGAAAAGAGGATTGTCATCTGCATGCATATGGATAAGATGTTATGTGTGGTCAGAATTTCAATTTAAATGAGGATTCCTTGCTTGGGTAAAAGTGGGAAGACCCAAGGGAAGACCCTACAGGAAACCCCAGCAGGAACCTTCCCTCTAGCAACGATTGTCTATTGACAGGTCCATTGGACCCTAGGATATAATTGAGAATGTATGATTACAGTTATTATTATTGTGTAGTTTTTATAGGATTTTTATATGCATGGGTAATTGTAACTTTACTCATTGCTTTAATACATTTTTAGTACTGATAAGACTTTGTATTTGTGATTGTGTCTGTGGTAATTATCATTGCTTGTATTCCTAGAGCCTCCAGATTTGAGGCGAGGACCAGAGGCAATTTCACTCTGTTGAGCTCGAAACAGTAGCAACTGGAGCTCAACCCATCACTAAATTCACTTTAAATAAATAAAAGACTACATATTTTACAAGACATACCAAAATAATTGCAATAGTATGTAGGGTATGAATACAGGGATGTCTAGGATCACACTATCCCAATCCACTTATCTATTTATCTGTCTATCTATCTATCTACCTATCTGCTTACTTGTCCCTCACCACCATAATACTTAATGGTTGGAAGGGAAATCTCAGCCAATGTTGAGTAATGCCTAACTGCACCCATGCTTCCATTGATTTCAAAGGGATATCTCTAAAGATATGTGTACACTGCACTTAGATATCTGTGGCTGGCCCATGCCAGCTGACTCTGGCTCCCAGGGCTCAGGTTGAGCCCCACAATGTTTCACTGCAGTGTAAATATCCGGTCTCGGGCTAGAGTCTGGGCTCTAGGACCCAGTGAGGTGGAAGAGTCCCAGAGCTCAGGCTGGCATGTCTACACTACAATAAAACAGCCCCACAGCCCTAGCCCTGTGAACCCGAGTCAGCTGGCATAGGCCAGCCATGGTGTCTAATTTCAATGTAGACTTGATGTAGGAGCACAGTCCTACACAGTGTGAATAGTGTACTGGGTATCTAGAGTTCTATCTGCAGGAGACTATTACTTTGGGGGCGTCCAAAGACCTGGATAGAGAGAGCAGTGCATGTGCCCAGAGGCAGGCATGTAGGTGTCCAGGGAACGTGTAGAGTGGAAAATTAAGGGCAGAGTGAGTTTGGGCACTGATAGGGTTGGATGGCAGCCAAGCTGGGGGTTTTGTAGATCACAGTGGCTCCTAAGTCTGGGATTTAGGACCTAAATTTGGGGTTTGGGCATCTAAGTCTCTGTGTGTATCTGGGCCCTAGACTCTTGACGCACACGCTACATGCAGGGCATGCAAAAAGGGAGGTGTCCCTGGAGGCTGCAATGGGCATTGCAAAGGACTTGGTGCGTGCACCGGTTTAACAAGCAACTTGGGATTTAACCCCCTGGGAAGGCAATTTAAAAATGACCATTAGCAGCAGCCACAAGTGAAATAACAGTAGCAGCATGAGTCTGCATGAGGTAGCTCTCCCTTTTAAACCATTTAAGAGTCCAGAGCAGGAGGCATTAGGGTTCTGTGTTATAGACACAAGCATGTGTATCAAGCCAGAAGGAAAGAGAAGCCCAGCGCAGTAGCACAATGTAGGTGTCTTTTCAGAGAGAACAAGACAGTGTAAGACACAAAGGAGAGCAGAGTGATGGTGGGATCCAGATTCTGATCTTAACACCTAGTCACCATCAATGGAGAGGTCGTCACTTCATGCTGAGGATTAAAGGTAAATCTGATCATTTCTGGGTCAAATCCTGAGGATCTTAGGGAGGGAAATGGCTATATTAGGAATCCAAGGAGCCTGAACCCTCTCCCAGGTACAGAATTGGTTTGTGCATTTACTGTTCTGTATCATTCCCCATTCTCCCCTTGATATGTCTCATCACTGCTCTGAATATTGCTGAACTGGCACCCTCCAGAGAGTGGCTGTGGGAACTGCAACACAGAATCAGCCTGCGGTTCCTTGCCAAAATCACACACATATGCTGGGTTACTGTGTGCAGCTGGGGGTGGAATGTGTCCCAGGGTTTGCTGGCAGTTCACTGAGGGGATAAAGCATCTCTGGAGTCTGCTCAGGACATTCTCTTTATGCATGGGGCAGAGTCATCTTCCCATATATGCTGTTGGTCAGTGCCACGGCCTAGTCTCAGGAACAGGCATGATCCCATCACAATCATGTTCCTCTCTGGGGCAGCTCATGTGTGTGACCCTCACCACCATCACAGCACGTTTAGGGGTCACAGTGGACAAGCAACTCAACCTGAGCTCCCAGTGTGATGCTGTGCCACAAGGAGCTCATGCAATCCTATAACATAAAAACAAGGGAGTGGTGAGCAAGTGTACAGAGATAATTTACCTCTGTACTGGGCATTGGTGAGACCAAACTGCATCCAGTCCTGATGGATGTCTTCATTTAAAAAAAAGACATTGAAAGATTGGAGCAGGTGTAAAAAAGAGACACAAAAATATGTGAGGGTTAGAGAAAATTCTTTGCAGTGAGAGCTAAGAAGCTCAACCTGTTTGGCTTTTTAGAATTAAGATTCTGAAGTGATTTGATTTCAGTGGATAAGTGCCTTTGTGGGCAGAAAACCCTTGATACTAATGGGTGCTTTAATCTAGCACAGAAGTCACAAGAACCAATGGCTGGATGCTGAAGTCAGACAAATTCATTTTAGAAATAAGGCACCATTTTTTAGGAGTGAGGGAAATTAAACTTTGGAACCAAGTGCCAAGGGAAGTGGTGGAGTCTCCATCTCTTGATGTCTTTGAAATCATGGCCAGCTGCCTTCTTGGGAAATTTGCTCTCATGGTCCTGAGGCGGCTGCCCCTTCTTGGACCCTTCTCCTGTATCTCAAGCACATCCCTTCCAAGTAATTGGCTTATGCGTCCCATTTTCTTGGCTGGGATCCTGCAATCCAACTGCTTTCCAAGTCACCACATTACCACCCCCTTGGTGACAGTGGTGTTACCCCAGCAGGTCTAGGTGGAAATTGGTTCTTCTATAGATTTCCCTCCTGAAGCCTGTGACAAGGTGAGTTTGCAGGGCACAGAAACCACTTCTTCAAAATAATGTGGGATTTCTTTGCCCAACTCTACACAGCATTTAGAAAAATGGGTTAAAACAACAAAGAGTCCTAATAGCTCTTGTCTTACCTAAGCTTAACTTCTCTCTTCCTAGCTCAGGTTCTTCCTGATCCCACTTCTGAGTCTGAGGGATAGTTTGCCTCCCTGCAGACCTTCTCACTGTGTCTTCGAGTGAAACCATTACCTGGCCAAGTCTTTTGATCTCTCCCATCTCAGCTTTGGTGAAACAACTGTGTAACTTTGCTGGTTATTGTGTGTGACTGTTTGCTTGGATACTTCTTACCTAGGTTGTTGATTTTCCTTTTATATCTGTTTCCTCTAACAACTCCATTTGATCTCACCCCATTATAAACTAACACAGAGTATGATGCACAGCAGTCATGCAAAATAATGCAAATATTTCCCAGTTTGTCACCTATGCTTTGCTCAACCAAAAGTTACTGGTCTCAGAGCAGGGGTAATTGGGGAAGTGATATGGCTTGTGATATACAAGAGGCCAGGGTAGATTATCACAATGATTCCTTCTAGCTATTTGTCTGAAAGAGCTATTGTAGTATAAACAAGAATTAGTGCAGGGAAGGGATATAATAGGCATCACAGAAACCTGGTGGACTGAGAGCAATCAATGGGACACAATCATTTCTGGGTACAAAATATATCGGAAGGACAGAACAGGTCGTGCATGGGGAGGAGTGGCATTATATGTGAAAGAAAATGTAGAATCAAATGAAGTAAAATTCTTAAGCGAATCCACATGTTCCATAGAATCGCTATGGATAGAAATTTCATGCTCTAATAAGAATATAACATTAGGGATCTATTATCAACCACCTGACCAGGACAGTAATAGTGATGATGAAATGCTAAGGGAAATTAGAGAGGCTATCAAAATTAAGAACCCAATAATAGTGGGGGATTTCAATTATCCCCATACTGACTGGGAACTTTTCACTTCAGGAAGAAATGCAGAGATAAAATTTCTCAATGCTTTAAATGACTGCTTCATGGAGCAACTGGTACGGGAACCCACAAGGGAAGAGGCAATTCTAGATTTGATCCTGAGTGGAGCGCAGGAGCTGGTCCAAGAGGTAACTATAGCAGGACCGCTTGGAAATAGTGACCGTAATACAATAGCATTCAACATCCCTTTGGTGGGAAGAACATCTCAACAGCCCAACACTGTGGCATTTAATTTCAAAAGGAGGAACTATGCAAAAATGAGGGGGTTAGTTAAACAGAAGTTAAAAGGTACAGTGACTAAAGTGAAATCCCTGCAAACTGCATGGGCGCTTTTTGAAGACACTAAAATAGAGGTCCAACTTCAGTATATACCCCAAATTAAGAAACACAGTAAAAGAACTAAAAAAGAGCCACCCTGGCTTAACAACCATGTAAAGGAAGCAGAGAGATATAAAAAGACTTTCTTTAAAAAGTGGAAGTCAGATCCTAGCGAGGCAAATAGAAAGGAGCATAAACACTGCCAAATTAAGTGCAAGAGAGTAATAAGAAAAGCCAAAGAGGAGTTTGAAGAACAGCTAGCCAAAAACTCCAAAGGTAATAACAAAATATTTTTTAAGTCCATCAGAAGCAGGAAGCCTGCTAAACAACCAATGGGGCCCGTTAATGATCAAGATACAAAAGGAGCGCTTAAAGACAATGAAGTCATTGCGGAGAAACTAAATGGATTCTTTGCTTCAGTCTTCACGGCTGAGGAGGTTAGGGAGATTCTCAAACCTGAGCTGGCTTTTGTAGGTGACAAATCTGAGGAATTGGCACAGATTGAAGTGACACTAGAGGAGGTTTTGGAATTAATTGATAAACTCAACATTAACAAGTCACGGGACCAGATGGCATTCACCCAAGAGTTCTGAAAGAACTCAGATATGAAGTTGCAGAAGTATTAACTAAGGTTTGTAACCTGTCCTTTAAATTGGCTTCAGTACCCAATGACTGGAACTTAGCTAATGTAATGCCAATATTTAAAAAGGGCTCTAGAGGTGATCCCGGCAATTACGGTCCAGTAAGTCTAAAATTGGTACCAGGCAAATTAATTGAAAAAATAGTTAAGAATAAAATTATCAGACACATAGAAAAACATAAACTATTGAGCAATAGTCAACATGGTCTCTGCAAATGGAAATCATGTCTTACTAATCAATTAGAGTTCTTTGAAGGGGTCAACAAACATGTGGACGAGGGGGATCCAGTGGACATAGTGTACTTAGATTTCCAAAAAGCCTTTGACAAGGTCCCTCACCAAAGGTTCTTACGTAAATTAAGCTGTCATGGGATAAAATGGAAGGCCCTTTCATGGACTGAGAACTGGTTAAAAGACAGGGAACAAAGGGTAGGAATTAATGGTAAATTCTCAGAATGGAGAGGGGTAACTAGTGATGTTCCCCAAGGGTCAGCCCTAGGACCAATTCTATTCAATTTATTCATAAATGATCTGGAGAAAGAAGTAAACAGTGAGGTGGCAAAGTTTGCAGATGATACTGAACTGCTCAAGATAGTTAAAACCAAAGCAGACTGTGAATAACTTCAAAAAGATCTCACAAAACTAAGTGATTGGGCAACAAAATGGCAAATGAAATTTAATGTGGATAAATGTAAAGTAATGCACATTGAAACAATAACCCCAACTATACATGCAATATGATGGGGGCTAATTTAGCTACAACGAGTCAGGAAAAAGATCTTGGAGTGATCATGGATAGTTCTCTGAAGATGTCCACACAGTGTGCAGAGGTGGTCAAAAAAGCAAACAGGATGTTAGGAATCATTAAAAGGGTATAGAGAATAAGACTGAGAATATATTATTGCCCTTATATAAATCCTTGGTATGCCCACATCTCGAATACTGTGTACAGATGTGCTCTCCTCACCTCAAAAAAGATATTCTAGCACTAGAAAAGGTTCAGAGAAGGGCAATTAAAATGATTAGGGTTTTGGAGAGGGTCCCATATAAGGAAACATTAAAGATGCTAGGTCTCTTCAGCTTGAAAAAGAGGAGACTAAGGGCGGATATGATAGAGGTATATAAAATCATGAGTGATATTGAGAAAGTGAATAAGGAAATGTTATTTACTTATTCCCATAATACAATAACTAGGGTTCACCAAATGAAATTAATAGGTAGCAGGTTTAAAACAAATAAAAGGAAGTTCTTCTTCATGCAGTGCACAGTCAACATGTGGAACTCCTTACCTGAGGAGGTTGTGTAGGCTAGGACTATAACAGCGTTTAAAAGAGAACTGGATAAATTCATCGTGGTTAAGTCCATAAATGGCTATTATCCAGGATGGGTAAGGAATGGTGTCCCTATCCTCTGTTTGTCAGAGGATGGAGATGGATGATGGGAGAGAGATCACTTGATCATTGCCTGTGAGGTTCACTCCATATGGGGCATCTGGCATTGGCCACTGTCGGTGGACAGCTACTGAGCTAGATGGACCTTTAGTCTGACCCAGTATGGCCGTTCTTATGTTCTTATGAAGTTCTGTGTAATACAGGAGGTCAGACATGATGATCTTCAAATCCAAAGGTCCGTTCTGGCTTTTAAATCTATGAATCAACAAAGTTGGGGGCTGAAAAATGAGAAATTAACAGCTTAGCTGATCTTTGGGGCTGGTGAGTGGGGAATCTCTATTTGAAAATCTTATGTAAATTCTGGGATTTAAGGAGTTTCTTGTCTTAATGAGAGCATATAACTGTACTCTCCATTTTCACTTTGAACTTTTCTTGAATCAAACAGCTGGAAATCTAATGAGTTTAACAGTACAGTAAATTGTTTCGATGATCATTGCCTTTTTTAAATATCATTAGGTAAATCTCATGCAGAATAGGAAAAGGGGAACCCTGCAAGAAGAAAGTTCATGAAGAAAGAAGAAGGGAAAAATCAAACATACATAATTGAATTCATCCTCCTGGGATTTGGGGATCGACCTGAACTGCAATATTGCCTCTTTCTTCTGTTTTTAGTGGTCTACATTGTGACTGTGGTTGGAAACATCCTCATTGTTGTGCTAGTTGTGGCTGATCAGCATCTTCACACCCCCATGTACTTTTTCCTGGGGAACTTGTCCTGCTTGGAGACCTGCTACACCTCCACCATCCTGCCCAGGGTGCTGGCCAGTATCTTGACTGGGGACAGGACTATATCATTCTGTGGGTGTATTGTGCAATTTTATTTCTTTGGTTTCCTGGCAGCTACAGAATGTTGTCTCCTGGCAGCGATGTCTTATGATCGGTATTTAGCAATACGTAAACCACTTCACTATGCAACCCTTATGAATGGCAGAATCTGCCTCCAGCTAGCAGCTGGATCATGGATGAATGGATTTCTGACAACGACCATAATAACATGTTTAATGTCACAGTTACACTTCTGTGGCCCCAATGAAATTAACCATTTCCTTTGTGATTTCACCCCAGTGATTAAACTCTCCTGCAGTGACACCAGCCTGATTAAACTAGCGACCCTGATATTCTCTTTCATGGACACCCTGCCCCCATTTCTATTAACCTTGGCATCCTATGTTTGCATCATCTCCACTATCCTGAAAATCCCTTCAACCACTGGCAGGCAAAAGGCCTTTTCCACCTGTTCCTCTCACCTCATGGTGGTGACAATTTTCTATGGGACTGTAATCATTGTCTACATGTTACCCGATTCTGACACACTTAGAGATCTCAACAAAGTCTTCTCTGTCTTCTACACTGTCCTGACTCCCCTGGCCAATCCCCTCATCTACAGCCTGAGGAACAAAGAGATCAAGGAAGCACTGAGAAAAGTCATCAGTAAATATATGATTCTCCCATAAAATGAGAAAGAGTGACTGGTATGGGAATGATTCAATATGGCTTAACTAGCAAAGGAGTTGGCATCTAGGTTGTCCCTAGTTTGGGCCAATTGGAGCTTCCTTGAGGAATATGAGGACACAGCAAATTTTGGGATGGTGACATTCCTAGTTGATATTTGCTACAGCCCTAACCAGAATCATAACTCTCATATGCTCTGAACATAAGAACAGCCATACTGGGTCAGACCAATGGTCCATCTAGTCCTGTGTCCTGTCTTCCAACAGTGGCCAATGCCAGGTGCTTCAAAGGGAATGAACAGAGGAGGGCAATTATTGAGTGATCCATCCCTTTTGTCCAGTCCCAAAATCTGACAGTCAGAAGTTTAGGGATATCCAGAGCATGGAACTGCATTCCTGGTCACTAAGCCTAATAGCCATTGATGGATCTATTCTCCATGAATTTATCTCATTCTTTTTTAAACCCAGGTACAGTTTGGGGCAGGTTAAAAATAGAATGAGATAGGTTTCTGGAGAATAAGTTCATCAATGACTATCAATAACTGCATTCCATACAGGGTCATTTGAGATTTTAGTTATGTGTTTTATCAGCTTTTCTGTTCTGTTTGATTTGGGAAATGTCCACATTTTACATGGCAGAAGTCTTGGATTCCTGGATGTGGTTTGTTATCATATTTTGTCTCTGCTTGGTGTCCTGGATTCCCAAATGCTGCATAATTTTACATGTGAGAAGATTGTACTGGTCTTTCTAAATATATGTTCTACTGCAATGATTAAAAAGTGTAAAAGTTCCTAAACAAATTAATGGCAATTAAAATAAATAAATAAATGATATGATTATTTTGTTTGTTTGTTTTGATAGACCATCTCTTTATAACAACAACAACAACAACAACAACAATAACAATGTCAAGTAAAAATACAAAAAACACTTATGGAGAAAATGCTTTTCAATCCTATATTTTATGTTCTCTGGAAAATGGGTGCTGGCATCTGGGCAGAAATTTCTGAGACGAGATTGTCTATATGCTGTCTCTGACCTCCTCTGTTCCATGACTGGTGCATATAATGTACACAAACAAATTACAGAGAGAAGAAATCCAGACTCCACATTACTGATTTTTCCTCCAACTAAACTGTAAGGACCCAATCTCAGCTACCACTCAGAAGAGAAGAGACAATAAAATTATTATTTTATTCTACTTTTCTTTCTTTTTTCTTAACATCCTGGAGAGGGTTTTCAGGTTACATGTGGAATGGATCCATGCTATCAATCTCCTCCTCTCTTGGATTTGCATTTCATTTCTGGCTTAACACCTAGCTGTTGGTTCTGGCACTTCTCTTCATGATGACACTGTCTACAACACTAACACTGATTAACATGATTAACACTGTCTACAACATTATAGCCACATTCACCATTCTACTGCTCCATGACTCAGTATCCAAGTAGTGTCACATCTCCTTTTTTTGTCCTGCCACTGCTCGTTTGTATGCCTAGGGTTCCTGGTGAAACACCTGTACTGGGAACCATGGGATTATGTTAATTTTGGCTTTAGTCTGTAATAAATAATTAAGGAAGGGGATTTCAAACAAGAGGCAGTCCAGAACACAAATCCCATTGGATGTCAGCAGAGCAAGGCATCCAGTTCCCCTGGGACTCTTTGAATATCCCAGCCCAAGTCTTTCATATTTATGGGTAGAAAGGATGGAGTAGTGACTAGGCCACTGGGTCTCTCAGCAGCCTCAGTGAAGAATCCCACTTACATCCACTGGCACTGAGGTTGTTCTTTGGCTCGAGGGGTAGAGGACTCTGTCATTAGAAAATGAGGTCTATAAGAACATAAGAATGGCCTTACTGGGTCAGACCAAAGGTCCATCCAGCCCAGTATCCTGTCTACTGACAGTGGCCAATGCCAGGTGCCTCAGAGGGAGTGAACCTAACAGATAAAGATCAAGTGATCTGTCTCCTGCCATCCGTCTCCACCCTCTGACAAACAGAGGCTAAGGACATTATTCCTTACCCATCCTGCCTAATGGCCATTAACGGACTTAACCACCATGAATTTATCTAGCTCTCTTTTAAACCATGTTATAGTCCTAGCCTTTACAACCTCCTCAGGCAAGGAGTTCCACAGGTTGACTGTGTGCTGTGTGATGAAGAACTTGGTTTTATTTGTTTTAAACCTGCTGTCCATTAATTTCATTTGGTGGTCTCTAGTTCTTATATTATGAGAACAATTAAATACATTTCCTTATTCACCTTATTCACTTTCCACACCACTAACGATTTTATATACCTCTGTCATATCCCCCATAATCTCCTCTTTTCTGAGCTGAAAAATGCTAGCCTCTTTAATCTCTACTCATATGGGACCTGTTCTAAACCCCTAAACATTTTAGTTGCCCTTCTCTGAACCTTTTCTAATGCCAGTATATATTTTTGAGATGAGGAGACCACATCTGTACACAGTATTCAAGATGTGGGTGTACCATAGATTTATATAAGGGAAAAAAGATATTCTCCATCTTATTCTCTGTCTCATTTTTAATGATTCCTAACATCCTGTTTGCTTTTTTGACTGCCGCTGCACACTGCATGGACATCATCAGAGTACTATCCACGATGACTTCAAGATCTCTTTCCTGATTAGTTATAGCTAAATTAGCCCCTACCATACCATATGTATAGTTGTTATTTTTTCCAATGTTCATTTGTCAAGGTTCCTTCCTTACTCTGAACTTTAGGGTACAGATGTGGGGGACCTGCATGGACACTTCTAAGCTTAATTACCAGTTTATACCTGGTATCGCTGCCACCACCCCCAAGTACTACCTTTTTTTCCTTGGGTGGTCTTGAGAGACTTCACCAATTTCCTGGTGAACACAGATCCAAACCCCTTGTATCTTAAAACAAGGAGAAATTAACCATCCCCCCTCCTTTCTCCCATCAACTCCTGGTGGATCCAGATCCAACCCCCTTGGATCTAAAAACAAGGAAAAAATCAAACAGGTATTAAGAAAAAGACTTTTAATTAAAGAAAAGAAAGGTAAAAGAAAACCCTCTGGGAGAGATTAGCGTACCAGCTACTCTCAGAGACAAGAGATTCAAAACACAGAGTATGTTCCCCTGGGCACAAATTTAGTTACACAAAAAATACCCAAACACCAAATTTTGATAATTCTCTTAATGGTACCAAGACAAGTTACAAAGAAAATAAACATAAACCTATTTATCCTTTCTAAAACTTACTACTCTGATAAGAGGCTGGTTCCTTGATCTTTTCTACTCCAGCTGAAACTGAAACTCTAAAACAAAGGAAAACTTACCTCCTTCCTTTTGAAACATCTTGTTCCCCCATTGGTTCCTCTGGTCAGGTGTCAGCTAGGCTAGGTGAACTTCTTAACCCTTTACAGGTAAAAGAGGCATTAACCCTTAACTATCTGTTTATGACAGCATTACTTTACATTTATCCACATTAAATTTCATTTGCCATTTTGTTGCCCAATCACTTAGTTTTGTGAGATCTTTTTGAAGTTCTTCACAGTCTGCTTTGGTCTTAACTATCTTGAGCAGTTTAGTATTGTCTGCAAACTTTGCCACCTCACTTTTGGCACTTCAGTGGCGGGTCCTGGGGTGGGTCTTCGGCTGCAATTTGGCGGTGGGGGGTCCTTCTGCCCCGGGACCTGCAGCAGAAGTGCCGGGTGTTTGGCAGCAATTCAGAGACAAGCCCTCCTGCCGCCAAAGACCCCAGGCTCCCTGAATCCTCTGGGCAGCCCTGCAAATTTTGCCACCTCACTGTTTACCCCTTTCTCTAGATCATTTATGAATAAGTTGAATAGAATTGGTCCTAGGACTGACCTTTGGGGAGCACCACTAGTTACTCCTCTCCATTCGGAGAATTTGCCATTTATTCCTGCCCTTTGTTCCCTGTCTTTTAACCAGTTCTCAGTCCATGAAAGGACCTTCCCTCTTATTCCATGACAACTTAATTTACATAAGAGCCTTGGTGAGGGACCTTGTCAAAGGCTTTTTGGAAATCTAAGTACACTTGTCCACGTTTATTGACCACTTCAAAGAACTCTAATAGATTAGTAAGACATGATTTCCCTTTACAGAAGCCATGTTGACTTTGCCAAACAATTTATGTTCTTCTGTGGGTCTGACAATTTTATTCTTTACTATTGTTTCAACTAATTTGCCTGGTACTGACGTTAGATTTACTGGTCTGTAATTTCTGGGATCACTTCTATAGCCTTTTTAAATATCGGTGTTACATTAGTTATCTTCCAGTCATTGGGTACAGAAGCTGATTTAAAGGACAGGTTACAAACCATAGTTAATAGTTCTGCAATTTCACATTTGAGTTCTTTCAGAACTCTTGGGTGAATGCCATCTGGTCCCGTGACTTGTTAATGTTGAGTTTATCAATTGATTCCAAAACCTCCTCTAATGACATTTCAATCTGTGCCAATTCCTCAGATTTGTCACCTACAAAGGATGGTTCAGGTTTGGGAATCTCCCTAACACACTTGGCTGTGAAGACTGAAGCAAAGAATTCATTTAATTTCTCTCCAATGATTTTATCATCTTTAAGTGCTCCTTTCGTATCTCTATCTATCCAGTGGGCAGGCATTGCCCAGGGACTCAGGAAATGGGAGATCATTGACAAAGCCCTGGGCTGGGATGATTTAGTTGGGGTTGGTCCTGCTTTGAGCGGCGGGTTGGACTAGATGACCTCCTGAGATCCCTTCCCAGCCTGATATTCTATGATCAGTTCTTGGTTCTGATACAGACTCCCTGTGTGGCTTTGAGTACGTTACCTAGAGAAAAATAAAAGTGCGTACATCCTATTTTCAAAGGAGGCTTTGGGTTAGATTCACAAAGGGGTTTAGGTGCCTAAATCTCAGAATCAGTCCCCACTGGGATTCACAAAGCCCCCCTCGGCTGCCACTGAATGCTATAAGTTCCTAAATTTGTTTAGCATCCAAGGTTTTGCAGTAAAAAAAGCTCTTAAACATCTAGTTTTTTTCCCTCTGGGTATGCACACTGCTGCCACACATGAGGCATCTGGGTTACTATACCTCAGAGCAATACGTTGGACAGGCTAAAATGAAGACTCCTGAAATCAATAATCACTTTTGAAAATTGTACCCTGCATTCTTCTCTTGAAATCAGTGACAAAGGCTAATTGAACAGGAGATGCTGGGCTATACTATTAGAGGGGTAGTTTGCATGGTGTTGAAGTCTCCCAACACAGTGAAGTTTCCTGAAATTCCTCTCTGTGTCAGACAGGATCTCTCTCAGTTCCTCAGGGAATGCTTTGGTACCTGTGGTTTTATAGATTAGAAGGCTAAACTGGAAAGTCCATCTGAGGATAATCACTGGGAGAGGAAGAATGGAAGTCTTGGAGAAGACCACTGGCAGCTTGTTATACTAGTCTGTTTTCCTGGAAGGTGCTCAGATGATACCATGACAAGCACCAAGATAAATGGATGAATAGATGGATGGATGGAAAGATGATGAAGTTAGTGTATGATGAAACATTGCCTGTAAACCAACAGAAAGGGTTCTCCCAACAAAAGCAAAATATTCCCATTGGGGCGCTAATGCAATTTAATTAATGGCCACTGCTTTCTCCTAACAGAGAGTGATTCTCTGTAATTATTCCTGCTGTGTATAAACTAGAGCAAATACATTAATAAAAGCAGGGTATAGTGTGAATGAGAGGACTCAGGGAAGATCAGCATTGCCGCTGACGGATTCTTCATTTATGAAGAAGGATGAAGTCGATAGACTGGTCTGTTTGTTTTATTTATTTAAAATCATTTATTAAAAAAAAAAACCCTGGGTTTGGAGGCTATCAAAATGGGAGTGTTTGGTCTGAGCCCTGAATAGCTGGGATGGTTTATTATGTAAAAGACTGAATTATACAGTGTTTAATTCAACACAAAATCCCTTTAGCTTTTTACTTTTAGCTAAATCCTGGAATGTTCATAACCATGTTGCTCACTCCATCATCTCAGTCACTTTGCAGAGATCTGGATCCAAATTCAGCATCAAGATAAGTGGATGCCATGGTCATTGACATGAGTGGAAAAGTCAGAAATTCTCTGTCTCGCTAATCACGTTCCCATCCCTTGAGCTAATATTTTAAAAGACAATGACACTTTTGTGAATACATATTTTCCCATTCTGAATATTTTTTTCCTGAATTTATATTTCTAGAGCTAGTTTCCCAGGCATGGGCTGGACAATGCTGTGGGAATGAAACAGCCTCTAGTAAATGAGGCTGTTTGCAGAATTCCTGTGTCATTTGCTCTAGAAGTTGGAAGGCGCATAGTAGATAGCTGGAATAGGTGCATACGTATACTCAAAAATGTAAGTGTAGGCATGATCAGAGCCCTAGTTTAGATGAGGAGAGTTGAGCTTTCATACCAACTGAGTTTTGCTGACCAATGATTGAGTTATTTTTTTTTCAAATATATATGTCTAGTGGGATACCATTGTCAACAATGCAAAGGAAAATCGCAGTGCCACCCCAGAATTCATCCTGCTTGGGTTTGGAAACCTCCATGAACTGCAGCTTCTACCCTTTGTGACAGTTTTATTTATCTACATGATCGCTGTCTCTGAGAACACGCTTGTTGCTGTATTGGCTGATCGCAGCCTTCACACCTCCATGTACTTTTTCCTAGGCAACTTATCCATCCTGGAGATCTGCTACATCTCAACCATTGTCCATAAGATGCTGAGAACCTTCCTTACAGAGCATGAAGTTATTTCACTCATGGGCTGTATCACACAGTTGTATGTGTTTGGTTCCTTGGGTATTTCTGAGTGTTTGCTCTTGTCAGTTACGTCTTTTGACCGGTATTTAGCCATCTGCTGTCCGCTAAATTATTCAGCAATAATAAACTTCAAGAATTTTCTTCTGCTAGCAGCTGGTTCTTGGGCTGCTGGCTTTGCGATTCCTGTGATAAGCATTGTTATGGTATTCAGGTTGCCTTTCTTTATTTCCAATGAGATAGACCATTTCTTCTGTGATTTAATGCCTCTGCTAAAACTATTGTGCACTGGAGCTTATAAGATTGAGGTTGTCACTTTTACTTTACTGCCTGTGTGGTTGTGGTTCCATGTTTACTAACCCTGGTTTCCTACTACAGGATCATATTGACTCTCTCTAGGATCCCTTCCGCCACAGGAAAAAAAAAAAAGCCTTCTCCACTTGCTCCTCACACCTCCTTATTGTTAGCATTTTCTGTGGGGCCCTCATTATTATCTATAAGTTTTCCAATAGGAAATCAGTCACCTGGTCTAAACAAAGTCTTCTCCATGCTCTACATTGTCCTGACTCCCACAGTCAACCCCCTCATATACAGTCTGAGAAACAAGGAGGTCAAGGATGCCCTGAGAATGATTGCAATGAAGGCAATCACTTTCAGAAGTTAAATGCTTATCCCTGATGTTGGATGTTTGGCATGAATTGCATTTCCATTCATTGCTGTCAATGTAGATAGTCGCTAAGTTAAAAACGCTGGGCTGTACATGGCATGAGTGCAAACAGGAGCTCTCTGCATTTACTGCTGATGGTTTATCACCCACCTAGGTTGTTTTGTAAATTTCAGGCAGAGTCACATGTTATTGGATGGCTATAAAAACAGTTTAAACTAAAAGCAATTTTGATGAAAGAATGTTATCCATTACTTCTAGGATCTCTTGCATTTAACTCCTAGAGGAATTCTGCACCACTGCACAACGCAACATTTGCACAGAATTAATGTTCTGAGCAGAATTTCATGTTTCCCCCACATAAATGGGCTGCATTAGGGGCTGCTGGACTTGCAGAGCCCAGTTCTCCAGCTCACAGTGAGTAGAGCACTCAGCCTGGTGGAGATGGAGGATCTGCACATTCTGGCACCCAGCTTGATCCTCATCTACCCAGGGACCAGAGAGGGCCTGGAAGGTCTGGCTCTGGCAAAGGCTGAAGAAGGGCTGGGCTGCACCGTGTCCCCTGATGGGATAGTAAAGAAGGTGGGGAGAGTAAAGACTCTGGAGGTGGGTGGTGCATGTGTCTCGGCCAGGGGTGACCTGTGGCTGGACCCTGCGAAGAGGGGTACAAGTATCTGGAGTGGGAGGTGCCCCACAGCTGGACTCTGGGGGGAAGGTTTGTAGGCGTCTGGACTGGGGGGTGCCCTGCACCTGTGATCTGGGAGTGGGGGATGTGGATATCTGGGCTCTGGGAAGCCTCATGTAGCCCCCTCCAGCATTCCCCAGTTGGAACTAATTGTTACAGGGGATTTCTTTCACTCTCTGCTCCTCGGGGAATCTTTGCTTTGATGTTTGTTTTTTTTTTTGTTGACATACTTGTTGACAAGTATTTTGAAATAAATTATCAAAATAATTGAAACTGGAGTGATTATATTGTGTTATTCTGACAAATGAAATATGCAGAAATTTTAATAGTTTGGTGCAAAATTCCCCCAGAGTAGCATTGGTCAGCTTTTCTGGAAGGTTTGACCCAAAAGCCATAATTATTGGGTGCTGTCATTTCTAGGTGGTCAGCTTGGGACACTTTAAAGAAGCATGATTCTCAGAAAATAATCAGCACCCAACCTATGCAAATCAAAGCCCATTTACATTCAATCATTTTTGGCTGGCATTTTCCAAACGGCCTGAGGGAGTTGAAATTCTGTGGGATTTCATCTTTCAGGTCTGGATTTTTAAAGGAATTTAGGTATCTGTGGGATTTTCAAAAGCATCTAAACACTTAAAAATTATCTTTTGCAATGAGAGTTAGTATGAAGGTACATTGGAATATCCACTAGCTGCCTAAATACCTTTAAAAATGTGTCCCTTCAGTCCTTTGGACATCCCAGCCTTAAAACTGTAGCTTGAAATAGCCATAAACACCATGTAGGAGGCACAAAGAACAATGCAACATCCAAAGTTCTTTGTAACTTTGAAAAATCTCACCCTATTTTGATTAAAAGAATACTATCCATTTCTTCTGTCATCTGTCTTGCTTGAGGAATGCCTTTGTTTTATGTTACATGTACTAACACTGAGCTAATTGTTGGTATTAAATAAATAAGAAGAAGATTTCACTATTATCATCATGATGATCAACATTTTTTCAACAGAGCCATGAAATTGGCCTTTCCTCCCTGTGCTGTAGTGGATCTGGATGGCATCAGAACAGTATATGGGCAATTTTGCCACATTGTTCTCAAAATGGCATCCTCTGCACAGCATGACCTCACACACACCGTACGTGAGAGGTCTTACTGCATGGAGGACAGCCTTTGAAGACCTGCATGTCTCTCCCCTCCTGACTGGGGTATTTCCAAGCTGCATAGTCCCCTGCCTGCACTATGTTACTCCGAGCAAGCCAGACTGCCTTACCAGGTCGATGTGTGGGCTTGGCTTTCTGTTGCAAGGCTATGAACTGCTGTAATTGAGAGTAGTTATAAGTCACCATGCAGCAAGCACAGTTAAAGCACTTCAGAGAAAACCTCTTCAACACAAGAAAAGAACCTACGAGCATGCTAATAAGGTTAGTGGAGATCACCCCAACTCTCACCTTGGGATCAGGTCCATGCAGGGCCGGTGCAAGGATGTTTCGAGCCCTAGGCGAAACTTCCACCTTGAGTCCCGCCCCCCCGTGCCCCCACCCTGAGGCCCGCCCAGTGGCAGCTTCCCCCCTCTGCCCTGAGGCATCCTCCCTGCCAGCTCATCCCTGCTCCATACACGAGCACAAGCACCCCAAGAACGCCATCGCTGCTTCACTTTTCCTGCCTCTCAGGCTTTCGGCGCTTAAGCTGATTGGCGCGGCAGGCCTGGGAAGGGGGACAAGTGAAGCATCTCACCTCCGCCCTGCCTCCTCCCCTAGCACGCCATGGCTGCTTCACTTCTCCCACCTTCCAGGGTTGCGGTGCCAATCAGCTTAGGCGCCGCAAGCCTGGGAAGTGGGAGAAATGAAGCAACTGTTGGTGTCACTCTGGCATAACCCTAGGTAACTCGGAAAGGTGATAGACCACAAGTGTCAATGAAGCCCTTCTGCTGTAGGCCTCAAGGAACCAGTGTTCCACCATGTTAAACACTTTGTGTAACCTAGTGTAACCTAATGTACTAATAACTGCAAAAATGTAGTGCTAGCAGTTAGCTTTTGATTGTAATAGCCAGTTCTCTGCTGTAACACATTGAAGCTAGGCTAGAGCATGTTCAAGGTCGTTTTAAGATACTGTGTACATGGCTCAGCAGCGGAGAGGGGGGAGGAAGGGGGAAGTCAAAAGATTGAATGAGAGAAGATATGGCAGCTGGATGGGAAAGGAGGGGGGAGTAAGAAATCAGCTAGTCAGCAAGAAAGTTTTGTAGTAAACAACTGGGATATAAAAGGAAGAAACTGCTTGTTTTAGGTGTGCAGGATCTGAGATTGTTATTTCTCCCTGGCACCTTATTTGAGCTCAAATAAATTTGGTTGTTTGCTTCTCCACCCTGGTGTGTTTATTGGCGCTTAAGCACTCTAGGCAACGAACCACTGTTGCTTGCCTCTGGCACTGCTGTGTCTGCAACACAACCATGGCTTGCTTGGGGAGGAGGCAGGGCAGGGGTGAGCTGAGGCAGGGCGTTCCCCTGCATGCCGCCACCCCCCTGCAATTTACTTGCTGCAGGCAGCCCTTCCCACACTCCCCTGCCCCAGGTCCCTCCGCTTAAATGCCGACAGCGACCTGGGTGGCCGAAGATCCTGCTGCTGCAGTCTCTGCCAAAGAAAATGGCGCCCCCCCAAATCCTAGCACCCTAGGCGACTGCCTAGGTCACCTAAATAGCTGCATTGGCCCTGGGTCCCTGTGAGTCCTTCCAACCCATCCCTAAGGAGCGAGGGCCTCACGGGACAGCAGGTTCTGTCCATTCGCTGGATCAGAAATAAGGTCCCATGTCAGTTTAAACTCAGGCTAGTTCTCCAGAAGTCCTTCCTTTGTCTGTTGATCTCAGGATAATCCAGTTTGAGCCAGTATATGAGATCCTCCCCAGGTTGGGGTACTTCTCTGGAGGTGTTACAGACGGAGTGAATTTGTCTAAACACCCCCATTCACCTTTTCTTAGTTCCTGGAGGGCCGTAGTTACCCGTCTCCATGGAATTACACACAGTCCCCGGTCTACAGTGATACATAAACTTATCTCCGTAAGATCTCCCAATGATGTGGTAGCTACCTGCCAGATGTGTCACACCAAGTGTTTATATAGCACCTTGCCTGTTGGGGTTCTGACCAAGACTGGGAGTCGTACACACTACAACAGCAATACAATAACAGTAATAATATAATTCGGTGCCTCACAGTATAAATTGCAAGACTGAGGCCCAGATGTCTGAAGTTATGTGTAAGAGGACTGTTGGCCCCTTACTAAAATTCAGTGGGGTTTTTTTGGGTTGGCTAGCTCACAGTACCAAAAGGAAGGGAAAGGGTCGATGGGAAATCAGGACTCTGAGACTGACAGTCCCCAGGAACAATGGGGAGTGGTCAATGCTTCACTTCAGCCTGACTGACAGGGTGGGCAGGCTAATGCGGGAGTCAGGAGGCCAGACAGGTCCCGTCGACCGTGTGAGCTTGAATTGCCTGGAACAGACAGAGTGGGGCTGAGCTAAGGAGAGAGCAAGGGCCTGATCTGAACTGGGGAACAGAGCTGTGCTACCCAGAGAGAACCAGAGATGCAGCCCAGGAAGAAGGTCAGTGCTGAGAACAGAGTTACAGAAGCAGAGAGCAGACCTGTGCTGGGAGCAGAGCTGTAGCAAGCAGGGCCAGAGAAGCAGCCCAGGGAGCTGGAGGCAGAACAGCAGCCATGCTGAGGCAGAGTGGAGCTGGAGCTGGGGCTGGGGCTGAAGCAGTCCAGAACTGGGTGCGGTGAGAAGCTGGGGAGAGCGAGGGGCCAAGCACAGGGAGACACCCCCAGCCGAGAGGCCTTGCAGGCCAGACTTGGAGGGAGATCGTAACCTCAACAGGACAGGGGCTATGCCAGGAAGAAAGGTACTGCCACACAGAGCCCAAAGGCGTGTGGCCACTGCCAGAGCAAGTGTCTGACCCACAGCCTCCCTGCAGCACAGTCAGGGCCTAGACAGGAGGCCTAGGACGTTTGAGGAGCAGACTGAACTTCCCTTACATTTCAGAGACGCTGGTTGTGATGCCCCTGTGCCACAGAGCACACCCCAGAGTGGGGACACTCAAAGCTCCTGCCTTAAGTGACCACAACAAGGTTGGGAATTGAACCCCTCAGGAATCCTGGGCCCAGCCTTGTTGGGCTTATGAGGACTCTGCCACATGGGAGATTGGAAAGGGAGTCTTGAGATCAGGCAGGACTCTGGGAAAAGGAGGTGGGACTGAGGACTCAGATCCTTTCACTAGCCCATTTCACCGGGGTAGTGTATAAGCCAGGAAAGTTCCCCATAACAGTGGGACCATTCCCCTGTTTACCTATGCAGGAGTAGCTGTTCTCAGCATTGCAATGCCTAACTTAATTTACAGCTTAACTCACATTTTCAGAAAGAATTTTGGCACCTAGGAGCCAAAATCCCACTGATATTTGATGGGGCCTTGACTCTGAAGTGCCTATATCCCCTTTAAAATGAGATTTAGGCTCCTAAATCATTTAGTTGTTGCAACAGTGAGTGAAACAACACCTAAATATCTTCAAAAATCTTCACCTAAGTTTGATCTTTTTATTTTATTATAATTATTTTATTTCAATTATTTTATCAGTAAAATATCATAAGGTATATTCATATTTTCATGTGCCCCATCAAAATCCTTTCAAAGGCTGTCATTGACTTCCATGGGATTTGGAGGAATCCCTGTCTTCATAGGAAAGTTTTGTCCCTGGGCCAATAAAGTCCCATAAAAATTCGGCCAAGCCGTTTGCAGATCACAGAGAAATAGACTGTCCATCTTCTGTAGGGAGGTGTAATTTTAGATCTTCATTACCATGCTGTTTTCCATCAACCATGTCTGCTTAACTTTGACCTCACAAACTCTCCATGAGATACACTATGCACTATAATCCCATGTGCTGTGCATGCATCATGGAAAGGTCTTCAGAGACCAAGGCTCAAACAGTCGCCAAAGCAGATAAAAGGTCTCTGCCTATGTTTAAACATCTGGCTTTTGAACTGAATTGAAGAGACAAAGCTCTGCTCCCCAGGTAGGTGGGAAAGCAATTTTGTTGTTTTTTCAAATGGGTAAAAGTTTCTCAGTTCTGACGCTATTATTGAGACAATGAGTTTCACGGCTACCACAGTTCAGGGCAACAAAAGTTCTGGGAGGGATAGAAAACCTCATGTTTCAGGGATGAAGGCAATCTCTAACTATAGAGACCACTGCGGAGGCAGATTATCTGACACTGGCTTCATGCAGAAAGCATCTTGTACTGGCCTCTGTCAGAGACAGAATACTAGGCTATCTGAACCTCAGATCTGACCGACCTGGCAATCCCAGTGTTTCTAATAGAAATCAGTTAGCATGAGTCTCCTCTCGCTGGCAGCAGCAGCAATCAGGGGCAGCTTCACATACATCCGATCAGTATCTAGCCACGACTGGGTGGAAGAACAGGAGGCGTGGATGGCTTAAATGGCTGGGAATGTGATACGAGAATCAATCAATGATTCGAGTGCATGCCATGTCACTCTGTTCACCTAACTTTGTTATCATTACTCAGGGATTTGGTGGCCACTGTGAGTTAGAGTGCACCTGATACTATTCAAGTGCAATATCAGATGGCTCCGGTGTATCAACACTTACAACCAGGTGTTGTGCTTATTAGGAGACCAGGATCACACATGGCAGTTAATGCTGGCTGGTGCAAACTCAGATCTGTGGAACTGATGGCATGGGACATGTGCTTATGAATCACTTTCTTGATGAAAAAAAATCATTTCAGAATTTTTATTTCTGAAAGGGATCATTCAACAAGTTGCTTGGAAAAGTTTGCAGCACTTGGTGCTTGTTTATATTTGAACAATGTTGCACCTCGCTGATTCTTATCAAAGCAAGCGAATGACCAACCCAGGGTGTTACAGACCAGTGACACTGTTCAATATCAGCACACTTATTAAAGCAATAATGAGAGAGAGAGAGAGAGAGAGAGAGAGAGTTCTAGAACACTGGGAAGAATGGCACTTGATAGGAAGAAGTACGTGTGGCTCTATAATATCATAATGCCTCTCAACATTTAGCAGAGTGTGTGTGTGTAAGAAAGAGAGAGAGAGAGTCAAGCAAGAGGTCGACGACAGGAGTATATCACATATATTTGGATTGCCAAAACAAACTTGATAAAGCCACTCACTAGAAGCTGTGAAGGAAGCTGCATAGTACATTGGTTAGTGTTCTGCCATGGATTGAAATAGCAAAAGGTTAGCAGGTTAAATTTAATAGTGTTTTGAACCCATATAAATGAGAAGGGGAAACATCCCCACTGATTCCAGTGGAGTTACTCCTGATGTATGCAAGGAGGTTTGAGAGAAGAGCGAGCCCCATTAAAGAGAGCAAAGCCTGCAGCAAGGATTTTCAGAGATGAAGCACCCAATTCCTGGCCGATTGCTTTGAAAATCCCAGTCAAAGTGGTGTTATTTACAGAATGTTCTTGTCTTCAAGACAAGGGCACTGAGGAGACAAAGGTAACAAATGATCTTGTTAATCAGATTTGATTGTCAAGGAAATGTAAATTCTGGGAAATGAACTCTAGATTTGCATTTTCCATTTAATATTTTGTTGGGGGTGGGATGGGAGGGAAGCAACCTGCAGAGAAACCATAATTTTTTTTAGCATTGATGTCAGTCCCACCAGGTTTCCGAGTAGCAGTGTCAACCGGTCATTCCAGAGTAACTTTTGAGTCCTCAGCATGGGGCAAGGCATTACTTCCATTGATATCTATTGAAAAGAGAAGCAAATCTGCCCTGCTAAAGAAAAGATCATCTCTTTAAAAAGAACTCATTGTTGCTCAATGGCACGGGAACTTCCAGCCATTAAATCTCCTGAATCTATCTATCTATCTATCTATCTATCTATCTATCTATCTATCTATCTATCTATCTATCTATCTATCTATCTATCCTGTGATCAGTATAAGTCTAACATACACTACACGTCTGTGGCTGAACAATACAGTCCCTTCGTGCCAGCTTCTTTCTCCAGATACGCATAATCTCAGCTCTTTATCAATGTTTAGAAGAGGCAGACATTTACTATGAGACAGGAAACACTGATTGATCCCTGTTAAAACAGCATAGGGAAAGACCATTCTGAGCATCATTGGAACCTATTCTCTGCCTATTTTTAGCTTAATTGGCAAAAACTGCTCTTTCTATTACTTGCCTGGAACCTTTGAAGACCCACCACCTTCATTGTGGCTGCAGGGATGAAAGTGATTGGCCCTATAAGTAGTCCTTGATAAGCAAACCTCCTTATCCCTCCATCCCCATCCCCAGCCTGAATATGGGAGATTTTACTGCACTCTGTTGAAGATACGATGGTGGGGAAGTTGGAACCTTTTGCGATGATGAGGTTGAGGGTGGAATTTGGAGAAGCACGGGCTGGGAGGCTGGTCTCCCCACCAGCAGAGAATTAAGCATATGGCGCATTATCTGTGGTCCACAGTGGTCCTGCCAGCAGTGACTTGTGGAGGAGTAGACGGCATGAACTGCCAGGTCAGGTCAGGTTTTAGTTTCCTTGCTATGCAGGTTGTGCATCAGAAATATGCTGTGTGCAGCAACCTGAAGGACACACAATGGAGGCTGAGGTTTCCAAAGCCATCTAAGGAACTGGGGGCCACAATTCCTGTTCAAATGGATGGCAATGAGTCATCTGCCTCTCTTAGGCAGCTTTGAAAATCCCAGATGCAGTTTTGTGCTTCAATTACACTAGCCATGCAGTAAGGACCACCAAGAGACCCAGCTGGCCTCATGTTAGGCCTGCCGGTGCTCTTGCTTCATGCCTTTCTGTAACTGAGGGGCAGAGACAAGCCCTCTGAGGAAGCTCAGTCAATAAAGAGTTGAGTGGTAAGAAGATAGGTGGCGTAGTGAGTATGGGTCTTTGGAAACCTCTCATTTAATTCCTTCCTCCTTCAAAGGCCCATTGGTCAAGTCATTTAGTCTCTCTCTGCCTGGGTTCCTTATCTGTAAAGTGGGGTAACAGCATTTCCATTTATGAAAGGGATTTTGGCGGGGATAAATGTATTACAGGTTGTTAGATGTTGTTGTGATGAGAGTAATGTAGGTGCATTGGATATATAAGTATCAGAGGGATAGCCGTGTTAGTCTGGATCTGTAAAAGCAGCAAAGAATCCTGTGGCACCTTATAGACTAACAGACATTTTGGAGTATGAGCTTTCTTGGGTGAATACCCACTTCGTCAGATGCATGTAGTTGAAATTTCCAGGGGCAGGTATATATATGCAGGCAAGCTAGAGATAATGAAATTAGTTGTCAGGGAGGATGAGGCCCTGTTCTAGCAGTTGAGGTGTGAAAACCAAGGGAGGAGAAACTGGTTTTGTAGTTGGCAAGCCATTCACAGTCTTTGTTTAATCCTGAGCTGATGGTGTCAAATTTGCAGATGAACTGAAGCTCAGCAGTTTCTCTTTGAAGTCTGGTCCTGAAGCTTTTTTGCTGCAGGATGGCCACCTTAAGGTCTGCTATAGTGCGGCCAGGGAGGTTGAAGTGTTCTCCTACAGGATTTTGTATATTGCCATTCCTAATATCTGATTTGCGTCTGTTTATCCTTTTCCGTAGCGACTGTCCAGTTTGGCCAATGTATATAGTAGAGGGCATTGCTGGCATATGATGTCATATATTGCATTGGTGGACATGCAGGTGAATGAACCGGTAATGGTGTGGCTGATCTGGTTAGGTCCTGTGATGGTGTCGCTGGTGTAGATATATGGGCAGAGCTGGCATCGAGGTTTGTTGCATGGATTGGTTCCTGAGCTAGAGTTACTATGGTGCGGTGTGCAGTTACTGGTGAGAATATGTTTCAGGTTGGCAGGTTGCCTGTGGGCGAGGACTGGCCTGCCACCCAAGGCCTGTGAAAGTGTGGGATCGTTGTCCAGGATGGGTTGTAGATTCCTGATGATGCGTTGGAGGGGTTTTAGCTGGGGACTGTATGTGATGGCCAGTGGAGTCCTGTTGGTTTCTTTCTTGGGTTTGTCTTGCGGTAGGAGGCTTCTGGGTACATGTCTGGCTCTGTTGATCTGTTTCCTTATTTCCTCGTGCGGGTATTGTAGTTTTGAGAATGCTTGGTGGAGATTTTGTAGGTGTTGGTCTCTGTCTGAGGGGTTAGAGCAGATGTGATTGTACCTCAGTGCTTGGCTGTAGACAATGGATCGTGTGATGTGCCCAGGATGGAAGCTGGAGGCATGAAGGTAGGCATAGCGGTTGGTAGGTTTTCGGTAAAGGTGGTGTTAATGTGACCATCACTTATTTGCACTAGGTGTCTAGGAAGTGGACCTCCTGTGTAGATTGGTCCAGGCTGAGGTTGATGATGTGGTGGAAGCTGTTGAAATCATGGTGGAATTTTTCCAGAGTCTCCTTCCCATGGGTCCAGATGATGAAGATGTCATCAATGTAGCATAGGTAGAGAAGGGGAGTGAGTGGACGAGAGCCAAGGAAGTGTTGTTCCAGGTCAGCCATAAAAATATATAAGAAATGCTATTTTTAGACTTGTGTTAGTCTGGATCTGTAAAAAAGCAACAAAGAGTCCTGTGGCACCTTATAGACTAACAGATGTATTGGAGCATAAGCTTTCGTGGGTTAATACTCACTTTGTCAGATGCATTCATCAGAGGAAAAAGTGGCTGTGCTATTTGCACCCAATTTTTCTATCAGGCACTTCAGTGTAAATCCAGAATAACTGAATTGGCTTTGAGAAAAGAGATAAGGCAAACCTTTGGGGGAAATTCTTCTCTCAGAAACCCTAGTATAAATCCAGAGTCAGAGCCAATTAACAATAACTCGATTTCTTCTCACCCTCAGATCTCACAGCACTTTAGGTTGAAGTTTAGTATCATTACCTCTATTTTACAGGTGGGTAAACTGAGGTACAGAAGGGGGATGAGACTTTCTCTAGATAGCCCAACAGGCCAGTACCAGAGCTGGGGATAAAACCCAGTAGAGCACTTTGTTCACATGGGCACACTATCATCTGGCTTAATTCCAAGATAGGACTCTGGCCTTTTGGGCCCAATTCTGTTTTTATTTAACCCCGTGTCAATCCAGAATGACTCAGTGGAATTCTTCTGGCCCAACTGAGATCAGAGTCTGTCCCCCAGCATTAAGATGTGGAGATACTAGTACCAACAGTGGACGTTCCCAGTTCCTCTGTGATAATTCCCTTTCTCCTTTCCCCCTATCAGATCCCAAGCATGGGCAGTGGAAACAGCACCACGGTGACAGAGTTTGTCCTTCTGGGCTTCACATCAAGCCCAGACCTGCGAGCTCTGCTCTTCGCACTTTTCTCAGTCAGCTATGTCACCATCCTGCTGGGGAACGCCAGCCTCCTGCTGGTCATCCACCTCGATGCTTGCCTGCACACCCCCATGTACCTCTTCCTCAGGCACCTGTCCTTCGTGGACCTCTGCTACTCCTCTGCCATCGTCCCCAAGGCTCTGAACAGCTTTGTGATGGGAGATGGGACCATCTCCTTCCTGGGGTGCGCCATGCAGTTCTGTGTCTTCGGCGGCATGCTGACCACCGAGTGCTGTCTGCTGGCCTTCATGGCCTATGACCGCTTTGTGGCCATCTGCAAGCCGCTGCTCTACACGGTCACCATGTCCGATAGGATTTGCACTTGGCTCCTGGTCTGCTCCTATGCCAGCGGCTTCCTGAACTCCTTAATCCAAACTGGCTACACATTCAGCTTGCCCTTCTGTGGGGCCAACCAAGTCGACCATTTCTTCTGTGACATCACACCCCTGCTGAAGCTCTCTTGCACCGAGACCCGGAGCAACAAGACCATCATCCTGGCCTCGGCCTGCGTCATCGGTGTCAGCAGCTTCCTGACCACGCTGATCCCCTATCTGTACATCTTCATGGCCATCCTCAGGATCCCCTCCCCTCAGGGCAGGCGCAAGGCCTTCTCCACCTGCAGCTCTCACCTCACAGCCGTCTTCATCTTCTTCAGGACTCTGATCTTCATGTACTTGCGGCCCAAGCCAAGTTATTCTGCTCAGCAGGACAAAACTGTCTCTGTGCTGTACACCATAGTGATTCCCATGGTGAACCCCATGATCTACAGCCTGAGAAATAAGGATGTTAAAGAGGCATTGAGGAGAAGGCTTCCTGTCACAGTCAGTGGCTGGCGTCTTCCCACCTTTCCCTCCCCCAAAGAATCTGGCCTAAGCAGAGCTTTCTATAACACATAGAGTGAGAAGAGCCAAAGACCAGATGACATTCACAAGGGGCTTTGCTAATGATAATCTATCAAAGGTGGGCAGCAACTTTCAATGGACCCAAGGGAGTTAGGTGCTCAGATCCATCCATATGCAATGATAGTGGAATGCCTTTCTCTCTTAGTATCCTTTTAAAATCCCTGGCCAAGATACCACAGTGAGGGGCAACAAAATAAAAACACATTGGATAAACAAACGAACAGATTTGCAATGATTAGATAGATAGATAGATAGATAGATAGATAGATAGATAGATAGATAGATAGATAGATAGATAGATAGATAGATATCAGAGGGGTAGCCTTGTTAGTCTGGATCTGTAAAAGCAGCAAAAAGTCCTGTGGCACCTTATAGAATAACAGACATATTGTAGCATGAGCTTTTGTGGGTGAATACCCACTTTGTTAGATGAATGTGGCCTATGAAGTGGGTATTCATCCACGAAAGCTCATACTCCAATATGTCTGTTAGTCTATAAGGTGCCACAGGACTCTTTGCTGCTTTCTTAGATGATAGACAGATAGATAGATAGATAGATTAGATAGATAGATAGCCAGTGGTTCTGCTGCCACCACCATCCACTTTAAGACTTTGGGGGGAAGGGATAGCTCAGTGGTTTGAGCATTGGCCTGATAAACCCAGGGTTGTGAATTCAATGCTTGACGGAGTGTCATAACTATGAAGGGAAGAGTAACAGTCCTCCTGTGTACAATACTATAAAACCCCTCCTGACCAGAGACACCAAAATCCTTTTACCTGTAAAAGGTTAAGAAACTCAGGGTATGTCTACATCTAAAATTTTGCAGCGCTGGTTGTTACAGCTGTATTAGTACAGCTGTATAGGGCCAGCGCTGCAGAGTGGCCACACTTACAGCAACCAGCGCTGCAAGTGGTGTTAGATGTGGCCATACTGCAGCGCTGTTGGGCGGCTTTAAGGGGGGTTCGGGGAACGCGAGAGCAAACCGGGGAAGGAGACCAGCTTCGTCGCGGTTTGCTCTCGCGTTCCCCGAACCTCCCTGCAAACCGCAGGGAAGGAGACCTGCTTACACGGAGGTTCGGGGAACGCGAGAGCAAACCAGGGAAGGAGACCAGCTTTGCCGCGGTTTGCTCTCGCGTTCCCCGAACCACCCTGCAAACCGCAGGGAAGGAGACCTGCTTGCTCAGGGTTCGGGGAACGCGAGAGCAAACCGGGGAAGGAGACCAGCTTGATTACCAGAGGCTTCCTCAGGTATGCTGGGATACCTGCTTATTCCACGGAGGTCAAGAAAAGCGCTGGTAAGTGTCTACACTTGATTACCAGCGCTGGATCCTCTACACCCGAGACAAAACGGGAGTACGGCCAGCGCTGCAAACAGGGAGTTGCAGCGCTGGTGATGCCCTGCAGATGTGTACACCTCCTAAGTTGCAGCGCTGTAACCCCCTCACCAGCGCTGCAACTTTGTGATGTAGACAAGCCCTCAGGTAACCTGGCTGACACCTGACCCAAAGGACCAATAAGGAGACAAGATACTCTCAAATCTTGGTAGGGGGAAGGCTTGTGTTTGTGTGCTCTTTGTTTTGGGGGTTGTTCACTCTTGGGACTAAGAGGGACCGGACATCAATCCATGCTCTCCAAATCTTCCTGAACAAGTCTCTCATATTTCAAACTTGTAAGTAACAGCCAGGCAAGGATGTTAGTTTTATCTTTGTTTTCTCAACTTGTAAATGTTCCTTTTTCTAGAGGGTTTACCTCTGTTTGCTGTAACTTTGAACCTAAGGCTAGAGGGGGTTCCTCTGGGCTCTTTAAATCTGATTACCCTGTAAAGTTATTTTCCATTCTGATTTTACAGAGATGATCTTTACCTTTTCTTCAATTAAAATTCTTCTTTTAAGAACCTGATTGATTTTTTTCATTGTTTTAAGATCCAAGAGTTTTGGATCTCTGTTCACCAGGACTAACTGGTGAGGGTATACTCTCAAGCCTACACAGGAAAAGGGGTGTAAGGACTTGGGGGGGCAGGGTAGGAGGGGAGGAATTAGTCTCAAATCTGCCCAGGAAAGGCGGGGTTAGAGACTTGGGAAATATTGGGGAAAGGCAGAGTTCCAAGTGGCCCTTCCCTAAGATTTGGAACACACTTGATGGTGGCAGATTAATGATGACCTAAGCTGGTAAAAAAGCTTAGGGGGCTTACATGCATGTCCCCACATCTGTACTCTAGAGTTCAGAGTGGGGAGGGAACCTTGACAGGGGGTCATTTAGGGATTTGGGGCAAAAATCTGTCTGGGGATTGGTCCTGCTTGGAGCAGGGGCTTGGACTAGATGACTTCATGAGGTCCCTTCCAACCCTGAGATTCTATGATAGTCTAACAAATAGTGAACAGAAGTAGGAGAGGAATAACATTGCAATTTGTATCTACTTCAAGGTAGAGATTAAATTACTGACCCATGGGGTAACCTGAATGCAGTAAGAAAGTCAGCATGACCAACATTTTCCAAAGTGACTCTTGGTTTTGGCTCCCTTTGTCATAAACAGATAGTTAAGGGTTAATGTCTCTTTTACCTGTAAAGGGTTAACAAACAGGGACCCAAAAACCTGACCAGAGGACCAATCAGGAGACAAGATACTTTCAAATCTCATGTGGAGGGAAGCCTTTGTTTGTGGGTTTGGGGTTTGGCTTTGTTCTCTCTGGGTCCTGGACGGGGCTAGAGGTGCAACCAGGTTTCTGCCAATCTCCCTGCTACAGTCTCTTATCTATTCAGAATTGTAAGTAAGAAAAGGTGGTCATAGTCTTTTAATTTGTTTTTTTCCATTTGCATATGTGTACTTGCTGGAAGTAGCTTAAATTGTGTTTCTGCTGGAGAAAGTTTCTTTCTATTGTTTATAAGTTGAAAGACCCTGTAACTTTTTACCATCTAAAGTGCAGAGATAAACCTTTTACTTTTTTCTTTCTTTTTTATTAAAAGTTTTGCTTTTAAGACCTGTTTGATTTTTCTCTCCTAGTTAAGGCTCAAAGGAAGTGAGCCTGTATATGCCAGGGAATTGGTGGGGAGAAGGGAAGGATAAATTTCCTCTTTGTGTTAGATTCATGCAGCTTGAATCTGTATTGCCTCTGGGAGAAGGGGAGAGAGAAACTTGATCTCTCTGTGTTGTGTTTCAAGGAATTGAATCACAGTATCTCCTAGTGTACCCAGGCAGGAAAGATCTGGGAGGAGGTAAAGAGGTGGGAGGGAATGGTTTATTTCCCTTTGTTGTGAGACTCAAGGAATCTGGGTCTTGGGGTCCCCTGGGAAGGTTTTGGGGGGGACCAGAGGGTATCAGGCCCTAGAAATTCCTGATTGGTGGCAGCGCTACAGAATCTAAGCTGGTAATTAAGCTTAGAGGACTTTATGCTAGTACCCATATTCTGGACGCTAAGGTCCAGATTTGGGAATTATACTATGACACCCTTGATTTGTGACCACTCAGCTCAGACACCTTGGTCCTGAGATGTCAGAGGAAATGAGCAACTGCAGCTTCTATCGTCCATCGGTCTCTCCCTCTCTATCTCAGATGATGAGCTCTCCAGGATGGCTTCTCTTTGGAGAAACCAGCTACACAGATTCAAAGTTTCGTTTTTTTATTTACACTATCGCCTGGAACAGAGGTGCTCAGAAAGATCACACAGGCAATCCTTGCTATTAGAAATCTGAGCCCTCAAACCAACACCTGATTCCCATGCAGTATCTTTGCTCAAGAATTGCCTTTTAATAAAGAACAAATTTTCTTTCTATTTTAAGAGCTCTCTTCAAAATAATATTATATTAAATAAATAATAGAGCATTTCTTCAAAGACTGAAAAGAGCTTTCACACTAAGAAAAAATGTAAGAGTGCCACCTATTGACTCCTGCCATAACAACATTTATTTGGGGGGGAATGTATTTTGTTAAGAAAATCAGTTAATGTAAATGTGAAGCAGAATATATTCAGGTTATCAGATTGGATGGAATAAACATTTATAAGGTGCCTTGAATTATACAGAATTTTTATTTTATTGTTTTAAAATTCTTTTTCTTCAGAATAATTTGTTAAAAGTATTCTCGGAATAGTCAGTAATAAATTACTTCTATAGAAAAGTAATGATTAATATGTAATAATTTATTAATAATAATAATAATTATTATTATTATCATCATGCAAATGTCTACAAAACAAAGGCTGAAGGGACCTATTATTGCTCTCTCTAAATGCATCAGAGGGATAAACACCAGAGAGGGAGAGAAGTTATTTAAGGGTCAAAATTGGCACAAGAACAATTGGATATAAACTGGCCATTAATAAGTTTAGGCTTCAAGTTAGATGAAGGTTTCTAACCATGAGAGGAGCGAAGTTCTGGAACAGCTTTCCATGGGGAGCTGTGGAGACAAAAAACCTAACTTGCTTTATGACTTATTTTGATAAATTTATGAAGTAGGTGTTAAATGAGACTACCTACAATGACATGACAAAGGTAACCAAAATTACTGACCCTTTTGAGCCTCACATGACCATCTTCAGAAGTTCCAGAGCTGGGGCACACCTGCTGGGACTCAGGGATTCAGCCCATGGGAGACACCTGCCAGTGTGAAGAGGGGGTCTTGGGGCATATCTGCCACGACTCAGGGTTTCAACAGGAGTGGGGCTGAAACCCTGAGTCTTGGCTGATGCGCCCAAGACCCCCTCTCCACACTGGGCAGAAGCCCCTAGCTCATGACCCTGCTGCAAGGCAGAGATCCCAAGCTCACCCCCCCCAAGTCTGGCAGATAGAGAAGGGAGTGGGGAGGTGAATGGCTCCATGAGCCACACTTCACCTGTAAAATAGCCGCATGCAGCTCATTAGTCACAGTTTGGCCTCACCTGACATATGACCCATCCATGACTGGTATTAGTAAATATCCTCAACAGCCAGAGATGGCACACTACATGGGACGGGCTCCATTTCACACAGAGATATGGAAAGGGGCTTTTCAGGGAACATTTCCATTTTCTGCACTGAGAAACCAAATACCCCAAAAAGGAAACATTTGGAGTCAGACATCCTTCTGCAGCACCTCACAGGAGCTTCTCCAACTTCTCACACTCTAACTGAGAGTGTTAACCCCGGGGATCTGTCTCTGTCTGACCTTGGGAAGATCTGCTTTGTTTACTGGAGCAGGGACTTGGACCTGATTGTCCTAACTGCTGAAGGACTGCCCTAACAACCGGGCTGCAGAGTCATTCTCCTTTTCTGGCCCAAAGAATTAAGTATTTCATGCAAAGTGGGTTGTTCTTTTCTCAGATCAGAAGATGGCCCAATTCTGCAGGCTTTTTAGAGGATAAAATCCCCTTGATCTCAGATGAGATTTAGGTGGACTACGGGTGGCTGTATCAGACTCACTGTGATCATCCATTTACCATGGAAATCCCAGATGTTCATTATTGAATATCATTCTTGGATAAATATGATTAATAAGCCTCAGAATGTACCATTTTAAAAAATAAATATCATATTATAAATGGCTATGAATTCTGTTTTCAGAATGTGAATGACAGCCTCTCTTCATTGCTGTGTGGCAAAACCGAAACACTTTCTTTCTTTCTTTCTTTCTTTCTTTCTTTCTTTCTTTCTTTCTTTCTTTCTTTCTTTCTTTCTTTCTTTCTTTCTCACCACTCCTACAAAATATTTAAAGCCCTAGAGTGGAACTCCTCCTCTTGTACAGGGACAGATTTTAAAGGTATTTTACATTCCAATGGGAGTTGAATATCTTTAAAATCTGTCCTTACTCATTTGAGTAGTCTTACTGAGCCAGATTTATTTAGACACCTAGTGGGATTCTCAACAGAATCTTGGTACCTAACACTCATTGTAATCATTGGGTGTTAGGTGCCTATGGCATCCAACTGCCAGTTTTGGGGCCTAAATCCCATCCAGTGGTATTCACCAAAATCCCTTCTTGGCTGCTACTGAATCTGGTAGCTGCCTGAACTAACTTGTCACCTAAACTTTTGCAGTAAAAGCTCCCTGGATGCCTATGTTTCTGCCTCTGGGCATGTGCACTACCGCTTCCCTCTGGACATCCAGACACTGAAGCCCCAGAGTGATTCATGAACCAGGGGAATAGGGGTCTAACCCACCTGGCCTGGCCTTCACTTTCACTATTGTGCATTCAGTCTATGTCCATTAGATAGATAGATAGATAGATAGATAGATAGATAGATAGATAGATAGATAAGGCCTCAGACGGAGCATTAAGTGCCACATTTCAGGAAGGAGGTGGACAAATTAGAGAAAGTCCAGAGGAGAGCAACAGAAAAAAAATTAAAGGGGGGCATGATAACTCTTTTCAATTATGTAGAAGGTTGTTACAAGGAAGAGAGAGAAAAACAATATTTTCATTAACCTCTGATGATAGGACAAGAAGCAACTGGCTTAAAATGCAACAAGGGAGGTTTAGGTTGGACATTGGGAAAAGCAAACTTCCTGTCAGGGTATTTAAGCACTGGAACAAATTGGCTAGAGAGCTGGTGGAATCTCCATCACTGGAGATTTTAAAGAACAGGCTAGACGAACATCTGTAAGGAATAGTCTAGCTATTAAATAGTCCTGCCTTGAGTGCAGGGAACTGAAGTGTATGACCTACTGATGTCCCTTCCAGTCCTACATTCTATGATTCTATAATAGGTACTTTACCAGATGAAGAGACTCCAGTGTGCAAAATGATTTTTCTGCTTCTGTATGTTCGACAGGAGGTACGCTGTGGTTGTGTAACTTGAACAGAGTGGGACAGAAAGAACCAGAATTGTATAAACCAGCAAATGTCTACTGAAGTCAATGACTCAATAGAGGTATGATGATCTACACCAGTGAGATAGCTGACACCACTGACTGCAACAGGGTTGAAATGATTTACACCATCTTGGTATTTGGCCCCATTGACTTCAGTGGAGCCATGTCTGCTTCACATCAACTGGGGTTTCAATGAGTTGAGTTCAATGGATCTTTGGCAATTGACACTAGCTGGGGATCTGGGCTTTTGAAGTTGAACTGGGCCTCTTAAGGAGAGACATTTTGTGGATTTTCTCACTTAAGCATCATAATCTATTCTGTCCAACTTGCTTTGATTCAGTTTTGCTGAGGTGCTTCCCAAAATCTCTCTTTAGGTGCCTAAATATCTTTGAAAATATGTCCCTAAGTGACTTGGGAGCCTAAGTCCCATAGTTTATTTCTCAAAGACTTTTACATTAGCATCCATGGAAAGGAGCACATGCAGTCTGACAATGTTCAGAGGAAAAGATAAACAACCATGCAAAGTAGAATCGGGAGACTGGCTTTCATCATGTAGGGTTGGCTGTCAGCTGCCCCTACCAGTGCATCTCCAGGGTTCAAAGTTATTGTATTAGGAATGACTATAGATTCTACTTACATTCAGGTTCCCATTTTACCAGCCACTGCATGGACATGCTACCAGAGAAAGATTGTGCTCCCAAAAAACTCACCATGTAACCAGACAGAGCTGGAGAAGGGAATTGTCAATATCCACATTTTACAGATGGGGACTTGAGAAACAGTGGAATTAAAGTTGAGATTTTCAAAGCTGCCTAAGCACTTTGGACACTAAAATCCTAATAAAGTCAATGAAAATTGGGCATCCAAATCCATCAGCAGTTCAGCCTAAGCAGGCTGACCAGAGTCACACAAGGAGCTAGAAATATATTCCAGATTTCCAAAGTTATAGTCCAGCATCTTCACCACAAAACTATCCATTCCCACGTTTGAGAGAGCTCCTCTTCCAAGAGACGTAGGAATGAGCCTCTGATTCATCACCCTTACATTTTTTCTGGGATTTTCAAAGGAGTCAAAGGGAGTTAGATGTTCAGCTGAGTGCCTAATTCCCTTAGGCCATTGAAAGTCCCTGTCTTTCCCCATAATGTTTATCAGGTGAGACCATTGTTCTGTGGAAGAGTCTTGTTGTAATTCTGTTGTCTTTGGCACCCATTGTCATCCATCCTAAATACCTGTTCACTCTTCAATAGCCTTGATACTACAGGAAGCTCAGTGGAAAAAGCCTTTCTTTGTTAGTTGTTTTCTCAGGGCCCCTTTCACCTCCTTGTTCCTCAGGCTGTAGATCAAAGGGTTCAGCATGGGGATGACAATGGTGTAGAACACAGAGACCACTTTGCTTTGACCTGGAGAGGATATGGCCCCGGGCTGGGCATACATGAAGAAGATTGTTCCATAGAACAAGCTTACAGTTACCAGGTGGGTGGCACAAGTGGAAAAGGCTCTGTGTCTTCCCTCAGCAGAGGGTATCCTCATGACAGTGGTGATGATGAAACCATAGGAGATAAGGATGACCAGGCCAGTGCTCACTATGATGAACCCACACACAGCCAGCATCGCCATTTCACTGGCAAAGGTGTCAGAGCAGGAGGCTTTCATCACTGCGGGGACATCACAGAAGAAGTGATCGATTTTCCCCGGCCCGCAGAAGGACAAGGTGAATGTAAAGCCTGTCTGGATGCTGCAGTTCAGGCAACCTGCAAAATAGGAGCCTGCCACCAGGCGAACACAAGTCCTCTTGGACATTGTGATTGGATAGCGCAGTGGGTTGCAGATGGCGACAAAGCGGTCGTAGGCCATCACGGCCAGGATGAATGTCTCGGTGGTCCCAAAGAAAGAGAAGAAGAACATTTGGGCAGCACAGCCATTGTAGGAGATGGTTCTGTGCTCCGTTAAGAAGCACAGCAGGGCTTTGGGGGCAATGACGGAGGAGTAGCAGAGGTCCAGGAAGGACAGATTCTTCAGGAAGAAGTACATGGGGGTGTGGAGCCTGGAGTCAGCTCTGATGATGGCGATCATGCCAACATTCCCCACCAGTGTGACAGTGTATAGAACCAGGAAGAGGAAAGAGAGGAAGACTTGCAGTTCGGGATGACCTCCGAACCCCATCAGGGTGAACTCAGCCACCATGGTGTGGTTTTCCATGATTCTTTTTGTATATGGAGGAAAGAAGAAACAACTTGTGGAGAATGTTGTTTCCACAATTAGCTCCAATCACCATATTGGTATACACTAGCTGTCAGCAGACACATGCAGTGGAACGATCCATTGCAATTCTCGGCATGGGACAAAGAAGATAATACATAAGAATCATGCTTTCTTGCAACAGGTGTCACACTTCCTTATCATGAACAAATATCCAAACATATAGTGCATCATTGTAGAAATAGACTGGTCCTGAAAGTTGAAAGAAGAAAGAGAATTATTGAAAGAACTTCAACAAGCCAGGAAAACTGTCATAAAAATGTAGATCTAAATAAATATATTACATTAAAATAGCTAGAAAAAAGAGAGAAGGGAGAGGAAATAAAAAGATTAGAAAAGAAAAACAGAGGAAAAAGATAGATAGCTAGATAGATAGTAGGGCTGTTGATTAATCACAGTTAACTCACTCTATTAACTAAAAAAAATCATGATTTAAAAAATTAATCACGATTAATTGCAGTTTTAATCACACTGATAAATAATAGAATACCAATTGAAATTTATTAAATATTGTTGATGTTTTTCTACATTTTCAAATATATTGATTTCAATTAAAACACATAATACAATGTGTACAGTGCTGACTTTATATTGTTATTTTTATTACAAATATTTCCACCCTAAATATGATAAACAAAAGAAACAGTATTTTTCAATTCACCTCATACAATACCATAATGTAATCATTTTATCATGAAAGTGCAACTTACAAATGTAGTTTTTTTTTAGTTGCGTAACTGCATTCCAAAACAAAAACAATGCAAAATTTTAGAGCCTACACGTACACTCAGTCCAACTTCTTGTTCAGCCAATCACTAAGACAAACAAGTTTGCTTACATTTACAGGAGATAATGCTGCTGGCTTCTTATTTACAATGTCACCTGAAAGTGGGAGCAGACATTCATATGGCACTTTTGTAGCCAGCATTGCAAGATATTTACATGCCAGATATGCTAAACATTCATATGCCTCTTCATGCTTCAGCCACCATTCCAGAGGATATGCTTCCATGCTGATGACAAAAAAAAATGTGCTAATTAAATTTGTGACTGAACTCCTAGGGGGACAATAGTATGTCTCCTGCTCTCTTTTACCCACTGTGACAAAGTTCCTCCTCTACCTTGGTGGGTCCTGCACTTATTGGCAGATTTGCTCACCTCAGTGATCTTCCTCACAGTCTGGATCAACTCCTCCTGTGTCTGATCAGAAGTTGGGAGGTTTGGGGAGAACTCGGGCCTGCCCTCTACTCCGGGTTCCAGCCCAGGGCCCTGTGGATTGCAGCTGTCTATAGTGCCTCTTGTAACAGCTGCATGACAGTTACAACTCCCTGGGCTACTTCCCCATGGCCTCCTCCAAACATCTTCTTTATCCTCACCACAGGACCTTCCTCCTGGTGCCTGATAACACTTGTACTCCGTAGTCCTCCAGCAGCACAGCCTCTCACTCTCAGCTCCTTGTGCTTCTAGCTCCCAGCTCCTCACATGCACTTCCTCTCCTGTAGCTCCCCCCTCCCTGACTGGAGTGAGCTCCTTTTTAAACCCAGGTGCCCTGATTAGCCTGCCTTGATTGGCTGCAGATGTTCTAATCAGCCTGTCTGCCTTAATTGGTTCTAGCAGGTTCCTGATTTTCCAGTGCAGCCCCTGCTCTAGTCACTCAGGGAACAGAAAACTACTCAGCCAGTGACTAGTATATTTGCCCTCTACCAGATTCCTGTACCACACTGGCCTGGGTCTATCACACCACATTTTGCCATATATTTCATATTATAGCAGTCTTGGATGATGACCCAGCATGTTGTTCATTTTAAAAATGTTTTCACTGCAGATTAGACAAAACGCAAAAAAGGTACCAGTGTGAGATTTCTAACGATAAATATAGCACTCAACCCAAGCTTCAAGAATCCAAAGTGCCTTCCAAAATCTGAGAGGGATGAGGTGTGGAGCATGCTTTCAGAAGTCTTAAAAGAAAAACACTCCAATGTGGAAACTATAGAACCTGAACCTCCAAAAAGGAAAATCAACCTTCTGTTGGAGGCATCTGACTCAGATGATGAACGTGAGCATACGTCGGTCTGCACTGCTTTGGACCATTATCAAGCAGAACTCCTCATTAGCATGGACGCATGTCCTCTAGAATGGTGGTTGGAGCATGAAGGGACATATGAATCTCTAACACATCTGGCATGTAAATATCTTGAGACACTAGCTACAAATAGTCCCATGTGAACACCTGTTCTCACTTTCAGGTGACATTGTAAATAAGAAGCGGGCAGTGTTATCTCCTGTAAATGTAAACAAATTGTTTGTCTGAATGACTGACTGAACAAGAAGTAGGGCTGAATGAACTTGAAGGCTCTAAAGTTTTACATTGTTTTATGTTTGAATAAAGTTATTTTTTGTACATAAGCCCACATTTGCAAGCTCAACTTTCATGATAAATTGTATTACAGTACTTGTATGAGGTGAAATGAGAAATACTATTCCTTTTTTTAAAGTACAAATATTTGTAATAAAAAAATATAAAGTGAGAACTGCACACTTTGTATTCTGTGTTGTAATTGAAATCAATATATGTGAAAATGTGGACACTAAAAATATTTAAACAAATGGTATTCTATAATTGTTGAACAGTGTGATTTTTGTGCGATTAATCATGATTTATGCTTTTAATTGTGCAATTAATCAGGATTAATTTTTTAATCACTTGACGGCCCAGATAGATAGATAGATAGATAGATGTGAAAACTTAAGGTTTTTTTTTTTTTGCAAGTTAGGTGGGAATACATTCAATAACAACCAAGCTCCTACATTTTTACAATAGCCATTCTCATGACAATTTCACCATTCACGGTGGCAGAAAACCTCACAAGAGTTCAGCCCAAACCAATCCAAGCCAATTAGTCTTCTAGCTAGAAAAGGCTTTGCCCAATTGAGGTCCAAAGATCACTTGGTTGATACTCACTTGAAAGAGGAGAAAAGGAGTCCAAATTTTACTTCTGCTGAGAGTAGTGTACATCAGGAACAGATGTTAAGTCATTTTCCTTAATGAACTACTACAAGTTGCTTGTATACAGGATGTGGAGTGCAGTATAATAAACTATTTAAAATAGAAAAGAAGAGAATAGAATATGAAAATATGTATTGAACTCAATGGTTTTCTCCTCTCCCTGGCCCTCATGTAAACCAAGAGTACCTCCATTAGAGTCAGCAAGACTGATTCTGCTCACACTCGCTCCCATGTTATTTGACTGTATCTCCATAATGGTCAACATATAGCTTTGCTGTAAAATTGGCTTAAAAGACAACAGAATCAGATCTCATATGTCCTTACATCTAATCATCTGACTCCACCACAGAGTCTATTTCTCTCTCCTTCCCCTGTCCATTATAAACATATTTGTCTTCCCACCCAAGACGGACTAATATTTTGTCACTAAAAATAAAACAGTGTAGCTACTGCGAATGTGACACAGTCATGAATTACTTACTTTTCAGGTATATCCACCTCCACAGTGATTTACAGATAATCCATTGAGTTTATTCCATTCGAGAAAAGGGGCTCTTCAGAAATGTGCTAAATAAAAAAAAACAAAATAACAAAATCCTGAGCTATGGAACATGTAGAAATCCTATGGCAGGAAAGCAAAGAATGAGTTTGCTAATTTCCATAAGGTATCTGTCTAACCATGGCTGCCGAGGGCCATATGAATGCAATGAAGCAGAGGCATGAAGAATAATACTTCCCTCAAACTGATTCAAACGATTCAGTTACTTCCAGAAGTTTGATGCCCATCTACCACCAAAGGACAAGCCGGTCTCATGATCTCACTTGGAACATGCTGCCTTCACTCTGTTTACAAAGCTCAGATGCTTCCTTATCTTTGTATCCTTCATCGGAGACGGCTGTGTCTCTGCTGATACCCCTCCCAAAAAAAAAGAGAGAGAGAGAAAGAGGAAGTTCTACCTTTTCCAATTCTGAGTTTTTAATGAGACTGATTACATCTGAAAACTTTTTAATTATGATGTCAGTTCACTCTATTACTAGTATAGCCATTTTGATAATTCCAAAGATTTTTTCCTCCTAATAAAGCCCAATGTGAGTTATTTTCCCCCTTATACCATTGTATTTAAAAGAGAAATGAAATATCTAATTAATCTGGGGCATGTTTTAGATTTGGCTAGGTTTTTGTTTATGAACTGTTCTAATGTCTGTGCAGGAGATTAACTTACAATACATTTCAATGATTTTATGTTAAATTATTATTATTATTATTATTATTATTATTATTATTATTATTATAAATAATAGCAAGTAGGCCCAATCATGGGCTAGGTGCTGTACAAACAAAGAACGAATTGCTTAAATAACATTTTTAAAAGCAAACTAACACTATTTTTTAAAAAGGATTAAAGCAGTTAGAAAGCTATGATACGTCTTTTTACTTTTTTTTAATTGTAAAATTCGTTCTTCACATGAGAATTCTGTACAATATTGTTATTCCCCATGAACTAATTTCTTCATAATTTACTTGTCTGTAATCTATTTTTACGTGAGTTTTCTTACAATGCAAATTATTTAGACAAAAATTACTAAAAATCTTTATTTAAATTCTGTCACAGGGATGATAGTTATTTAGTTATGAAAATTAAGTAAACTTAACAATATCCCACTCTTGGCACTTCCTTAGGATGTAAAACTATGCATATATTATTTTAAACATTTACGATAATATAGTTTTTAATTATTTTATTTCAATTTTCATTTTATTTCATTTTAATGCTGTGATTAAATATTATTTCACTGAAAAGTTAACAAGAATTTTGTGTGTATGTGGGTGTTTTTAAAGTAGGAGGGTATGTGGAGAAACATGCATCTTCATCACGATGTCATTTCTCTTATTCATGTTGTTACTCAGTCTTTCATGATGACACATGGCTTTGACCCTGACAGTCTAGTCAACTTGTGTGTGACCCACAACAACTTAGCAAGAGGCACTGAAATGTAATCAAGACAACCTACTTACATTGAAAATAGAGTGACCAGATTTCCTGATTTTATAGAGACAGTCCCAATTTTTGGAGCTTTTTCTTACATAAGTTCCTATTACCCCCCAGCCCCATCCCGATTTTTCACACTTGCTGTCTGATCACCCTAACTGACATTATTGTATTTTATTGACACAAAGATCAAAGATGTACGATACTGTAGGAACTAATAGTATTATTTACATTGTCTTCAGCTTAATTATCTATGCTATAATGAAATGTCTTGATAGTTTGAATGGCTCATTTTCTTATGTGAATAAAGCTAGTTTACCTGGGTATGCACAGGAAACAGAAGATTAGCTTCAAAGCTACAGTATACACTGCCTATTCTTCATCCGAGGAAAGTCCTGCTGTGAAGATTTCTGTCCAGAGGCTTATCATCTTGCTAGAGAACTATGAAGAAAAAAATCCCAGGCCTGACCCTTTCTATTTCAGGTCTGTTTAAACTTTGACAGAGAAGGTCTAAGCCACATGACTGAGGTCTCGAGGTTTACTCTGGATTTACCCTGGAATTCTCATGGAAGAATTCAAACGAACTCTACACCAGGACTACTACCTTTTGGATTATAACTTTTTACATTGATTCCAGAGAGACTTTTACAAATCAGAAGCCTCATCATCTCTGCTATGAAATGACCTAAGGAGTTTTCATATATCTGTATGTGTATTGATCTATTAACCACTGCAATTCTCTTTCTTTTTTTTCTTTTTATTATTAAAACCTGTAGTTTTAGTTCCAAAAGAGTTGACACCAGGGTGATTTTCGGGTAAGATCTCATATTGATCTAGGTATCAGTGTCCGGTCCTTTGGGACTGGTGGACCTAACATATGGTGAATCTATTTTCAATAACCACTCACTATATTAGACTTGACTGTCTATATGGGAATCAAGGGTTGAGGTGCTTAAAGGGGACTGTATCTGGCTTCTTGGTAACCACAGTACTATTGCAGGAGGTGTTTTGTTACTGTCTTGGTGAATCTAATTATAGAATAAACCACAAGTTTGGAGGATTGTCTGCCCTATTCCTTGCAGTTTGCCCTGAACATAGCATCTTTTAGGGTGACCCATCCAAGTTTCTAGTCACAGAAACACATTTGTAAATAAGATTTATCTGTAGCCACCTTGCCACCTGTTTCAGAGGGGTAGCCATGTTAGTCTGTATCAGCAAAAACAACGAGGAGGCCTTGTGGTACCTTAGAGACTAAAACATTTATTTGGGCATAAGCTTTCATGGAGTAGAACCCACTTCATCAGATGCATTGAGTGGAAAATACAGGAGCAGGTATAATTACATTAAAAGATGTGAATTGCCTTACCAAGTGTGAGGTCGGTCTAACGAGACAATTCACTTGACCTGTATTTTATATAAAATTCTAGACTGAGGATTTTTATATTATACCCAGGCATCTATTAGCAAATCTCCCCAATGGCCAGACATGGGGCGCCAGATGGTGAGGGCTCTGAGTTATTTAAGTTAAGAACTAATATTGGCAAAAGAAGATATGGATATAAACTGGCCATTAATAAGTGTAGGCTTCAAATTAGATGAAAATGTCTAACCATTAAAGGAGTGAAGCTGTGGAACAGTCTTCCAAGGGGAGCAGTGGAGACAAAAAACTAACTTGTTTTTAGACTGACCTTGACAAATTTATGGAGGGGATGGTAAAATGAGATCACTTACAATGACACATGGCCCATTCATGACTGGTATTAGCAAAGATCCCCAACGGCTGGTGAAGGGACACTAGATAGGGAGGGCTCTGAGCTACTAAGGAGAATTCTTTCCCAGTTGTCTGGCTGGTGGATCTGGCCCATGTGCTCAGGGTCTAACTGATCGCCAGATTTGGGGTGGGAAAGGAATTTTCCCCAGGTCAGATTGACAAAGACCCTATAGTGGGGGGTTCACTTTACTCTACAGCATGGGGTATGGGGTCATGAACTATAGTAAATGGTGGACTTTCTGTAACTTGAAGTCTTTAAATTAATATTTGAGGATGTCAGTAACTCAGCCAGAGGTTATGGGCCTACTAAAGGAGTAAGTGGGTGAGGTTCTGGGGCCTGCAATGTGAAGGAGGTCAGACTAGATAATCATGATGTTCCTCTCTGTCGTGAAAGTTTATGGGTCTGGAGGCCCAGTCATAAATCAGGGAGTCAATGTGCAAACACATAACAAAGGGACAGTCCTTTCGCCAAAGACCATATAGTATAAGGGTAAGACATAAGACAGGAGGACGAAACAAAGGGACAGAAGGAGCAAAACGAAACTGAGACAGTGCAGGTCAGCATGGAAAGCCTGGGCACAGCACACCAGCTACTTAATTATAATCAAATACAGCAGGTCAAGAATTTCCCATCCAAACTGTTTTGCACCGAAATGTGAAAAGGGGCTTTTTATGGAGCATTTCCACGTTTTTTGCACTGAGAAACCAAACACCCCAAAACTGAAACATTTGGACTCAGATGTCCTTCTGCAGCATCTCACAACAGCTGTAGCCCACCATCTCACATTCTGAGTATGTTAACCCCTGGGCAATGGTTCTCTCTGTCTGACCTGATGAAGTTGTTCCATCTTATAAAGAACAATTAACTATTTACTGGCGCAGGGACTTGACCCTGATTGTCCTGTCCTCTAACGTCCAGGGTACAGAGTCTCATTAGCTATTTCATATAAAGGGGGTTAGCTTCAACAGGGCAGACTGAAAAAGCCCTCAACCAACATTGCATGTAGGTCCTTGATGAGGGCAGCTTATAGGCTAGGGAACACCCTGCATTCAACTCCTCACTTCTCTCAGGTACAATAGGGTTTAGAACCTTGCTCTTCCCTGTCCCAGGTGAGGGCTTTAACCATTTGGCTATAAGATGCATTTTGTAAAGGGCCTGAACTGACAGTTATCTGGTGACCTCAAGCCACACCTAAGGATCAGGGTCTACAGACAAGACAGGTTGGGGAATACCTAGTTTGGACTCTCCCCAGGACTGAGGCATCACTGGGTATGCCTGCTGGTTGAAATCTAGGCACTAGCTGAGCAGAGATCTACATTTTTGACTTAGGCACCCAAAATAGCAGTTAAGTGCCTAACTTCCTTGGTGGATTGAGCTCCCAGTGAGGTTTTAAGACGTATCTAAGGGCATATCTACACCGCATCTGAAAGCAAGCTTCCCAGCCCATGTCCACAGACTCAAGCTAGTAGGTTGTGTGCTAAAAATAGCAGTGTAGGCATTGTGCATAGGCTGGAGCTTGTGCTCTGAAATCTAATGGCTGAGCATTGGCTACACAGACTTATTTAGTGCCCTAGTGTGACCCACACTACTGTAAGTGTGTGCACGCAGGTGGAGATCTTCCACAATGTAGCTTGCAGTGTAGACATGAACTGAGTGAGTTAAGCAGCTAACTCCCATTGCCTTTCCTTGGGAGCTAGATGTCTAACCTGATTAGTATATTATTTTTTGTCAGTTACTAATGGAGAGGAGGGTTTGCCACCAGACAATGCTGATATAATTAGTATTTACTGACTCTGTTTTTAGAATTTCAACCCATAGACTGGAAGGACTGTGAAGTCTGAATTCCATGCTCTCTCCTGGAGGAATTTCCAGCCACAGAGTCCATTGAATGTATTAACAAAACCAGATAGGATTTTAAGTTTATTCAAGTATCAGAGAGAAAGTTAGAAAGGATTACAAGCAAGGAAAAGCGAAAACAAACATTTAAAAGTCTAAAACTTAATCTAGCAAGGTACAGCCTCAATTCAAGATGACTTTCTTCACTCAGTCTTCCAGCAAGATGATGTCTGACACCCCCACATCCCAGCCAAGATCTCTTCCCAAAGCCCCAAAGTGCTGGTTCCCTTGTCTTTGTAAAAGAGATAACTTGGGAGTAATCTGCCCCTTTCTTTTATAGTCCATTGAATTTTTGAAATAGAGTCTTCTGAAGGTTACCCGTCAAAGTAAAGTTTATTCAGTTGAGAGGAAGGTGAAATGGAGTCTAGTGGCTAAGGAAGGTCCATTTTGTCATCCCTCCCTTTCCCCCACACACGTTGCCATTTGCTACAATGCAAATTGTTCTGTTTCCTGCAATCTCCACCCCTTGTTAGCTAGATGATCTTGTTTATTGCCTATATGTAAACTGAGGAAAATCTGCATTCTTTTGTTTAGAACTGACTTGTTTGCCAGCTCCCTGGCCATGCCTGCATCAAACACTCTTTAGCCACAATTCCAGCTCATATCCATAACTGTTAATACAAGCTGAGTCCATACATCATACAAGAAGATTAATGAGCAGTGAGTTATTAGTGTTCAAATGATAGCTGACAGGGCACATTTTGTACAAAGATTGTTACAAAAGTATGTAGGGTGTGAACACCTGGGTGCTTTGCGTCATCAGCTGCAATTTTCAAAATTTCCTCACAAAAGTTTAGTCAAAACATTTGTTTATTTTTTCATTTTCAACAAATCAGCATTTTCCAGTAAAAGAAACTTTCATCACACAGATACTGACTAGCTTTGGCCTATACTTTTCTATCAAATGTGAATTGCACATAACAACGATATGAGATGATGTAAAGTTTACACAAATGTGTAACACCAGTCAGGTGATCTCAACAGGTTTACTCACATGAGTGACTTACTTATGGGCATCAGCTTTCTAGGCTTGGGCCATAAAAGATGACTACCAAAGCTGAGTCAAACATCTCAGATCAGGTATTTAACTAACAGAACTTTACAATGACCAAGGGTGAGAATATGAAAGTTACTGCACATGCCAGGCATGGTAACTCAGCCTCTTCTTTTACACAGACAGAATTATAAAGAATTCTCACTAAAATGAACAAGAGAGTTTTACCTTCTTCAGATGCAAAGACACAACAGAGCAAGATCTATTACTCCACAATGCCAGTGGCACATTCTTCTGCACTACACACTCTGGCCTCCTCCCTGCTTTGACCTCCTTTTGAAAACACTTGGATGTCTTTAGAAGAACTTTCCATCACTCTCTCCCCACTTGCCTATGTACTGGTAGTCAGTTACCTCCAGCGGAGTGACAGAGTAGAGGGCATTGGTTACATTGCTGCTCACTCATTTTCCAAAGGACTTTGTTAGCAAAGTTAGAAACTGACTCTGGATGCTACCCAGGGGACTTGGTCTCATTTGCTGCATCCGAGCAGCATCAGAAATAGTTCCCTGAACTTTTATATTTATTCTGGCCAAATTGAGAGTGGAACCTTCTCACTGCCCCACAACCAGTGCTGATCCCTATGCTCCAATCACTGCATGGTGGGTCTGACATTCTAAGGTTTAAACACTGTGTAGGGTGCATGTGATGGTGTCTTATAGCTGTAGAGGATTGGAAATCTCCTGTCTGTCTACGGGTGAGCAGCAGGGTCTGTCACTTCAAGGTCACTGCAGGGCAGGTAACACAATGTATTCATGCTAGCCTAGAGATTTTATGGTCCAGAAACAGCAAGACACTTAAAAATGTGTTGAAACATTAGCATGACCACGGACTTCAATTAGACTAATCATATAGTAAACATAGGCACATATTTACAGTCTGCGGTGAAACAGTTTCTTTCTTTCTTTCTTTCTTTCTTTCTTTCTTAACAATTATCATCTGGATTGAATGCACATGCTCTGCTCTCTGTGTAAGGAAAAAGTATCAGGAGCTTCTAATTTCACAACTGTCCTTTATCTCTGTGTTTGGAAAAAAATGAATCTTACTGTTCAGAGGCTTTCAGCATTTGAAGGTAGTGCTTACCATTCATATCACAATATTTTGGCTCAGAACTAGAATTGTTTGGAAAATGGCTTCAGCCCCACACCTCACCCTCCCAGAAAATTTTGACATTTATTCCATGTTTTTTCTAGCAGAAGATGTTGGGTGGTTTTTGTTTTTTTTGGTTTTGTCAGAATCACATACCCAAATACACACAAACTTGGAAAGAAAAAAAATGTTCCCTTTCCCTGTTGAAATCCCCCCAGGGTGGCTTTCAAACTTTCAGCTTATGTATCTCAGGGAATGTCTAGTTCTAGCTCATGGCAAGCTGAAGAGTCAATCTACCACACATTCCCCTGCTGAGTATTAAGTGTACATGTGGAGTTTGCTGTCAGGCACTAAAAGTTCACTAGGGTGCTTTAATCTAGTCATAAGAACATAAGAACGGCCATACCAGGTCAGACCAAAGGTCCATCTAGCCCACTATCCTGTCTTCCGGTGGTGTTTCAGACAGAATGAACAGAACAGGACAAATATCAAGTGATCCATTCCCTATCGCCCATTCCCAGCTTTTGGCAAACAGTGGCTAGGGACACTTCAGGTTATGGTTTTGCATCCCTGCCCATCCTGGCTGTTTCCTGCAGCTCCCATTGGCCTTGAATGGCGAACTGTGGCCACTGGGAGCTGTAGGGGGTTGTGCCTGCAGACAGACAACATCATCAAAATGTCTTGTAGCTCACAATTATATCATCCTGATGGGCCGCATGCAGCCTGCGGGCCGCAGGTTGCCCATTACTGTTCTAGATCATACTTCGTCCTGCCTCCATTCAGGGCACTGGACTAGATGACCTATCGAGGTTCCTTCCAGTCCTACATTTATATGATTCCATGATAACCACTCCTTTAAAAGGAAAAGTGAAAAGGACGGGGGGAGAGAAAAGGTAAAGAAAAGGAGAGAAGAAAAAAAGGAAAGAAAGAAAATAATGGAAAGGATAGAAAAAGGGGAGAAAGAGAGAAATGAAAAAAGAAAAAAGAGAAAGAAAAAAGAGAAAAAAAAGAAGAGAGAAAAAAGTAAGACGGTAGAGAGAAAAGAGAAGAATTATCACAGCTCTCTGAGTGGTCCAGGTGTCAGACTGCAAGTGTTCACCACCGTGGGGTGGAGTCCTGTGAATGTCCCACTCCCAGAGCACGTCCCTGGGTGACAGTACCATGGGTGTCAACCAGGATTGCTCAGGCAATCCAACTAGACTCACTACCAGCACAGGACCCCTCGGGGAGCTGTGTCCAGTCGTAAATACAGTGATCCAAAACAGCCTTCTTAAAACAAAGTATTGTTTGACTTGAAGAGTAAGAGCACAACATAGGAGAGGATTAAAACAACAAAAGGCCTACACACATTTATCTTACTTAAACGCAGAGCCCCTCAGCAGGCTAAGCTTCCTTGATGTCTGGAGGGCAGTTTCTGCCTCTAGACCTTCTCACCAAACCAGCCTCTCTTCTATTCAGAGACTGTGTCTCTTTAAAAACCCTCAGACTTCTGATCTTCTTCCCTTTGTAAGGGAAGGATTCAGTCCTGGGAAAGCTGGCCTGGAAGGCCTACCATGGGCGGGCAGAGGTAGCATATCACAGTGAATTGTCCTTGGTGTTTGCTGAGGAGCTCTTATCTTGGCTGTTGTGCTTCTTCCTGGGTAGTTCCTGGCCACTGAGCTCTTGTATTAGCCAAATATGTGAATACAAATAACATCTTTACAATATACAAACATACAGAATTCATAGATTGCTACAGGCAGCTCCAAATCCACCACAAGAACATTTGAAAAACAATATTTTTACAGGTTTCAAATAAATATTTTTCTGACTATAACTCTTCTCAGGGCTTCCTTTACCTCTTTATTCCTCAAGCTGTAGAGCAAAGGGTTCAGCACTGGGGACACCACTGTGTAGAACAGGGGAAACAGTTTGTCAATGTGGAGTGACTAGCTGGATTTGGGCCTCAAATACGTCATGATACAGGACCCATAGAACAATGTCACCACAATGAGGTGGGAAAAGCAGTCGGAGAAAGTTTTTCTCCTGCCTGTATCTGATGGCATCTTGAGGATAGCGTAGAGGATACAGACATAGGACACAAAGATGAGTAGGAAGGGGACCATGATGAAAAGGACACAGATGGTGTAAATAGAAATTTCATTCCTGTAGGTGTATGTGCAAGCCAGCTTTAGCAGTGGAGGCAGGTCACAGAAAAAATGGTTGGGACTATTGGGCCCTCAAAAGGGCAGAATGAATATGAAAGTTGTTTGTCCTAATGCCACCAGCAGACAAATGAGCCAAGACACAGCCGAAAGCTGGAGGCACACACTTCTGCTCATCATGGTCCTGTAGCGCAGAGGGTGGCATATAGTCATGTAACAGTCATATGCCATGATGGCCAGCAGGCAGCACTCTGTGATCCCCAAGAAGGTGAAGAAATATATCTCTGTGGCACAGCCCAGGAAGGAAATACTTTTGTCTTTGGAAAGGAAGTTCACAAGCATCTCGGGGATGGCGGATGAGGTGTAGCCGATTTCCAGAAAGGACAAGTTCCGGAGGAAAAAATACAAGGGGAAGCAAAGGGCAGGGTCCACCACTGTGATTGTGATGATGACAACATTGCCCACCAAGGTGATGAGGTACAACACCAGCATCAAAAAGAAAAGAGAGACCTGCACCTCCAAGAATTCAGAGAAAGACATGAAGACGAACCGTGTCACAACTGAATGGTTCCTATTATCCATGTCCGCCTGTTGTTTTCCATCTGCAGAGATAATAAAATCATTCATTCACTAGTTAGCTGGGAGGATCCACCAGTATATACATATATAGCCCAAGACAAACATTTTCAATAGTAGCCGGTGGTCCTAGGTGCCCCCATTTTTGGATGGCCAACATAAAACCCTTTTTGTTTGATGTTCAGTGGGACTAAAACACACAGCTCCTATTGACTGGGCTTAGAAAATCAGGCTCAAGGGGCTAGATACACAAAGGGACTTAGACACCCAATTGTCACCTTAGGTGTCTAAATCCCAGAATTAGACCCCAGTGGGATTCACAACCCCCCCACTCAGATGCTCCTGAACTGTATAGGCCTCTGAACTCACTCGCCACCTAAGTTTTTGCAGTACCATCTCCCTAGGTTCCTCTGTTTCTTCCTCTGAGCATGCCCACTCTAGGTATCAGGACACCTAAGCCCCAGAGCAATGTGTGAACCAGGGGCAGCCAGCCATTCCTCCACCTAGTTCACCTGTGAGGCCTGATCTGTCAGCATGCTCAGAGCTCACCTAACTCCATAAGAAACCGCTGGGAATGGATAGTTGGGTGGGGGAAAAGACCTCCCTCCTAGCTTTCAGCCCAGTGGTTAGGGTGCTCACCTGGAATGTTGCAGACCTTGGGTTATTTATTTATTAATTATTTAGTCATACTGGAACAACTTCAGCAGAAAAGAATGAAGAAACCTCATGTCAGGATAGCCCATAGCCCAAGGGTTGGGACACAAACCTGAAAGTGAGCAGAGCCTTTTGCAAGCAGGCTAAGGGGGAACTTGAGCCAGGGTTGCCTGCACTCCAGGTGAGTGCCCTAAATACTGGCCTCACAGTTATGAGCAAGGCCCTCCTCCTGCAAAAATGGCGCAGGCACCTGACTCCAATAGAGAATTCACAGCTGAGGCTCCCAGGCAGAGAAAGGCGCCTCCCTGCAGCCTGGATTTAGGTGTTGAACTCTGTGAGAGCGGCGGGGATTAGGATACGCCCATCTCCTTGGCATCTCCCATTGGCTAGCTTAGGCAGAGAGCTGCATAGCATGCTGGGTTCTACAAGTCCCATTCCTAGGTGCCTGTGTCTCTCCATTCATTGCATAAGAAGCCTGGGCTTTGTGAATCCCAGAGATTTCCTAGGTCCCTAATTTCCTTTGTACATCTAGCCCCCGGTGTCACAAACTAGGCACCCAGAACTAGAGGCACTTAAAATCAGCGGCTAGTTGTGAGTGCATCAGCCTGGATCTCCCTGTTCTGTAAAAGGAGGGCAGTGTTCCTCTGTTTAGTACAGGTGCAAGCAGGTAACAAGTGGATTTTATTCCCTGTTGCCTGGATGAGAATGACAAAGCTTGATGTCCCTGGGTCCCACTGCCAGCCAGACCACATTGGGGTCTGATCATGAAAACCTACAAGTGGTCCTGGCTCACTGATTACTCTGAATAATTGAAAGATGTCTGCCTGCTGCATAGTTCTAGGTTTCATTCTACAGGAGATTTCATGCAGGGAGACACATACTGATTGAGTGCACAAAAACACTGCAAACATGTTCCCTTTTCTCTCTCTCTCTCTGTCTCTGCCTCTCTCTCTCTCTCTCTCACACACACACACACTCCTATTCAAATCTGTGGTCTTACAAATCATTTGTTCAAAGATGGCTGAAATGTTAATAAACTTTCCAGCCAGATTCTTCCTTCAGTTAACAGCTCCAGTGCAGCAGCACTGTGAAATAATACTCCTTTTTGGCAATTTAATATGCCTGACTTCCCTCTCTGTCCGGCTTTACGCCACAATCCACTGTAACTCAATTATCTTCACTAAAGTTACTAATTTCCATCTGATAAAGTGAGAGGAGAATCAATGCCATGGAAATTCAAGTTATCCACCCATCCATCCATCCATCCCCAAACACACCCCTATATCCATCCCATCATACCCATCCATCCATCCATCCATCCATCCATCCAAAGGCAGCAGGAGATATATGGATCCAGGTCACTGTGAAAGCCAGGAGCAAGCCATGAAAGGGGTGTTTAGTTATTTGCACTTGTGCAAAGCTCCCAAGACTTCTCCATGCCCACACACTGCAAACAGCATTTTACAACCACTTGATACAGAGGTAAATGATTACACAAATTGGACAGCCATGCAGACTCAAGTCTTGACTTCTAAAAGATGCTGCAGCATTGAGCATGGTGTAAGAATGCATCGAGAATTGTATATAGATTAGAATATGTTACTTAATGCAAAATAAGGTTGGGACTGGGACAAAATAAAAATCTAAATGAAAAAAATAACCAGTAAAGGTGGGTAATCCTGGATGGAAGGAGCAAAATCAGTGCTAAGCAGAAGCAGCAGGGGAAATAGCACTGACCTGAAACTCCAGGATGTTTGCAGCTTGAAGTAATGACCTCTTATTTCCTAGGGCTTAATGACCAGGATTCAGTCCCCACAGCTCAGATTTATCTCTGTGTTTTCTCCACAACTTGGATTCTCTAGCTAAAGAGCCTCATGTCCCAGGAGCTGGGACTGGACAGCAGGAGATGGATCACTTGATAGTTGCCCTGTTTTCTTCATTCCCTCTGGGGCACCTGGCATTGGCCCCTGCAGAAGACAGGATACTGGACTAGACGGACCATTGGTCTGATGCCATATAGCTGTTCTTAGTATGAGCACAAGCCACAATCTCATATGGAAGAACATGCTGCTTATAAAGTAGAGGTGCTTGCTCATATTGGTACCTTTTCAGGAGAAGACTGTGTCTCCCCCGACAGCGTTTGTGAAAGAGAGTCTGGGGAGTTAGTTCTATGTCTTTTGTGTTGATGGCACAAACAACAGCCCCAATGCAGACAATCTTCTAAGTCACATGAGATCTCCCTGCTGATATTTCATCACTGGGGATGGTCAAAAAAATTTGTGAAATCTTTTTCTGAAGGAAATTTGAGATTTTAACTAACGAACAATTCTACACAAATTTGTTTAATTGGAAAACCTAAAAATAAAATAAAATAGTTTTTTGGACCAATGGATTGTGAGTTAAGTAAGTTTTCAGCTAAAGTTTTTTGGCTTTTAAACTTTTTTTTTGAGTTTTCAGCAGAAAACAATATTTTTTGTAGATGATAATTTTAAATTTCAGTCAAAATGTTCTATGGGGACAAAGGAAATCCTGCTAGATTTTACTGCTGAAATTACAATTATAATGTATTATTTGTATTGTGCAGTCAGTGAAGATCCCCAGTCATGGCCCAGAACCCCATTGTGCTAGGTGCTGTGCAAACACCGGATGAGCTCTCAATGGCAGAAATGTAACTCTTAGCCCTTTGTGTCCCAGTGCAGGCTAGCCAGCCTCACTCCAGCAGTTCTTATTCACACCAGCACCTCTAACCACCAGGCGGCAGACTCATTCTCTTAGCGGTTGCTCTCGCTGTCTCTCTCTCTGGGCCACGGGCTCTTCATTTATTATCCACAGTGGAATAGCTTCAACAGGAGAGAATTCGTTGAAAGCTGAATCACAGCCAAAGTGAAAGGAGAGCTGTGGCCACTGGCTTCAGTGGAGTTAACATAGGAGTTATTTATGTCCAGTGAAGAGTCTCACACCTGCTCCATTTTACTGTTTGATATTGTCCCCTGCTCACTCTCACCTAGAATGACCAGATCAGAGGAAGAAAATATTGGGATACATGGGGGGGGGTCACCAGCGGAGAAAAAAAAAACAGAGTGCCGCCAGCGGAGCAAACCCCCCCCCCCCAATGGAGTACCTTGATCAGGACAAACATCGACTGTGATGCAGGACAAAGGCCTAAATATCAGGACATCTGGTCACCATACTCTCACCTGCTGCTTTACCTTGATGAATGCAGGCAGGGCTCATCCAGTGGGGAAGGGATCTGGGGCCTCCTGGAGATCATTCCTCTCATAGGGTGCCTCTGAAAGCTCTGTGGTTTCAATCCCACCTCCAGTTGGATTAAGCCCACAAGTGTCAGATCTATGAGCACGTGCCATACTGCTGGTGCTGAAGAACCACCTCCCACAGCTGAAAGTCTGCAGAAGACTCAGCATTTATACATGATCTAGTCACTAGAGGGGGACAAACAGCCTGACAGGGCTACCATGGGTTATGCATTGCCCTGGACTGCAGGAGCTCGTCCCAAGCAGCAGAGATCAATGTCAGTTCAATTCCCCAGAGATGCCGGCACTTTGTCACTCCGCTTGCTCCTTCTCAGCCAGATGGATGTAGATGGTCAGACTTGAGAATTTGCAACATGTAGCTCTTCACATCATGAATATTTGAGTCTGCATGTTTGTATTGGTACGCTGCAACCAGGGGAGACTGGAAAGTTTGGAAAAAAATTGGAAATGTTGGGAAGAATTTGGTGACATGATTCTGTTCCCCATACATCTGTATGAAACTGGACCAATTCCAGTGGCTAGAATGGGATTGGAACAGAAAACTCATCATTACTCCTCTTCTTTTCTTTCATTTTTATCTGTTTTTTTAAATCAGAAGTTACCAGCAAAAAACATGATGAAAATGTTCCATTTATCCAATATATTGGTTTCTGTTAAAAAGGTGCTATTTCAAGAACATTTTCAATAATATTTTCACAAAACATACATCTAGAACTTAGAAATGAAAATGATTCTTTGCCCACAAAACTAGGTTCTCATTTTTCTAACCCCTCTATGTATCAAAGGCCCTATAGCGTGAGAAGAGCTAGGGGAGATGGCTTTTACCACAGGTGGTTGTGCCTTTACCAGCTGTTTCTAGGACAGAGGCACTGTATGCAAATCCTGTGATATTATAGATTTTATTGATTGAACATTAATTGTGTGGCAAGAGACAAAGGCATCTGGCATCGCACAGACTGATTGAGCAACAATTCACAGCAGCAAGCAAAGAATGATTTATACCAAGAGAGAACTTTTCTTTGACTAATGTGCAGAATCAGAATTGATGAACTAAAGTGCAGTCGAGTCACGGGGTTAACTCATGAGCTAGATACTAGTGCTTTCATGGCAGAAGCTGAGGCTCCTTGCCCCACTTTGATCCCAAATAATGACTGTCATAAACAGATAGCTAAGGGTTAATGTCTCTTTCACCTGGAAAGGAGTGACCTGAAACACCTGACCAGAGGACCAATCAGTAAACAAGACTTTTTCAAATCTGGGTGGAGGGAAGTTTTGGGTGTGAGTTCTTTGTCTTTTGTCTTCTGCCTGTACTCTCTCGGCTATGAGAGGATTTTTCTGCCTCCTGCTTTTCTAATCTTCTGTTTCCAAGTTGTAAGTACAAAGATAGGAAGACCATAGGTTTGTTTTTTTGTATTTACATGTGTGTAGTTGCTGGAATGTGTTAAATTGTATTCTTTGTGGATAAGGCTGTTTATTCATATTTCTTTTAAGCAATTGACCCTGTATTTGTCACCTTAATACAGAGAGACCATTTTTATGTATTTTTTCTTTCTTTTTACATAAAGCTTTCTTTTTAAGACCTGTTGGAGTTTTTCTTTAGTGGGGAACTCCAAGGAATTGAGTTTGTAGCTCACCAGGGAATTGGTGGGAGGAAGAAGTCAGGGGGAAATCTGTGTGTGTGTTAGATTTACTAGCCTGACTTTGCATTCCCTCTGGGTGAAGGAGAGGGGTGGGGGGGAGCTTGGCTCTCTCGGTACCTATTTCCAGGACTGGAAATAGGGAGGATGGAATCCTTCTGTTTAGATTCACGGAGCTTGCTTGTGTGTATCTCTCCAGGAACCCAGGGAGGGAACACCTGGAAGGAGGAGGGGGAAGGGAAATGGTTTATTCCCCTTTGTTGTGAGACTCAAGGAATTTGGGTCTTGGGGTCCCCAGGGAAGGTTTTGGAGGGGACCAGAGTGCCCCAAAACACTCTAAATTTTTGGGTGGTGGCAGCTTTACCAGGTCCAAGCTGGTAACTAAGCTTGGAGGTTTTCATGCTAACACCCATATTTTGGATGCTAAGGTCCAAATCTGGGAATATGTTATGACAATGACATTTTCCAGCCAGGTGACAATTCTGTAGTTTGCAAAATCTACTGGGTGGCTTTAATGTATGCAGAGCATAGATGAAAAAGTCTTCTTAAGAGCTTGCCTTCTTGTTGGAGCAAGCCACAATATGTTCGATCTCTTGCAGAATCTTGTCTTTGATGTTCAACACATTCAGTCTGGCTGACTGGAGAAGTTTGTGGATGTCTCCCTCATTGTAGAGAAAGCGAATGGGGGTGAATTTAATTCTCCATTCCTTCTCATAGCCTGAAAGCAAAGAGAGAGAAGATGTGAATATGTTTTTAGGATGAGGATATTAATCTTACTAATGTAGTGTCAATAAGTATTACTACTATTATTAGGACTAAAACACAGGGTAGATATCTTTAAGGATATTTTGAAGATTCACATTTAAATTAGTTAAAATTAAAACAATGGATGGGATATAGGGCCAGATTTTCAGAGGTATTTAGGTGTGGAAAGATAGATGACTAGTGAGATTTTTGAAAGCACCTGTCTAGGTTAGGTAGGTTAGGTACCTAATTCACTTAGGCACTTTGTAAATCCCATTAGGTGTTTATCTGCATCTATAGGCACCTAAATACCTTTTAAAATTGAAATGTTTACAGTTCAGTGAAGAAAAAAACAAAACAAACCAGAGGTTAGTAACAAACATCCCGTATGGCAGATAACTCCATAACTACCTACTCTGTAATTTCTCCCAACTTTCTCTTAAGTTTCTATCACTGGCTTTTCTAAGATATAACACCAGACTAGATGAATGTGACTTATTTTCCCAATCCTTATGCCCCTTTGCTATGCTACCCCAGCACAAACCAGACTCAGCTGTATTTAAGTCACCCGTGTAAGTGAAATAAGAGTGAGGTCAGGAGCCTTTAAGAAAGTTGGCGTGACATGAAAGTTTCCTGGGCAATTCACTTTGTTGAAAAGTGGGAAATGCATGACGGTAGGCGCACCCTCTCCTCTGAAGATGTAGCAGTCAGATGGGTTATCTGGGTCTTGGAGCAATTTCCCGTCCACCTCAGGGAACGGGATGCAGTTTTCTTCACAGTATTTGGCAGCTTGCTTGAGGGTCTAAGAATGAGGGAAATGTGATTGTTTTATTTAAAAGAACTGCTGCTGTCCATAGATAGTGAAATACTGAAGACCAGGTAGCTCAAACCACAAAAAGGCTAACTGTCTCTCTGAGGCCTCAAATAAATTGACTAAGCAGAAAACCTCCAGTGCAAATCAGATCCTCTGCTCTTGGGATAGGAAGAATGTTTGCATAGCAACATGTGGCTGTCTACACAGAGACCTCTTGGCGGGGATTTCCAAAAAACTACAAGGAGCAAGAATTTACCTCCCTGGAAAAGTCAATAGAAGTTGGGCACTTAACTCTGTCATAAACAGATAGCTAAGGGTTAACGTCTCTTTCACCTGGAAAGAAGTAATCTGAACCACCTGACCAGAGGACCAATCAGGAAACAAGACTTTTTCAAATCTGGGTGGAGGGTTTGTTGTGTGTGTGTCCTTTGTTCTTGGTTCTTCTGTCTGCCTGTATGCTCTCTTGGATGAGGAGTGATTTCCATGTCCTGCTTTCTAATCTTCTGTTTCCAAGTTGTGAGTACAAAAAGGGTTTGTTGTTTTTGTATTTACATGTCTATAGTTGCTGGAGTGCTTTGAATTGTATTCTTTTTGAATAAGGCTGTTTATTCATATTTCTTTTAAGCAATTGACCGTGTATTTGTCACCTTAATACAGAGAGACCATTTGTATGTATTTTTCTTTCTTTTTATATAAAGCTTTCTTTTAAGACCTGTTGGAGTTTTTCTTTAGTGGGGAACTTCAGGGAATTGGGTCTGCAGCTCACCAGGGAATTGGTGGGAGGAAGAAGTCAGGGGGAGGTCTGTGTGTGTTAGATTTACTAGCCTGACTTTGCATTCCCTCTGGGTGAAGAGGGAAGTGCTTTTGGTTCCAGGACTGGAATTAGAGAGGGTGGACTCCCTCTGCTTAAATTCACAGAGGTTGCTTCTGTGTATCTCTCCAGGAGCACCTGGAGGGGGGAAGGGAAAAGATTTATTTCCCTTTGTTGTGAGACTCAAGGGTTTGGGTCTTGGGGTCCCCAGGGAAGGTTTTTGTGGGGACCAGAGTGCCCCAAAACACTCTAATTTTTTGGGTGGTGGCAGCAGTACCAGGTCCAAGCTGGTAACTAAGCTTGGAGGTTTTCATGCTAACCCCCATATTTTGGACGCTAAGGTCCAAATCTGGGACTAGGTTATTGACAAACTCACTTAAGTGCCTTTAAAAATCTCAGTCCACAGCCATAAGCCTGGATCAAACATGGCACATTGAGTCCAGCACCCCGGCACAGAGCTAGAAGGTTCACAGTAGCCCACAGCTGTTCCACAGGGATAGATCTGAGTGGTTCAGTAGGACCCCAAGGAAAGTTCTGCATAAGCTCGAAAGCTTGTTTCTCATACCAATACTAGTCGGTCCAATAAAATACATTACCTCACCACCTTGGTTCAGTAGGAGACATTTTCCTCTATGGCTCAATATTCACCCCTGTATTCATCACATCAAAGCTCAAGGCCACTAAAGGTTGATCTTTCAGTTAACAGATTTCCTTCCCTGTGGTACTATGGGGTGGATTTTCAAAGTCACCAAATCCATTGCCCAACTCCCATTGATTAAGGCACCAAACTGTCCATTGCGCATTTGAAAATCTCCTCCAACAGAGATCCATTGGGCCACCTCACAAAAACACTAGATTTGACTCAAGTCTGCTGACCAACTTCCTACTTGGATGGTTGGATTCTTTCCACTAAAGACTCCCCCAGCAGGTTCAGAAGGGTATGGGATTCTTTGCTCCCTTCCTGTCCTGAACTGTTCTCCAGCAATGAAGTAAAAAAACAAAAAGTTTTTTTCTTAAAGATTCTAAACTTTTTTGGACCCTTATCTCTTGTGGTCAGGGACAACATATTTTTCTGTGTTCAAACATCACCTGGCACAGTTGCCCTTCGATCCTAATTGGAATAACAGTAAAAATGGTAACAATGATAGAAGTTACCTGAAACGGATCAAAAGATCCATAGTCAAAGGAGAGGATCAGTTTCACTTTCCTGTCTGGGCGGAGAACCAGGGGGTAAGCACACTTTATGGCTATACCAGCATCAACCAAGGAGATGACTTTATTGTTCACCAGCTCAAGAGTGTCAATACCAGCTAAAGGAATGTATCCAAAAACAGAGTTTTAATACTAAGAGATTAGAATCTGCACCCACCCAGTGCATGCGAACAAGATTTATAAATAACACTGGTCTACAATTTTTGAGAAGTCGTCTGCTTCAGAGATAAAAATGTGCTATTTCTTATGTATTTTGATGTGCTGAATTCAAATATGACAATTAAAACAACTGATTGGCTACTGTTTCTAAGATATTTAAGTTTTTACATTTTATGTCTATGTATATTGTGTAGATAGTATAATTTTAATCATAAATTGTAAACCTAGGTCTTTTCATGTGTTTATGTTTGCTTTACATGATAATATTTCACCTGTCCTGTTTATGTAACACTTTAAAAATCAGCAAAAGGGTTATATAAATAAAATTTATTATGAAACAAAAGACAAAAAACTATTCTGTACATAGTTTAGTCCTATTCAGTGTCTACTCGGCGCTTCTTGGCTTGTCTCTTGTATTCCTTAAATGGAGCATCTCTTGTCACTGTCCAGCAATAGTCTGCAAGCATTGATGGGCTCCATTTGCCCTGATAGCCTGCCAGGAGATTCCACTGCTGTAGTCTGGAGCCCAACAGCTCTGCCTTACTCTTGGGTAGTTCCAAATCCCTGACAAGGTCATTCAGTTCACCTTGTGTTAGGAAGTGTGGTTCAGAGCAGGAGGATGGGAGAAAATGTGGGTCCTGTGACATTGATGGTTCAGGGCCAGAAGGTTCATCCTCTTCCTCTTCCTCATCTGACTCAAGTGAGAATGATTCTGGTGCATCAGGAACCGGCAGTCCTTCTCCGTGGGGTACTGGGCGTATAGCTGATGGAATATTTGGATAATGCACAGTCCACTTTTTCTTCTTTGACACACCTTTCCCAACTGGAGGCACCATGCAGAAGTAACAATTGCTGGTATGATCTTTTGCCTCTCTCCAAATCATTGGCACTGCAAAAGGCATAGATTTCCTTTTCCCGTTCAACCACTGGCGAAGATTTGTTGCACAAGTGTTGCAGCATATGTGTGGGGCCCACCTCTTGTCCTGATCTCCAATTTGCAGCCAAAATAAAGGTGATAGGCTTTCTTAACCAGAGTGGTTATACTGCGCTTTTGTGATGCAAAAGTCACTTCACCACAAACATAGCAGAAGTTATCTGCACTGTTCACACAAGTACGAGGCATCTCTGCTCACTTTTGCTAAACAGAAATGTGTCCTTTTGCAAAACCAAATACTGACAAATAAGAGAGCATGACACTATGATTTCTAGAGCTGATATAGGGCAATTTGTTCAGCAGAGTGATGTAAGCTTCGTTATGATTGCATCACCCATGACTTCTAAGAATAACATGATGCAATTCATATCATGTATGACGCAATACCAGCTTCAGATTGCATCATTCATTGTTTTACCTAAAAAGTAAGTACTCTCCAAACCCAATCATAGATTTATACATAGATCCAGTCAAAGATGTATTTTAGTCTTTTCTGGTTTAAATTGAGATCCCTTCTCTTTATAACTCACTTATCCTCCGCCATTCCCAAGTCAAGGGTTGTATATAATGACCCAATAGCATATCTTGAAAACTAGAGCCAATCAACAATTTTAAGCATCATTTTTGTACTCAGTGACCCAGAATTAGTAAAGTTGGACTACATTTATTTCAGAACCATTTTGGCTGTAGAGCAGTGTTATGTGCAGCCAGACACCAGGGCAGTTAGAAGAGCGCAGCAGGGCATGTTGCACATCAGAGAAGCTTTGAAAACCAGATTAATGACTGGCCAGGCTATGTTGTGACAGTTCTGTTTGTTTCTTCTTGATGAAAACCTGCCCTCTTGGTTCACTCTACTTACTTGTAAGCCAACCACCCTCCCTTCCCCTCTTTGATCTCCACTTGAAGAGGCAATAAAGTCATTGCTGTTTCAATCCATGTATTCTTTATTAATTTGTCACACAAGTGGGGGAATAACTGTCAAGGAAGCCCAGGAGGAATGGGGGAAGAGGGAAGCACCAGATGGGGTGGTGGAGGAAGGGAGGAGGGAAGGACAAGGTCACACTACATTTCAAAACTTATTGAATGCCAGCTTTCTGTTGCTTGGGCAGTCCTCTGGGGTGAAGTGGTTGGGTGGCTGGAGGCCCCCTCACTGCATTATTGGGCATCTGGGCGAGGAGGCTATGGAACTTGGGGAGGAGGGTGGTTGGTTACACAGGGGCTACAGAGGTGGTCTGTGCTCCTGCTGCCTTTTCTGCACATCACCAAGGTGCTGGATAATATCATTTTGATCCTCCAGTAGCCTAAGCATTGCTTCCTGCCTCCTCTCATCACACTGACACCACCAATCATCTTGATCCCACCATCTCTCCTCTTGCTCCTGCCACCTGTCCTCGTGTTCATTTTGTGCTTTCCTGCACTTTGACAGTGTCTGCCTCCAGGCAGTCTGCTAGGCTCTTTCAGTGCGGGAGGACTGCATGAGCTCAGAGAACATTTCATCAGGAGTGCATTTTTTTTTGCCTTCTAATCTTTGCTAGCCTCTGGGAAAGAGAAGATATGGGAACTGTTGAAACATTTGCAGCTGTGGGAGGAAAAAAGGGAGAGTACTATTTAAAAAGACACATTTTAGACAACAATTAGTAGACTCATTTACGGAGAACCAAGCTGTTACCATTACATTGCACATGTGCTTTCTTTACAAGGTCGCATTTTGCCTCTTAAATTGAGGGCCTCCGGTTCGGTGTGAGAGATCACACACACAGGATTGGCGGGCAACAGGATTTGGCTTGCAGCCAGACATAATAAACCACAGTATTTTGGCTTCTTTAACCTTCATAACATGTGGGGATGGTTTCAAACAGCAGCATATTCATTTCCCATACCAAGTGTCTGTTGGGTTGGCCATTTAAAAGGAGGGTCTGCGGTTTTGGGGTTAAAGTGCAGCACAAACCCAAATAACCCCTCCCCCCCCACACACACCCAATACTCTGGGATGATCGCTTCACCCCTCCCCCCAGCGCATGGCAAACAGCAGGGATGATTTCTGTTCAGCCACAGGCAAGCAGCCCAGCAGAAATGGACACCTCTGAATGTCCCCGTAATAAAATTCCCCTATTTGAACCAGGTGACCCTGGGAGTACATCTAGTGAAGCTTCACTGAGATGTCCTTGGAGGATTTCCGCTCCATCTCCATACACGTTAACAGACTTTTCTAGTAGCTGTACTGGCTGCCAATGCATCCCAAGTCTTCTGGGTAAATTAATTATTAAACATGCTTGCTTTTAAACCATATACAATATTTACAAATATTTACACTCACCAGAGGTGCCATCTCTGCCTTCAAGATCCAGGAGCCCACTTTGGGTGGGTTGGGAGGGTATTGGCGCCAGGGTAATAAACAGTTCCTGGCTGCCAGAGAAAATGGTTTCCTCGCTTGCTTTGCTGTGCACTATCTTCAACCTCATCATCATCATCATCTTCCTCATCCCCCAAATCTGCATTCCTATTGCTTGAGAATCCATTGACGGAGTCCACACACAGTGTTGGGGTAGTTGTAGGGGCACCTCCTAGAATGGTATGCAGCTCATCATAGAAGTGGCATGTCTGGCCAGGGTTGGCTCTACAGTTTTCGCCACCCCAAGCAGCATGCCGAATTGCTGCCGCGGGTGGCGGGGCAGTCCTTGTGCCTTTAGGGCGGCAGGCGCGTTTGCGCAGCTGCGGCAATTTGGTGGCAGCTTCTATGTTTAGCTGAAGCTGCCCCAGACAGCTAAACATAGAAGCTGCCACCGAATTGCCACTGTTTCGTAAACGAGCCTGCCACCTTAAGAGCACAGGGACTGCCAACTCGGTGCACTGCTTGGGGGCAAAACAACATGGACTGCCGCCCCTTGCAAATTGCCGCCCCAAGCACCAGCTTTGAATGCTGGTGCCTGGAGCCGGCCCTGTGTCTGATGCTGTGACTCAGAGCAGCCGTTTGCCTCTCTGGCTCTTTGGTAGGCTTGCCTGAGCGCCTTAAGTTTCACGCGGCACTGCAGGGGGGCCCTGTTATAGCCTCTGTCCTTCATGCCCTTGGAGATTTTTTCAAATATTCCGGCATTTCATCTTTGGAACAAAGTTTAGATAGCACAGATTTGTCTCCTCATAGAGCGATCAGATCTCGTACCTCCTGTTTGGTCCACCCTGGAGCTTTTTTGAGATTCTGGGACTCCATGGTCACCTATGCTGATGAGTTCTGCATGGTTACCTAATCAGCTCTCCACGCTGGGCAAACAGGAAATGAGATTTAAAAGTTCATGGGGCTTTTCCTGTCTACTTGGTCGGTGCATTGGAGTTCAGAGTGCTGTCCAGAGAGGTCACAATGGAGCACTCTGCTTCCAGAGGCCAATATAGTTGAATTGCATCCACACTACCCCAAATTTGACCCAGAAGGGTCGATTTAAGCTCTAATCCCCTCATCAGGGAGGAGTACAGAAATCGATTTTAAGTTGACAAAAATGGCTTTGTCGTGTGGATGGATGCAGGGTTAAATCGAACTAATGCTGCTAAATTCGACCTAAACTTGTAGTGTAGACAGGGCTTCAGAGTCTGTGACTCAGGCCCTCAGGCAGGGCTGAACAAACAAGTAAATACAGGGAAGCCCAGGCCCTGGGTCAGGGTGGGACAGTACAGAATTTGTGGCTCAGACCCTGAGGCAGGGGCTGAGCAAACAGTGAACAAAGTCAGGCCCCGGTTCCAGAGGGCTTGGGGAGAGGGGAAGATGCAACCCACATGTTGGGTGGCAGGGGGGACGCAGGCCCATCCGCTTCACTGCGTACCAGCCCGGGGCCCTGACAGCGACAGAAGACCCTCTGCTGTGTCAGTGGGGATCCTGGCCGCAACATGCTGACATGGGCTCTGGATGTGCTGCAGCCAGACTAGGGTCGGTTGCCCCCGGGCTACTTCCTACCTCCCTCTCTAGAGGTGCCTGAATCTGGACAGTGTCTTCCAAGGAATCAAGCAGCTTGGCAGCTCCTCAGGGGACTCGGCGAGCGATAGGGTTGGCAGCTCCTCCAGGTAGCTTGCCACAGGCAGGCTTAACAATTTCCCCAGGGCCTGGTCGGCATCAGGTCTCAGCTGGTCTGGCTAGTCTGCGGGTCAATCGCAGACTGCAGGAGTCTCCCCACCGGGAGCTCAGCCAGAGGCGTCTGGCCTCTCTAGTGGCTGTGGCTCTAGTGAGCTCTGGGTTGGACTTTTGTACTTCTGTCCTGCACCCTGACCTCTGGGGAGTGGGCACAAGCTACACTGGATCTGCCCACTATGGCATCCGCAGGGGCTCATCCCTCTCTGGGGTAGCTGAGAACCACACCACCTTGCTACAATTAGGAGTAAAACTACCCTTGTACCATTGTTTTTCCTTTATAAAAATAAATATTCACTTCCCTTATACAATCATTTCAAATTTCCCGCCAGCAGAATATCAAAGGAGATTACATCATTTCATATGAAGAAACAATTATCAAGCAGGAGAGATGCTAATTTCTGTGAAAGGAAATAACAACAAAATACACCAAGAAATGCAGCACGATTGAGACATCCAGGAAGAAACCCAAAGCTCAGTTTACTGAGATAATTGAAGACTATCAATAGTAGAAGAGAATGGAAAGTGCAGTGCAAAGACTGTAATCTGGTCTTAGAAAAGATGATGGAAGGGTTAGGGTTGGGTACGGCTGGCAATGGATCATCTGTGTGAAAGGGAAAGCAGTGTACTTACAGTGAAATAATCTGATTTAGAAATGAAAAATTCCTGCTCAGACATCCACCATGTCAGGAGGAATAGGATTCCTTGTTCAATCCAGTGGGAAAGTCAATGGTGTGACACTATTCCTCATATTCTTCATAGGGATATGATTATGACATGATTATATAATAATTTTGATGTATTTTGTGCAAGATAGGTCATTTAAGGTGTCACTGGAAAAGCTATGATTTGCTGAATATGATTATTCTATTTGTATTCATGTATCGTTTTTGTATCTGAAATTATGAATGTTGACTGTGTATCTGTATTTCAAATGTAGTTACATCTGGGTAACATCCACTGGTGAAGGTGCTTTCAGTCTAGAGAGCTAGTTGAGAAGGGCATACTCAGGGTAATGAGCCATTAGGGAAAACAATTGGCCTTAGGAGAAGCTTATCTCCCACCTGGTGAGCCTTCCTGAGAACACTCCAGAAAGCCTGTAAGTAATGGTAGCCATGACTCTACCAGGGCAGGTGACCAGACCACATGACTCTGGACTCCATCTGGGGCCGTCTGTATTTTTCCACAAACTGGTCTGGGAACCAAGTTTTGAAACAAAGGGTTCTCACCCTATGCTAAAGCTATATAAGGCAGGGAGTGATATCATGCCACACAAGAGGATTCCTGGAGAGACCTGAGGAACAAAGGCTGAACTGAAGGAAGTGCTGGACCCAGGTTAAAATGATTTCTAGCATGTGTATGGAAACCTGAAAATCCTAAGCTGCAAAGCAAATGCAGCTTGTGCCTTGCGTATTTACCAGACTGCTGGTATCATCAGTCAGGGTGAGAAACTGTTCATTCATAGTCAATCTAACTAGTCTGTTAAACTGAGTTTGAGTTTTTAATTGCTGGTAATCTGCTTTGATCGGTTTCCTATCCCTAATGGTCACTTTTGTAGTTAATAAACTTGTTTGTAGTTTAACTTAAACCAGTGTGCCTTTAACTGAAGTGCCTGGGGGGAAATATCAGCTTGGTTAGCCCAAGTGTGCATATTCCCCTCCACTATCAGGGAGAGGGAACAGGGTAACAAATTCATACTGGTTAGTGTTTCGACCTGGGCAGGGTGGTACAGCTCCGGGGTCCTAGGCTGGGAAGCTGGTGGTTACCTTTTCTGTAGCTTCTCTACTGTTGGTTCATGCAGTTGCTGATCAGAAAGCCTGCATGTAACTGCAGCTGGGTGGGTCCCTACCTGTGTGAATGCTGGAGGAGGTGTGAGAAAGAGCCCAGACTGGTAGGTCAGAGGGCTCAGTGGAATCCTAGCTCTAGGTAGCACGCAGGGGGGAATGAATCACAGATGAGTTATAGCAAAACATGCCTAAGACCAAGGGATCTCAAACTGGGGGTCGGGACCCCTCAGGGGGTTGTGAGGTTATTACATGGGAGTCGTGAGCTGCCAGCCTCCATCCAAAACCCCATTTTGCCTCCAGCATTTATAATGGCATTAAATATATTAAAAAGAGTTTTTAACGTATAAGGCGGGGGGGTTGCACTCAAAGGCTTGCTGTGTGAAAGGGGTCAGCCATACAAAAGTCTGAGAACCCCTCCTAAGACAGAGCAATGAATGGTTCTCAGATTTAGAGCATAAGAACAGCCAAACTGGGTCATACCAAAGGTCCATCTAGCCCAGTATCTTGTCTTCTGACAGTGGCCAATGCCAGGTGCCCCAGAGGTAATGAACAGAACAAGGAATCATCAAGTGATCTAGTCCATCACCCATCACCTTTTTAATATGCTATACTATTACTGGCTTATAGAAATAAACTTGACTGGCATTGGTTATCTGGGGTCTTGAATATATTTGATAAAGTAACAAAGTGGGTGAAGGGGTTTACTATACTGTTCATCAACACCAAGTACAATTGTATTGGTTGTAATGTAATTAAAGAGAGAATGGTATCTGTTGGACTGGGTTTGTGCACGTCATCAAATCCATACTTCCCCACCAGTCAACTTCACATCACCAGCCAGCCCCCTACCGGGTAAGTTGTCACTCTGTTAGAAGATGCAAAATCATTCTTTATCTCCCTATGCTTCATACATTCCAACATCTTGTATCTTATAATCATGAGTCAGATCCAAAGTCCTTTGTCATTAAGGAAAAGACTCTCAGTCCTTACTACAAGGGGGATCGTTTCAGGCCCCAGATGGGCAAAGGTATCAGTTATTTTCTTCACATCTGCTATGGGTAGGATCTCTCCCCTACACACTCTCACAATACACAATCATAGACTACATTCGTGTTTTACAATACAGCAATACAGATACACATTCCCTGTCACCCATTCCCAGCTTCTGGCAAACAGGCTATGGACACCATCCTTGCCCAGCCTGGTTAACAGCCTAAATGAACCTGTCCTCCATGCATTTATCTAGTGTATTGACTAGTTGAATGTGTATTTTATTTTTTCACAAAGTGAGTTTTATTGCTTTTAAAATTTTTGTAACAAATAGTCTCTCTTCTCTCTCTCTCTCTCTCTCTCTGTGTGCACACTTTTCTGGATTTCCATTTTTCTTTCAATGTACCATTGCCACACTCAGTATAGACATAGATTATGTAAGCGGGGGAATGGTCTCATTATTGTGGGGAACTTTCCTGGCTTCTGCACTACCCCGGTGAAGTGGGCTAGTGAAAGTATCTGAGTCCTTGCTCCCACTTCCTTTACCCAGAGGCCTCCCTGCCCTTGAGGACTCCCCTTCCACTCTCCTGTCTGGCAGAGTCCTCATAACCCCAACAAGGCTGGGCCCAGGATTCCTGGGGGGCTCGACCCCTAACCCTGCTGGGGTGGTCACCCAGTACAGGGGCTAGGTTGTCCCCATTCTGGAGGGCTTCTCTTGCACTGGGCACCTTCCTGACCCCCTGATCATGTCATACAATTTAAAGCAAATACAAGTTGTTTAATCAACAATTAATTATAAAAAGAATAAGGAAAAATGGGAATGGTTAAAGGAAAACACTTCACCCCGCTCTGTGGCAGGGAACATTACAAATGGTTTCTCTGGCATGTCAGGGCAGTTCACAGTCTGTTCCTTGTAGGTTCCAGGTCACTTTCTCAGGTGCTGGCTGTGTTGCAGGGATGCTGCGGGTGGACACTTGCTCTGGCGGTGGCCACACACTCTCAGACTCTGGGTGACAGGACCCTTCTACCCAGCCTCGCCCCTGCCCTGTCAGGGTTACGATCTCCCTCCAAGTCTGGTCTGCAGGGTCTCTTGGCTGAAGTGTCTCCCTGTGCTGGGCCCACTGTCCAGGGTCCCCCTCGCTCTCTCCAGCTGCTCACCACACCCAGCTACGGACTGATCCAGCCCCAGCTCCAGCTCTAGCTCCACTCTGCATCAGCATGGCTGCTGCTGTTGCTCTGCCTTCAGCTCCCTGGGCTGCTTCTCTGGCCTCTCTGGCTCTGGTTGCTACAGCTCTGCTCCCAGGGCAGGTCTGCTCTGCAGGCTGCTTCTGTGACTCTGCTCTCAGCTCTGACCTGCTCCCTGGGCTGCTTGTCTGGCCCCTCTGGCTGGTCCGGCTATGCTCCCCAGTTCAGCTTGGGCCCCTGCTCTCTCCTTCGCTCAGCCCCACTCTGTCTAACCCAGGCAATTCCAGCTCTCACGGAGGACGGGACGCCCTGGCCTCCTGACTCCCTGATTAGCCTACCGTCCCTGTATATCAGGCTGATCTGGAGCATGGGCTTCTCCCCATTGTTCCTGATGACTGTCAGTTTCAGCATCCTGATTTTCCATTCCACCCTTCCCCTTTTAGTGTTGGGAACTAGCAACCAAAACACCCTTACTGAGTGTTAGTAAGGGGGCAACAGTCCCCTTACATTTATACAGGTGCAACCAAAGGCAGTGGTTGAAGAGATCAGAAGGTACGATCATCGATAAATCAAGAAATGTGTAGGGGAAAAGCAAGGAAGAGATTTCAGACTTATTCGCTCTGATATCTTTGCTTTAACAGCAAGGATCTGCTACTTCTCTTTATACATACACCTCTACCCCGATATAACTGTCCTCGTGAGCCAAAATATCTTACCGCGTTATAGGTGAAACAGCATTATATCAAACTTGGTTTGATCCACTGGAGTGCTCAGCCCCAGCCCCCTGGAGCGCTGCTTTACTACGTTATATCTGAATTTGTGTTATATTGCAGTAGAAGTGTATCTATATTTTATTTCTGATAACTTTTGGAGAAATAAACAATCTCTCTCTCTTTCTCTCTCTCTCTGGGCTGGTCTACACTATGGGGGGAAATTGATCTTAGATACGCAACTTCAGCTACGTGCAGTGAGGACGGGTGAGTAATCGGATCTTAGATACTTCGATCCCCGAGCAATCAATTTTAACCAGCTGATACGGTGGGTAGTCTAGACGTAGCCTCTCTCTCACTCTCTCTGTATTTTAACTTATTCTGTCTATATATCTCTTTCTTTTTCTCCAGTTTTTCATTTTTCAACAAGCACATTCTCCCTTGTGGATAAAAATGACTCTCTTCTTTCTCTCTTCATGAGTTTTCATTTTTATTTCACTTACATTTCTTTATATGCAGATGGATTCCAATCTCACTTGCGCTTGTGTTAATCCACATGAAGCTGATGCAATTGAATCTGGTGTAATTGTGTACAGGAAACTCCCCATAGTGTGTGTTTAGCAGCAGTTGTGGTGTGGTTTTGTATGTTTGTGTCTGTTTCTCAGCCACATCTATAAATGGGGCAAATTTGTCTTTGAATCTGTCTGATAGAGGACAGCTGGTGGAAGACCATTGTGCAAACCTCAGCCTCTTTGCTGTTTCGGTTTGTGCCTTATGGGGTGTGTTTATACTGCAAGTGGCAAGTGTAATTCCCTGCTCCAGTAAACCTACACACTGTATCTTTGACTGAGCTACTGAGCTTTGTGCTAAAAATTGCCTCCACAGCAGAGACTAGCTGCCCAAGCCCAATCTCATCTGAGATCCTAGGTACATATACAGGTGGCCATATCAAAGGGCTGTGTGTGCTGCTGTGTTCTCACTGCTAATTTTATCCTACTAGCTTGATGACCAAAGCCAGTGTATGTACATCTATCCAAGCTCGGAATTACACCTCCCAGCTGCAGGGAACAGGTATCCATGGTTGAACTCTCAATATTTTTCATCTACAATCTATTGATTTTTTGTTATGTCTTCTAGATTTCTTGATATGACACCGATAAGATAAAGATATTTCAAAATCCCAACCTAAAAGTTTTTCTTTAAAGTTCAAGAGAGATTCAAGGAGGTAGAAGAGACATTTCTGCAATTCCATAGGCTCTTAGTTCACCTATACTGGAAGCTCAACCTCTTAATTATATGAGTCTTCCTCTGTTTAATGACAGCTTCACTTTTCCAGTAGAGAGATGCCATGGTACGAGGTTACTCGCTCTTGGTTTCACCTAGTGTAATCGACAGCACAACCTGACTGTGTGCACTCCATCAATACCTAATGACTTTCTTTTTCTAGATACATATTATGGGAAAGGAGAAGGAAGAAACCAAACACTCATCATGGAATTCATCCTCTTAGGGTTTGGGAATGTCTCTGAACTGCAGCCCCTTCTCTTCCTCGTGTTTCTAGTGATCTATGTTGTGACTGTGGCAGGGAACATCCTCATTGTTGCGCTACTTGTGACTGATCAGCACCTTCACTCCCCCATGTACTTCTTCCTGGGGAACTTGTCCTTCCTGGAGATCTGCTACAGCTCTACCCTCCTACCCAGGCTGCTGGCCAGTCTCCTGACTGGGGATAGAACCATTTCTATTAAGGGCTGCATTCTGCAAACATATTTCTTTGGTATCCTGACAGCTACAGAATCTCTGCTGCTCGCGGCAATGTCTTATGATAGGTATTTAGCGGTATGCAATCCACTCCGCTATGCTGCTCTGATGAATGGCAGGATTTGTTGCCAGCTAATGGCAGGGTCCTGGATAAGTAGCTTTCTAGGCTGCACCACAATAAATATTTTCTTGTTCAAATCAAAATTTTGTGATTCCAAAGAAATCAACCATTTCTTTTGTGATTTTTCACCAGTAATAAAGCTGTCCTGTGGTGACACCCAGATTGTGCAACTGCTGACATTTATTGTCTCTGCTCTAGGGACACTTGTGCCCTGTCTACTGGTCCTGACATCTTACATTCGTATCATCACCACCATCCTGAGAATCCCGACTACCACAGGGAGGCAAAAGACCTTTTCCACTTGCTCCTCTCACCTCATTGTGGTTATAGTTTACTATGGGACACTGATTACTGTCTATGTGGTTCCAACAGCCAAAAATCACAAGGTCCTACACAAACTATTCTCTGTCTTCTACACAGTCCTGACTCCCATGATCAACCCTGTAATCTACAGCCTGAGAAACAAGGAGGTCAATGAGGCCTTGAGGAAAACTGTTTTTAAACTAGTTGCTTTTAGAAACAGGCATGGAAGCTTAAAGGACAAATTTTAGCATACAGTAACTCCTTGCTTAATGTTGTAGTTATGTTCCTAAAAAATGCGACTTTAAGTGAAACAATATTAAGCATATCCAATTTCCTCATAGGAATTAATGTAAATGGGGGGCTTAGGTTCCAGGGAATTTTTTATTATGTTATATATATTATATAAATGTATATTATATTCTCTGTATGTGTATATATATGTATATATGTATTATATATATGTTTTAAATAAACAATTGAATACTGTACACAGCAATGATGATTGTGAAGTTTGGTGGACTCAGAGGGAAGGATATTTCCCAGGGAATGCCTTACTGCTAAATGATGAACCAGCACATGGCTGAGCCCTCAAGGTTTGACACGTTGCTGTTAATGTAGCATCACACTCTACAAAGCAGCAGGAATGGAGGGAGAGGAGACAGCATGGCAGACAGAGACATACACCCTGTGGGTGGGTGAGAGAGAGAGAGAGATGCTCATTGCCTCGTTAAGTATGCTGACCCCACTTTAAGTACATTGCCTTTAAAAAGATCCAGAAGTTGAGATAGTAGCAGTAGCCAGCAAACTCTCTCCACCCTGAGCCCTGTACTATCCCCACCCTGCTCTATGTGGAGAAGGGGTAAGTGGGGAGCAGGAGCATGGGGGGAGGGGGACACCCTAACATTAGCTCCCCTCATCCCCCCTCCCCTGCACAGCCAGCAGGAGGCTCCCGGGATCAGCTTCAAGGCAGAGGGCAGGAGCAGCACATGGCAGTGTGGGGAGAGATAGCAGGACTGCTGGCAATTGCTTGCCTGCTGGGCAGCTGCTGCCCAGTAAACTTAGGGGAGTGGGGAGCTGATGGGGCCTGCCAGTCCACCCTGGTTTCAAGCACCTCCCAGGTAGCTCCAAGAAGCTGCTCTTCCTGCAAGCAGTGGACAAAACAGGCAGCTGCCAAACAACACTATAAGGGAACATAGCGCAACTTTAAATGAGCATGTTCTCTAATTGATCAGCAGCGTAACATCGAAACAATGTTAACTGGGATGATTTTAAGGCAGGAGTTACTATATAGTAAAATAGAGATGAACTGATATAGTTTCTTAGTCATGGCCCATTTGAGTCCTTGAGAACAGGATTACCCCTCATTTACCTTACTTCATCTTTCTTTCTTTTACTCTGATACTTTTTCAGCATTAATCTTTCATGCATTTAATACACATTTCTTTATACAAAACTTGATACTGTAAGAGATATTCTTTATGAAAAATGTTTTTTTCTAGAAACACATTTCAATAAAGCACCCTGCTTCATGCATCCAGACATTCATCCATACATGAACACTAATGCCCAAATTCTACAAGGAGCTTAACATCTTTTGAGTGGTTCTGGATCTCTTCCACTGCCACTGAAGTGAATGACATTCATTTTCCACTGATTAGGATCCTCTGTTGTCAATTTTCAGAGTGGTAGCTGTGTTAGTCTGTATCAGCAAAAAGAAGGAGGAGTCCTTGTGGCACCTTAGACACTAACACATTTATTTGTGCATAAGCTTTCGTGAGCTAAAATCCACTTCATCAGATGCATGGAGTGGAAAATACAGTAGGCCATATATACACAGTACATGAAAAGATGGGAGTTGCCTTACCAAGTGGGTGGTCAGTGCTAACAAAGCCAATTCAAATAAAGCGGAAGTGGCCTGTTCTCAACAAAAAGAACAAGAGTACTTGTGGCATCTTAGAGACTAAAAAATTTATTTGAGCATAAGCTTTCGTGGGCTACAGCCCACTTCTTTAGATGCATGGAATGGAACATATATTGAGGAGATATATATACGCATACATATTCAAACCTAAGATGATCGTATCTAGTTTGCATATCAATTCCAGCTCAGCAGTTTCTCGTTGGAGTCTGGTTTTGAAGCTTTTCTGTTGCAAAATTGCCACCCGTAGGTCTGTCATTGAATGACCAGACAGACTCCAACGAGAAACTGCTGAGCTGGAATTGATATGCTAGATACAATCATCTTAGGTTTGAATAGGGACTGGGAATGGCTGAGCCATTACGAACATTGAATCTATCTTCCCATGTAAGTATTCTCACACTTCATATCAAACTGTCTGTACTAACTATCTTGATTATTGTTATATCCTTGGGGGCAGCCGTTTTAGGAAGAAATCACTTGAGGTCAGACGGCAGACAGCTAACAAAACAATCATTTATTTATAGACACAGAGCTCACCTAACCGGCAGAAGCTGGCTGGGCTATCTCCTAATAATCTAACTCAGTTGCCATAGGAACAAAAACCGTGACAACCAATTACACAACATATTCCTCCCCCCAAATAAGAACACCTCCCCTAAATAAAACACACACTAGACTAGAGAAGGAGGGTAGACTGCCTCCATTCCCAGCTAAACCCTGGATTATTTTGCCCCATTACCGTGGGTTTGCCCTAGCTAAAGATCCAGCCGACAAGGAGGCCTTCTGTCTCCAGGTGGACTACAGTGAACTTCTGGTGTTTTTGCACCCGAAAGTACCATGGGCTCAGGGTCTGCAGCACGAACAAGTGAGGAGGTGGTATCAGCTTGTGCTGGGCAAAGGGGTATCTCAGCCGCTGGCAGTAATGGAGAACAGTCAGGAACAGGTGATTGGTGATTCTGTGTCTCACCAGAAGAGGTGAAGTCAGACCACTCAACTGCAGATGTGTCCTGAGGACTGGCATGACCTGGCAACAGCTGTTCTACATGTCGCCGCCAGGTAAGATTCTCTGCAGTTCGGACTGTGTAGGAAACAGGTCCTGTTTGAGTGATGATCTTGGCAGGGACCCATTTAGCTCCGGAAGTATAATTCCGAGCCAAAACTGATTGTCCTGAGCTAAAAGTTCGGTCTTTTGCTCTGGGTGCCCGTCTGATGACTTGATATTGCTGCTGATGTTGCACAATTTGTCGGGGTTCAGAAGGTTTCAGCAGATCAAAGCAAGTGTGCAGCTGTCGTCCCATCATTAGAAAGGCCGGGGATGCCTGGGTCGTAGCATGAGGTGTGTTTCTGTAGGAAAGTAAGAAGGTATCCAGAAGCTTTTGAATGGTTTCTAAGCGTGTTTCATTGTCTGCACAAATCTTTCAGCTAATCCATTGGTGGATGGATGATATGGTGATGTGGTGTATCCCATTTGCCTTCATAAAATTTTGAAACTCCTGAGAGACAAACTGCGGTCCGTTCTTGCTCACAAGTTGTTCTGGTAGACTGAAATGACTAAAGAGTCCCTGTAGTTTTTGGATAGTACTCTCTGCAGTAGTGGACTGCATTATAGAGACTTCTGGCCATTTAGAATGGGCATCTACTGCTACCAAGAACATGCTTCCTTCAAGAGGGCCAGCGAAGTCAATGTGAATACGTTGCCACAGGTTTTCAGGCCAGTCCCATGAGTGTAGGGTGCCCACTGGGGTGCATTCCTCACACCCTGACATGACATACAAGCTTTTGCCTTCTCTTCAATAGCACTGTCCAATCCAGGCCACCAAAAATAGCTTTGTGCAATTTCCTTCATGCGCACTATTCCACAGTAATCGGAATGTAGCTGTTCTAACATCTGTGATCTCAGTGATGGTGGAATAACGACACTTCTCCCCCACAACAAACAACCAGATTGGACTGATAACTCCATCCTTCTGGACATGCAGGCAACAAGGTCGGGTGAGACCAGAGAGGTTTATCAAGATTTTCCATGCATCACCAGGTCCATAACTTGGGACAATACTGGGTCAAGGCGAGTTGCCTTCTTTATCTGAGTAGCAATGACGGGTGTATTCTCTACCTGTTCAAAGTAGAAGATTTCCTTTTGGGCACTATCTTGATGTTTGACCGGCAAAGGCAACCTTAAGAAGCCATCTGCATTGCCGTGCAGAGTGGATTTCCGGTATTTGATTTCATATGTGTGTGCTGAAAGTAACAATGCCCAACGTTGCATAAGACTAGCAGCTAATGGAGGAATGCCGGTGTCGGGTCCAAAAATTGACGTCAGAGGTCGATGGTCTGTGAGAAGAGTAAATTTCTGCCCAAACAGGTACTGATGAAACTTCTGAATTCCCAAAACAATTCCTAATGCCTCATGTTCGATTTGGGCGTAGTTAGTTTCTGCTTTGCTTAGAGTGTGTGAAGCAAAAGCAATAGGTCTCTCTTCTCCCGAAGGCATAATGTGTGACACGACTGCTCCCACTCCATAAGGGGAGGCATCACAGGCCAATTGTAGGGGTAAGGATGGATCAAAGTGCGTTAGAACTTCAGAATTTAGCAATGCATCCTTAGCTTTGTTAAGTGCAACATCACAGGCTTCAGTCCACTTCCAGGCCTTGTTCTGCCCAAGGAGCTCATGAAGTGGTTTTAGCAGTGTGGCTAACTGTGAGATGAACTTTCCATAATAGTTCAGTAGTCCTAGAAACAAGCGCAACTGGCTTACATTTAGAGGTGGGGGAGCCTCCACAATAGCTTTAACTTTTGCAGGAGCCTTATGAAGACCTGCAGAATCAATGATGTGTCCCAAATATTCAACAGAGGGCTTGAAGAATTCACACTTGTCTTTGCGAACTCGTAGGTCATACTCTTCCAGTCTTTGTAGGGTAGCCTCTGAATTCTTTAAGTGATCCTCTTCATTCCTTCCAGTGACCAGGATATCATCCAGATAGCACTGAACTCCTGACAAGCCACACAAGATCTGGTCCATAGCCCTCTGGAACAGGATGGGAGCAGACGTTATTCCAAAGGGTAGGCGACAGTATCGATAAAGCCCCTTATGAATCACAATAGTCAACAGCTCTTGGGACTTTTCATCGACGTGCATCTGTAAATATGCTTGACTCAGATCACTCTTACTGAACTTTTGTCCCCCAGCCAGACCTGCGAAGATGTCATCGATGTGGGGAAGCGGGTATTGCTCTGAGCACAACACTGGGTTGACAGTGACTTTAAAATCACCACAAATCCGGAGAGAGCCATCTTCCTTCACTATTGGAATGATAGGAGTGCCCCATGGGTTATGTGTAACTGGTATTAGAACTCCATTGGTGACCAGGTGCTCCAGCTCTGCTTCAACTTTTGGACTGATGGCATATGGCACAGTTCGGGCTTTCAGATATTTTGGTGGACTGTCAGGTTTAATGTTCAATGTCACAGTGATTCCTTTCATACTTCCCAAATCCTCTCCAAAAACAGCAGCATGTTTCCTTAGTATAGGGGTTAGACTGGTTTCTTCTTTAGTCAGCCGGTGCACTTCTGCCCAGTTCAGCTGAATCTTCCCAAGCCAAGACCTACCCATTAAGGCTGGGTAGTTACCTCTCACCACAAACAGTGGCAACTTAGCAGCCTGTCCATTGAGCTCCACCTTAACATCAATAGTGCCCAACATGGGCACAGCTTCTCCCGTATACGTCTTCAGAACAGTTTTTGTTGCCTTAAGTGGAAGATGCTGTAGCTTTTCTTTATACACAGTCTTGGAGACCAGCTAGACGGCTGCACCGGTGTCCAGTTCAATGCGTATAGGTTTGCCATCCAACAACGGGATTACCCAGTATTCATGTGAGCCCACTGCCAAAGACAAAACATGCAGTGGCACTTCCTCTTGCGATGAAGTGTCATCTTGATCATCCTGGGTCTGCTCTAGGGAATGTAGGGTTCCTCTTTTTGTCGGCCAGACCATAGGCCTCTTTTTCTTTTGTTTACAGGCACACTCAGTGTGTCCCTTTTTGCCACAGTGTCAACACACCAGATCCTTACACCAGCATTCTGATGCCTGGTGACCTGGCTTACCACAGTGATAACATTCCTGACTCTGCACAGTTTTGTGGGTAGGTTCTTGTGACACTTTTTGCACCCTAGGGGATGCACCGATGTATTGCGCCTCCTTTGTAGCCAGTTCCATGGATACAGCAATATCAACAGCCTTCTGTAATGTAAGCTGATCCTGTCAGTAGGCGCTTCTGTATAGCTTCACTGTACAGGCCACACACTAACCTGTCACACAGGGCATCATTTAACTTCTCTTTAAATTCACAGTGTTCTGCTAGCTTTTTAAAAATTGCCACAAATTGTACAACTGTTTCATCTTCTTTTTGGTCCCTTTTGTGGAACCAATATTTTTCAGCAATTACCAGTGGTTTTGGGGAAAAATGGGACCCCAGGATTTCCACAATGTCACTGTAAGATTTAGTCTCAGGCTTAACAGGGTGTAGTAAGCTGCGTAGCAAGGAGTAGGTTTTAGCCCCTACAACACTTAAGAATATTGGCACCTTGTTCTCTTCTGTAATGTCATTTGCAATAACAAAAAGCTCAAAATGCTCAGTATACACATGCCATTGAACTAAATTCTCATCAAAAGGTTCCAGTGGCCTGGTCAGAGTAGCCATGATTTTTAGTTTCACTTTCACAGTCAGTGCAAACAAGCAGTTTTTGTGTTTATTTGTTCTTTACCTTGACTCCTACTTCCTTCTGTTACTGGAGCAGCACTGGAATCCCATCTATTGTCGCCACTTGTTATATCCTTGGGGGCAGCTGGTTTAGGAAGAAATCACTTGAGGTCAGACAGCAGACAGCTAACAAAACTACCATTTATTTACAGACACAGAACTCGCCTAACCGGCCAAAGCTGGCTGGGCTATCCCATAATAATCTAACTCAGTTGCCATAGGAACAAAAACCGTGACAACCAAATACACAACAATTATCACTTCAAAAGTTTTTTTTTCCTTACTTAATTAATTGGCCTCTCAGAGTTGGTAAGACAACTCCCATCTTTTCATGCTCTCTCTCTCTCTCTCTCTCTCTCTCTCTCTCCACATATCTCCTCAATATATGTTCCATTCCATGCATCCAATGAAGTGGGCTGTAGCCCACGAAAGCTTATGCTCAGATAAATTTGTTTATCTGTAAGGTGCCGCAAGTACTCCTGTTCTTTTTGCAGATACAGACTAACACGGCTGCTACTCTGAAACCTGTTCTCAACAGTTGTTTATTTTGTAGTGCTGACGAGGCCAATGCAATCAAGGTGGATGTCGTCCATTTCCAATAGTTGACAAGAAGGTGTGAGTATCAGCAGAGGGAAAATTACTTTTTGTAGTGACCCAGCAACTCCCAGTCTTTATTCAGGCCTAATTTGATGGTGTCAAGTATGCAAATTCATTCCAATTCTGCAGTTTCTCATTGAAGTCTGTTTTTGAAGATTTTTGGTGAAGAATTGCCATTTTCAAGGCTGTTCTTGAGTGTCCAGGGAGGTTGACATGTTCTCCTACTGGTTTTTGAATGTTACAATTTTTGATGTCTGATTTGTGTCTATGCATTCTTTTGCATAGGGACCGTCCGGTTTGGCCAATGTACGTGGCAGAGGGGCATTGCTGGCACATAATGGCATATATCACATGGGTAGCTGTGCAGGTGAACGAGCCACGGATGGTGTAGCTGATGCGATTAGGTCCTATGATGGTGTCCCTTGAATAGATATACAGTCAGAGTTGGCAATGGGGTTTGTTGCAGGGATTGGTTCCTGGGTTAGTGTTTTTGTTGTGTGGTGTGTAGTTGCTGATGAGTATTTTCTTCAGGTTAGGGGACTGTCTGTAACTGAGGACTGGCTTGTCTCCCAAGGTCTGTGAGAGTGAGGGATTGTCCTTCAGGATAGGTTGTAGATCTTTAATGATGTGTTGGAGAGGTTTTAGTTGGGGGATGTAGGTGACGGTTAGTGGTGATCTATTACTTTCTTTGTTGGACCTGTCCTGTAGTAGGTGACTTCTGGGTACCCTTCTGGTTCTATCAGTTTGTTTCTTCACTTCAGGAGGTGGGTATCATAGTTTTAAGAATGCTTCATAGAGATCCTTGGATATGAGTCAACAGTGTTACCTTGTTGCCAAGAAGGCTAATGGCAAAACAGGCTGCATTATTAGGAGCATTGCCAGCAGATGGAGAGAAGTGATTATTCCCCTCTAGTTGGCACTAGTGAGGCCACATCTGGAGTATTGCATCCACTTTTGGGCCCCCTACTACAGAAAATATATGGACAAGTTGGAAATAGTCCAGAGGAGGGGAATGAAAATGATTAGGGGGCTGGGACACATGAGGGAACTGGGCTTATTTAGTCTGCAGAAGAGATGAGAGAGGGGGGATTTGATAACAGCCTTCAAGTACCTGAAGGGGGTTCCAGAGATCATGTATGTAGGCTGTTCTCAGTGGTACCAGATGACAGAACAAGGAGCAGTGTTCTCAAGGTGCAGTGGGGGAGGCCTAAATTGGATATTAGGAAAAACTGTTTCATTAGGAGGGTGGTGAAGTACTGGAATAGATTACCTAGGGAGGTGGTGGAATCTCCATCCTTAGAGGTTTTCAAGGCCCTCGTTGGCAAAGCCTTGCTTGGGATGATTTAGTTGGGGTTGGTCCTGCTTTGAACAGGGTGTGATGGGTTTGGTCACAGAGACCCCCTGAGGACTGTCACCTGATGTTAAAAATCTGGTCCTAAGGAGGAATCAGACACATCACAGAACAGTGTGAGGTTCTCCCCATGAGCATATAAGAACAGGCACATTGGGTGAGACCAAAGGTCCATCAAGCCCAGTGTCCTGTCTGCGGACAGTGACCAATGCCAGATGCTTCAAAGGGAATGAACAGAGCAGGCAACCACTGAGTGATCCATCCCCACTGTCCAGTCCCAGCTTCTAGTAGTCAGAGCATAGGGTCGCATCCCTGCCCACCTTGGTTAGTAGCCATTGATAGACCTGTCTTCCATGAACTTATATTTCTTTCTTGAACTTTGTTAGCATTTTGGCCTTCATAGCATCCCTTGGCAATGAATTCCACAGGTTGATCGTGCAAGTTGTGAGAACAAGTCCTTCATAAGAACATAAGAATGGCCATACCGTGTCATACCAAAGGTCCACCTGATTCTAGCCCAAGTGGAATTATAAATCCAGGCTAAAATCTTCATTGAGAGTCAGGTGAAACTGAAACCTGCTGGGTCAGTTCAGAGATCGGAGTAGAGATTGTGGGGCTGGTTTGAGGTTATTTCACCAAGTGATTCCTCACACACACCCCTGACTCCCTGCCCCAAAATCAGCCATCTCTATCTCTGCACTTAAACATCTCTGAGCCCCTTCAAAGTCATACAAACCCTCTTACCAATGTGTTGCTATGGAAAAGAGGAGGCCAAAACTCTCCAGAAACTCATTTCCTTGTCCTTGGAAATATAAGGGTGAGTTTTCAAAAGGTGCTTAGGGGATCTGTGCTCCAAGTTCCCTGTGTCCTTTTAATCTACCTACTTACAAATATATTCACAGATGTCCCCGGTCTCTTACATTGCATATTGTCTTTCCAGTTGGGAATGTGCATTGTTTTCCAGCAAGAGGAGAAGTCTCTCTCTCTTTGGTTTTATAAGCATTATTTTTCCATCAATGAAAACACCATTCATCTCACTACACAGGGACAGACCCACGTAAATCTCTCCAATCCTCTTATTTCTCTCCTTGAAAGGGCTTAGCCGCAATATCACAGGAATTTCTTGGAACCATAGATACTAACAACACCCCAGCCATTGCTGACTGACAGTTAGGAGTTGACAATTCTAGATAGCAAAGAAAGAACCCATAGAGATGAGTGTGATACACGTCCCTGCTCTGAGTGACATGGCTAGACAGGAGGCGGATGGGGATAGATAGAGAGATAGATAGATAGATAGATAGATTAGATAGAGGGGGTAGATGGGGATAGATAGATAGATAAATAGATAGACAGACAGATAGATTAGATAGAGGGGGTAGATGGGGATAGATAGATAGATTAAATAGGTTGCTTCCACAATGATAGCATCCTTCAGAGGCATTTGGCACACAACTTTATGTGATTCATCACTGTTTATATTTCCTGCAATGGTAGCTTCAGACCAATGATTTCTGCAAGTAATAATGGAATACAGAACATGAAAGGATTTTATACAGTCCTCTGTATGATCAATCAAATATTACCTATTTCATCTACTCCAGTCTGTAAAATAAAACCGAGCATAAATCTGTGCCATTGACATAATGTTGACTATTGGGGTTGATTCCTGTCTTCTCTTAGATGTGGCCATTTTAAAAGCCAAGCACGGTGTGAACCCTTTATTGGTTTTGGTGATGGGCTTTGTGACTATGGTCTAGGTCTGTGTCCTGGCATCTCCAGCTGCTCGTTTGTAAATCCAGCTGGTTGTTGGGATTCTCTAGGGAGACAATGAATCGTCCTTTCGGTGAATCGGTGTAATGTCAACTCTTTCCTGTGTGCTCCGCCCTGGAGACCCACTCCAGCCACTACCCAGGAGCCTGACAGACCCAGCGCAGAAGTGAAACCCGGAGATTTGAGGTGAAGTCAAAGGGCACCTGCGGGTCCTATGTGCAAAGGAGCCTTTGTGGAGGTACAGAGCTGGAAAGTGATGTTTTCCAACCAAGGCCAGCTCTAGGTTTTTTGCCACCCCTTGAATTGTGCTGGTTTGTTGGTGCCTGGAGCCAGCCCTCTTTCCAGCCTTCAATGCCCGCTTTCACTCTTGTCCCCAAGGCTCTGCTGTGCTCTGCTGTTTGCTCCTTGCTGCCCCCTGGGAGTGGATTGGAGAAGTGGATTCTGCAGCCCGTCTATTTCTCACTGACCCCAATTTTGTATTATTATTAAAACCAGAAAATGAATATTTTGAAGAGGTTATTTATTTATTTATTCATTTAACCCAGGATTTTTTTTTCTCCTTGGACCACAAAACCCAGCATAGGTGAAAAATTATTCAACTAACCAGACAAAGAAACAGAAAACAAAGCAAAGACACAAAGAAACCTGGTGGCTGGCCATGACAAAAGCTGAGTGATCACGGCCCTTCTGCTGGAATGTGTCACTGACCGGGTGACACTGAGCAGAATTCCAGCATGGTGAATTGAAGAGGGTCTTAGACAGAACCAGAATGAACCAGGCTGAGGCTCTGTGGCCTGTATTATGCAGGAGCTCAGACTAGTTTCTCATACTGCTCCATTCCAGCCTTTAAGTCTATGAATCTGTGCCTGACTGGGAGGTTTTGAGTGGGTTCAGAATTTGTCTCCTGAAGAGGAAAGAAAGAGGAAGGGACCCAACTAAGGATGTTCTGTCCTTTGTGGGAAATTGTATAAATTCCTTCACCCTGCGCAAAATCAAAGGGGAGGACTAATGTATCACTGGAGAAGTAACCTGAGGCCAGATTTTTCCAAGCACTGAGGCATCAATGTACATTTTCTGAAGCACGAGGCATCCAACTCCCATAGGTGTACCTCAGTTCTCAGGCTGTGAGATGGAGATGATCGAACTTTCCTACCTCATTGAGGTGTAGTGGGGATAGATGCAATAAAAAAAATTATGAGGTGCTCATATTATGGTGATTGGGGGACATCTGTGTGTCTAAGACAAAAAAAGTCTATTACCGGGAGTGTGATGTAAAGATCACTGACAAGAATGGAATGAATCCTTCCATTGTCTTCATTTGGCTTGGGTCATTCCTCGATACAGCAATTAATGGATATTCCTTCCCAGGACAAAACTGCTGGTTTGGTGACATGATTAACGTGATCAAAAGAGTTTAGTGTACAAAAAGTGTCTTAAATCTTTGTACCCTGATGAAAAAGGTCATTACTACTCCATGGGAAACACCCCGTTGCGTACAGTGTGAGCTGTGTCAGGCCCTGTGTTCATAACCCTGAGACTGCAAAGTTATGAGTTGTTGCTCGAAATGTCAACTGTAAATGTCTTCACAAGAGGAAATGTGGTTATCACCAAGCAGGAACTAATTGTGATGCAGAGGATGCGTCCCCTAATTGGGTCAGAAACTGTGACTGAAGCAGAGAACGCTCCGAACTATCATATTAGTAGAAGAGTCCTGGGTAGATTCATTAGTATAGCTAAATACCAAATCAGACTCATTTATTAGATAGCAGGTTTAAAACAAAGAAAAGGAATTGTTTCTTTACAAAATGCATAGTCAACCTGTGGAACTCCTTGCCAAAAGAGGTTGTGAAGGCCAGAACCATAACAAGTGGGGGAAAAAAAACCTAGATAAATTCATCATGGAGGATAGGTACATCAATGGCTATTAGCTAGGATGGACAATAATGGTGTCCCTAGCTTCTGTTTTCCAGAAGGTGGGAATGAGCAACAGGGGAAGGATCACTGGATGATTCCCTGTTCTGTTCATTCCCTCTGGAGCACCTGGCATTGGCCACTGTCAGAAGACAGGACACTGGGATAGATGGATCTTTGGTCTGACTCGGTATGGCCATTCTTATGTTCTTTACAACCAGTCTCAACAAATAAAAGGTTCTTGTGATCTCAAAGGACCAGCCATATACCCAGGTCAACATATAACTTAGATCGTACCCAAAAATCACACTGGTGCCAATCCTTTAGTATCTACAATCTAAAGTTTGAAAGAAAGAGAGAAAGAAAGAAGAGTTAAAATTTGCTGAAGGAATCAATTACATATAGTAATGGCAAAGTTCTTGGTTCAGGCTTGTAGCAGTGATGGGATAAACTGTTGCCTTAAGACAAGTCTCTGGATCACATCCACAGCTTGGATGGGTCATGCAGTCTTTTGTTCAGAGCTTTAGTTCATAGCAAATTTCCTCCAGAAGTAAGACACAGGATTGAAGAGAAAAGGGAGGTGTTTCCAGGGCCCTTTTTAGCTTTTGCCATGTGGAGGGCATCCCATTGTTCTTACTGAGAAAAATTACAGCAACAAGAAGGAGTCTGATGTCATATGGGGAAGTCTCATGTCCATGCATTTTGCCTAGTCACAGCAGGAAATTCCCATGGTCCATTGTCAGATAAATGTTCTTTCGATGGATCACTCAATTTGAATAGGCCCTCTAAGATGTGCTGGCTAATTACCTTGTGACCGTTACCCCAGGAGCAAACATTTGAAAACCAAGTATAGAGCCAATATTTATACCTTCACATACAATAATGACGCACGCACACAGAGAGCATAACCATAGCCAGCAAATCAGAATCTCTTCATAGACACCCACTCCAAAACCTTTGTACAACATTTGCCTCAAATATAGAACAGTGGTTGCAACAGTGATCTATATGGTCACATTTTAATCAGATAACATCACAGGGGAATGCTAAGAATGGATACCGTTAGGACTAAGCTCACCAGGGGACATGGCTGTTCCAAGGCTATTTCACTTGCTATAGGTAATTAAGGATTCATTAGAGCAGAGACTTGAGTCACCTCCTGAGTCCCAGAAAGTGTCCTCACCCCTGGGCTGTAGAGTGACTCGCTTCCCTGCTCTCTCTGCCCAGGACATATCATCAGCAAGGCGCCTAGGGGATTTTGGTGCTTACAGGGTGCCCGCTTTGAGGATCTTGGTGGTACGTCCGATTTAGGCACATAAGGTGGCAGTTAGGTGCTGAATATACCTTGTGGATCTAGCCCTAAAACACACATTGAATGAAAGCCCCTGGCAAGTGGCTGTCTGGCGCTCCTAGGCTCCTTCCAGAATTCAAACCTGTCTGCCCAGGCTGAGATTTTCTAGAGCTCCTGAGGGGTTATAATAGGCATGAGGTGCCAATATCTGCGGGGCAGCTCGGAAACCCTCCGCCTGGCTGTTAGAGGGGCGTTAAAAACCATGTTTTCATTCATTCACTTCAATGTTGGTTCTCTCAGCCTGGGATACTGGGAGGTGTGTTGGGGGGGAGAGGGGGAGGGGTGGAATGAGGCGCACAGAGTGTGCTGGGGGACTAGGGGAAGTTGCGGGCTCATCTCTGCTAACAGTGCAGTTAGTCTGTGTCTGTAGCTGTGTGTGGGAGTCACAGACAGGCAGCGGCAGACAGGAGTTTTCTCACTCACTGTGTCTCCCCTGTGAGCTGTAGAACTGCAGCCCCCTCCAGCAGAGAGTTTGTCCTTAACCAGCAAGGGCAGGTTTCTGTCTGAGCTCAGCCCGGCTTCCCCTCAATATGTGTCCCGTGGGGAGCGCTCTGCCGGTCGCCGCGAGGAGGGTGGGCAGGCTGCCTTCGGCGGCTTGCCTGCGGAGGGTCTGCCGAAGCCGCGGGACCAGGGGACCCTCCGTGCTCGAGGTGGCAAAATGCCTAGAGTCACCCCTGATTTTAATGTAAACAACTGCAATGATAGAAATCCCTAGAAATTTGTGCTTAAAATACAAAACAAACAAATAAACAAACAGTTTTCAGTGCTTTGAAACCAAACTGTTCTACTAAAACTACACTTTAAAAAAGTATTAAGATCAAAATGTGCTGATCAAACAGGGAGAACAAAATTTTGTATAAAACTGAGCAATAAGCAACACAACACTGTTAACAAAATTGTTAAAAAAAACACATTTTGTTATTATTTGTTGTTTTAAAAACAAAATAGATGTCCAAATTTGAACCGTGTTGTGTTTTCAATTTTTTGTTACTGTAAAATCTGAATTTCTGTGCTATGTAAGTAAAGACTCAATCTTGCTCTCTACTAATTAGAAATTAATTAAATATTGTAAATTCAAATAAAAAATAACAGTTATATTATAACACACTGAGGCAATGGGTATATGTCCAATCTGCTAAAGGAGAATCCCAACTTCTAGTATGTGTCATCATATTTTCTTACCACTTTCTTTATTTTTTTGGCTGGCTCATTTTGTGTAGCTGTGGATGGGCCGGGATTTTCATTATCTTCTCCATCAGTGCACCCTTCTCATTTTCAAAAAATTAATTGATCCACATCAGATTGAAATACTGAAAAACATAGTCCGCCTTTTTTACAGTTGTAAATGGCAGACTGTGTGTATGTTGCTAAGGTTACCTTGCAGTGAATGCACCGTTATACTCACAAGACTTAAACTTGACCTATAGCAGCATGTTTTTTGTCTATACTCTATCCAACATATGCAGCTCAAAATATTACACTTATATAGCTTTTACTTAAATTACTTAAATTATATGAGTCATAGAATTAAAGATTTACCAAGAGCTTGACTGAAGAATGCAATTTCGCTAGCTGATCACCTTTTGGCGGAGGTCCACATTCCGGGAACCCCTGGTCTATAGTAAATACTATAGAAGAACCTAGGGCAAAAATCAATCAACAATCATGAGAGAAGAACAAACAAAAGCAAGAGCACAGTGTATGTGTGTCTCATTAATGTTTGCATCATAAGTGAATGCAACATGGTAGCTGTCCCAAGCAGACTCGATATCAGTCAGTTCTGCGTTCTTGGGGAACCAGGGTGCAGTATCCCGCCTGACACATAAAAGACACTCCTCACCCCCTAGCCTCTGCTTAAACCAAAACCCATCAGAGGAAAAAACTTGCAGAGAGCAGTGAAGGGCATTGGGAGATACACCAAAGTCCTTCCTGACAAGGGTGATAAGATTAAGACATCTCCATTAGCATTCAGAATGGAGAACAGACACAGCTCCCCTAGCCTCATCCGAATGAAAGATGGGAGAGGGAGACATCTCAATTTACATTGTGACAAAGTTCCTCCTCTACCTTGATGGGTCCTGCTCTTATTGGCAGATTTGCTCACCTCAGTGATCTTCCCCACAATCTGGGTCAACTCCTCCTGTGTTTGATCAGGAGTTGGGAGGTTTGGGGGGAACCCGGGCCCGCCCTCTACTCTGGGTTCCAGCCCAGGGCCCTGTGGATTGCAGCTGTCTATAGTGCCTCCTGTAACAACTGCATGACAGCTAGAACTCCTTGGGCTACTTCCCCATGGCTTCCTCCAAACACCTTCTTTATCCTCACCACAGGACCTTCCTCCTGGTGTCTGATAACGCTTGTACTCCTTAGTCCTCCAGCAGCACACCCTCTCACTCTCAGCTCCTTAGTGCCTCTTGCTCCCAGCTCCTCACATGCACTTCCTCTCCTCTGGCTCCTCCCTCCCTGACTGGAGTGAGCTCCTTTTTAAACCCAGGTGCCCTGATTAGCCTGCCTTGATTGGCTGCAGGCTGTTCTAATTAAAGTAGCTATCTCCACCGCCTTCTAGAAAGATCTTAATTGGCCCCAGGTGCCTTGATTAACCTGGAGCAACTGCCATTTGGTTACCAGGGTACTAGGGATTTGTTTAGCCTGGGGCTAACATACCTGTTTCTCAGTACTTTACTGTAGCCGTCTGGCCTTGCCCCATCACAACATACAGAATGAAGAACAGACACAACTCCCCTAGCCTCATCTACATGAAAGATGGGACAGGGAGACATCTCAATTTACATACAGAATGGAAAACAGAGAACCGCACTGAACTCTGGGAGTGGAAAAAGCAGGGAAACACTGCATCATGGGAATCTGTGCTCCAGATGCTAATGGACCTATGACTGCACACACCCAGCTCAGCAGTTATCAGACCAATTCTAGTAATGAATCCTTAACTGAATCCAAATAGTGAAGCAGCCTAGTTGCATTGAGAGCTCCCTGGAAGAAAACATCAGCCATAGCCAAGAGTGATCAGCTCCTATTGTCTAGCCTAAAGAAAACCCTTGAGTCATCAGCTTACCTACTTACCCTCTAATCAGGGTTCTGATGCTTAGATCCAAACTATGCATCAGTTCCCTTCGGACTTCATCTTCTCCTGACTGATCTTGCTGGGGGCTCTGCCTGTCTCCTACCTTCAGGATCCTGAGCTACCACCATCACCGGGGAATCCCGACCAGTTCAAGCCTCATGGAGTGGGTGAGATCCCCCCTTTATCTCTCTCTCTATCTGTTTTCCTTTCTACCTTAGGCATTAACCTTTAATAGTGTATGTTATGTTGGTTTAGCCCTCCTTGTGTAGTTATCATTTTTATTCAATAAATAACTTCTATGGTTAACTTGGTTGCTTCTCTCTCTTGCTGAGATGCAGCTCGAAAGTGCTGCTTCATCCAGCCCAGTGAGTCCAGAGACATATAAGAGGTCAGCTTGACAGTACTGATTGACCCTGGTCCGCTCAGACTTGCTCTGCTAATGTATGTGTGGGTGTGTGTGTGTTCATCTGGTTCTGGGGCTGGATGAACCCAGACCTAGGGAACCTAGGTCCTGCAGGGTAGCTCCATTGGGAAGGGACTTGCAGAAGGGAGAAGTAGAGCTCCATATGAAAACACAAATGACACAAGCAGTACATTGACAGAATTACAGAATCCCCCACGCCCATCACCCGAAGAGTAACCCCAGTAAATGAGCATACCCCAAGGTAATGGGCAAATCTGGTAACAGACTGCAAGCACTATAGACCCCAATTCAGCACTATACTTGAACATGCGTTTAATATTAAGCATGTGAGAATTCCCACTGAGTTCCATAGCACTAATAATATGCTTAAAAACTAGACATGTACTAACATTACCTTGCCTGAATTGGGGCCCTAAGGAACAACACACAGACAAGGTCAGTGGTGGGGTGAGATGGATTAGGACCAGGATTCCATCCAGCCATAGGTCCATCAAAGAAGCAAAGAACTCATGACATTTCTGGCTCAACAGGCTGCCAGTGCTGTCCCCTTAGCAGATTCCAATAGTCTCTGGCAGTAGGTAACTTCTGTATGTTCTTGGGCACTCGCTCAGTGTAGGCACTGGATCCATGTATGCTGTCTTAATCCAGTTTTGGTTACAGAGCCATATACACCAGAGCTACTATGGGACTTTTTCCAGTCAAGGAGCCAGGGCCTTATCCTCAGCATGAGAAGTGATGTGCTACATTCTCCATATCTTTGAATCTTAGAATCTACATTAGTGAGGTGACCAAATCCCACTGGAATTCAGTCAGAATTGGACACTAATTCCCTCCAGGTCTCTTGAAAATACCAGCCTAAACCAAGATCAGATGCCTTTATAAACAAAGCATTCAAGTTCAACCATAATTTGCTGGGCTGCATGCAGGAATCACTGGATGAAGTTCACTGTCCTGTGTTATGCCAAATGTCAAATGAAATGGGCCCTTAAAATATATTATGGATTTTGCAGACTTTTATTCATTGTCTTCGATGAGTCCTGCTCACTTGGGAAAGCACTATTCGGGAAAGGATGGAAGGAGTTTGCAGAAAAAGGGTCTTAAGTAATGGCATCAGACCTGGATGCTAATGGCGTGATTCAACAAAGCGTTGGAGTCTTACAGGCCATTGTTGCTCAGCTCCTTGCTTCAAAAAGAAGTATTGCATAGTAGCAATGAGTCTACTAATTTGGGTTCCTTCATTTAATTTCAGCCTATCTGGACCTTTTTCTCCAAAAGTGCTGAGCACCGACAACCCCAGCCACGCCTACTAAGAGTACTCAGCAAAAACAAAACAAACCAGGTCAGAAGCTCACAAATGGGGCATAAAGAAGAAGAGGCACTCAAATTTAGTGGACACTTTGGCAAAAATTGGCTTTTGGGCTTGATTTGGAAAAATTGCGAAATTTCACCCCCAGAAAAATCAGAACAAGAGACCTATCACCTGTGTGGGTGCTCTCAAAGAAATTCGAAAGTGGATAGCTTTGCAGCAAGCCATATAATCGTGATTCTTAGTTTTAGCTCAAAGTCCCTGTGGAGAAAAGCTCTTTGTGTTAAATATTCAAAGACCTTCAAATAAGGAGTGAGAAAGCTCATAGCGTACATCTCCGGATCCAGAAAGGGACGACTCCAGCAAAAAAAAAAAAAAAAAAAAAAAGACAGATATAGCTTGACATCTTGACATAAACAAATTTCTAAATTAGACATTACCAAAATAAAATAAAAATTTTATAAAGGGAAATCAACAACCATAAATCATTCAGGGTTTCTGTATATAACAACTATCCATCTTTCCTGTCTTTCCCTAACACACACACACACACACACACACACACACACACACACACACACACACACACACACACACACACTTCAAGATTTTGGGTAACTCTTAATAGTAATAATTGATATGAGCTGTGAGGGAGGAACAAATGTGGATGAAATCAAATGTGTTCACAAGTGATGCAAGTGGAAAACTTGCAGATTGAACATTTTATTTCATTGCACATCCCTGGATTCCCACCAAAGAAATGACGAGCTTCCCAAAATTTAGCCCATAAAATACTTATGAAAATATCGGGTTAAAGAACAGTGCATCAGGCAAAAGCTTGAGCCATGGTTCTGTGGCACCAAGAATATGCACCCCCATTAACAAAGTTCTATTACAGCAGGCCATCAGGCAAGCTCTGATTGGGGCAGTGACCAACGTTTGCACAGGGGTGTTTCACTGAATCAATCATTGTCCTCTGACCAGGACACAAGAGACGAAAAGGAAGAGTAGCTCGCCATGGGAACAATTTTCCAAGGGATGTGGTGGGTTTTCCATCAATTGGAGTCTTTAAGTCAAGACTGGATGTTTCTTCCTAGAAGATACAACTAGAAGTGATGCGCTTAAGGCAGGAATCATGGGGTGAGAATCCTCTGTCTTGTGTTGTGCAATGGTTTGGCAGAACTCATTTATAATTCTGATGGATGATATCAATGCTTTTTAAAGCATTTTTTAGATTTTTATTGATTTAAATTTTCACAGTTGTGTGAAATTGGGGGCCGAGGAGGAGAGTATTTAATGACATTAAACATGGAGGTTCAAAAAGCTGAAGCTTTGTAAACTATTAAAACACAATTTGTCAACATCCCATATCAAAATGTACAATAAATATATTTCAATCAACAAATCATACCTGTTTTTACTACTAATTTACTTGTAACAAGCCTAATTCAAAAGTCTTAATCACTGGATTTTGACAATAATAATTTTAAGCACCATTTTTATCCTTTGCATATCCATAAATTTAAGATATTATCGATGGAAATATTTTTCTCAATTTATGTATGTGCACTGAAATTGATGTTTACAGTTCTGTCTTCTGAATGCAGCACTGGATGGTGCAGCATCATTAGACCTGGTTGAAATTTCCAGCTTTCCATTTAAAGACGCTGATTCAATGCAACTGACATGTTTTGTGGAGCTCTATTGATTTACTTGAAATTTTTGATGGGGAATTATTGAAATGTTTTATTTTGGCTTTATTATATTATATAACATAATAGTCAAAACGAGACCTGAGTTCTCAATGACACTATTCCTAGGCCAGAACAAAAGGGATTCTGCCATTATGGAGACAGCTTATGGCAGATTCAAACATCTTGCTCTGCACAGACAGCAATGGGGGGGAGGGGCTGCCTACTGGTTTATGTCTTATGACCCTTACAGGTTTGTTTCAGGATTTCAGACAGTTGCCTGCTAGTTTAAGGAAGGGATTTTTTCTACCCTTTTTTTTTTAATCTCCTTCCCCTGAAGCATCAGGGATGGCCAGGGCTGGAGATGGGACAGTGGCAGAGAGTCCTGGGGCTCTGAGGTGGCACCAAGAATTTTGTCTCTCTCTGAGGTGCTGGGCTGGCTGATTCTTGCTCACATTACCAGGGTCTAACTGATCAGATATGTGAGGTCGGGGAGCATTTCCCCCCTGCTCAGACTGGCAGTGACCTTGGTATGTGCATGGGGGTCACTTCCCTCTGCAGCGTGTGTGTGCGGGTTACTTGCCAAGATTATCTGGGTGTCTCTCACTTAACCATTTCCCTGCCAGTTTGGAGGCCTCAGGTACCAGAGCACCTTGGTCACTCCTGCTCACTGCCTGTGGCACATCACAGCCTTATCTCCTGAGGGCTGTGATACTTTGATCTCCTTTGGGTTGCGGGGTTTGGTGTCAAGGTGCTGGTGGTGGGAGGCTGTGGCGTGTGATGTTCAGGGAGTTGGACGAGATGATCTGGAGATCCCTTCTAGTCTGACACTCTATTGGTTCATCAATGAGGTGAGAGGAGCAGGTGGAAAAGGACTTTTGCCTCCCAGTGGTGGAGGGGATTAGCAGGATGGCAGAGATGATACAAACATAGGACGTCACAGTTAAAGCAAATGGTGGCAGTGTCAATAAACCAGCCACAATGGTAATTAAAAACTCCACTTGGTAGGTGTCATTGCGGTAAAGATTTATTATTTGTTTAAATTCACAGAAGAAATGGTCAATTTCATTGGGGCCGCAGAAAGTTAATTGTAACACCATACCCATTACTATGGAACTAGCCAGTAACCCATTCGGCCAAGACCCAGCTGCTAGCTGGAGGCAGAACCTGTCCATTCATAAAGGTTGTATAATGCAGTGGTTTGCATATCGCAAGGTACAGATCGTAAGACATCACTGCTAGGAGATAACACTCAGTAGCTGCGAGGAAACCAACAAAGTAACATTGTGTGATACAGCCACCAACAGAAATGGTTTTGTCCCCAGTCAGGAGACTGGCCAGCATGCTGGGCAGGACAGTGGAGGTGTAGCAGGTCTCCAAGCAGGACAAGTTCCCCAGGAAGAAGTACATGGGAGTGTTAAGATGCTGGTCAGCCACAACTACTGCCATGATGAGGATGTTCCCAGCCATGGTCACAATGTAGATCACTAGAAACAGCAGTAAGAGAAGGATCTGTAGCTTTGGGATAGTCCCAAATCCCAGGAGGATGAACTCTGTAAGAAAGGTTTGATTTCCAAGTTCCTTATCTGCCATGGGGGAAATGAACCTAACCCTGCAATAGAACGAGAACAGCATATATTAAACATCAGCATCACATTATCAATTTAAATACTTTAATGTTGGAAGGCTTCCTCTCCTTGAGGCCACCAGCCCAAATACTGGGCTGAACGCACAGGCTGATGGGCTGAGAGTCATACAATGGGGGCTGACAACATTGGAGTGTGAATGAGAAAGACAGACACACAAACACACCATTAAGGCAAGCTCAGATTTGTACAAAGAGCCTAATTTATCTAACAACAGACTAAACCTTGCTTCCTTGATTCCGCTCCACAGAGCTCGCACTAGTGGTTTGCAGGGAATAAACCAGTTCCCCACGAGGAGTCTGTCAAATGAAGTGTAGACACTGGACTCCCTGAATTCAGCAAGCCTAGTTTGGGCTGGTAAAACACCCCACAATTTTGCTGGCTGGGAATTGGCTTGGTTTGGACTTCAGAAGTTTCCCTTGTCCTCAATGGAAACCAATGCTCTATGTATGTGATGGTGCCAGTGTAAACCCTCACCTCCTGCGTCTTTTTAGGTAGTCATTGTTTGATATCATTTGTGCCGTACCATGTAGATCAGTTTTTTATGCTGCATTGTGCTCTTCACATACTAACTTTAGGATTTCTCTGCTAAAGGGCTTCTAACAATGACTAATGAGCACCCTGCCCTTCTTGCTCAGGTCTCATTCAGCAGAGTTGGAGAAAGTGATCAGGCTTAGCTAAGCCAACCTAAACTCAGCCCTGTTCCTAGTCATGGGGATGCTCTAGGGCTTGTCCATAGGAGGATTTACCCACCTATAATTATACCAGTGCAACTCCCCATCAGAACCCCTTTATCCCAACTAAGAGTGCCTTTTTCCAGTTTAGACTATGTCACTTTCAAAGCGATGTAAATGGAGCCATAAAATAGCACTCCATCCAGAATGAGTGCGTCCACACAGACTTTTACCAGTATAAATATTGTGGTATATTTACATTGGCATATTTCCCTGTATAGCGTCCCAAGCTGAAACTAGTTTGCAGTGAAAGATCCTTACTCCTTGTGTTTGGTTTTGTCCTCAGTAGGAGACCAGTAGCAGGTCACTGGGTCACTGAAGTGAACTGGGAGGGAAGACACTTTCCCTAGCCACTCTGTGGTTACTGTTTGGACTGGCAGACTGTGATGAGTGACTCTTCACCTGCACTCATTTTACCTCTTCTGCGAAGGTAATACATTCTCTGTTTGTGCCTCTTGTTATATTCATGGAAAATACAGAAAAGTGTTAGATTAAAAAAAAGAATATTGTTTTTGAAAGTTTGAAGTGTACTTTATTTTTATTTTTTAGAATTCAGAATAACACACAATAACCCCAGAATGGAGAGAGAGAGACAAAGCAGACTGATTCCTAATACAGAGAGAGGCACAACGCACCATCTTTCCTGCAAGATGGCTCCTTTCAGACTGACTTTGATAAATGATTGCATGCTTTACTACAGAGCCCTCTAGCCTGCAAGCAGGACCAGGAAACCACCTCCCACTGTTAAAGAGATAGCATTAGCTTGCAATTCCAATAAAGTCCTCAATACACCACATCTGCCCCTCCTTGCTGAATCAGGGCTGTGTAGAGAATGAGACTGTTGCGTGTAGGACCCTTCCTTCCTTCATTCTGGAAGTTGGAAATTCCATGATGAATGAGGTGGGGGACCACAGGGAGAGAAATTATGATCTTGTATTTAAGGCAAGTGAACATCAGCCAGAAGAAATAGGTTCCATCCCAGCCTATGAGATGCTAGACTTTGGGAAGTAGTCACTACCTGTGTGATCCTTTTTCTCTTGGTGCCCAACTTGAGATACAGGGAGCCGATTACAGAAGTGCTGAGCCTAACAGCTGAAGTCAGTGGGATCTGAGGCAGTTCAAAAACTCTGGAAGAATGCAAGGAGGCAGGTCAATCTAATTTCCTTCTTTAATAAAATTAGCAACATAGTGGATAGAGGAAAAGCAGTAGACAGGATATATCCCATGAGCAAATTAGGGAAATGTGGTCAAGACAAAATTACTTTATGGTGATTGCACAACTGGCTGAAAGACCATATTTTAAAAGTAGTTATCGATAGTGTGCTGTCAAATTGGGAGAGTGTATCTAATGGGGTCCTGCAGGATTCTGTCCTGTGTCTGGTACTATTCAATATTTTCATTAATGATTTGGATAAAGGAGTGGAGAATATTTATAAAATTTGCAGATGACACCATGCTGGGAGGGATTGCCAGAGGACAGGATAAGAGTTCAAAACAATCTTGACAAATAGAAGAACTGGTCTGAAATCAACAGGATGCAATTCTATGAAGACAATTGCAAAGTACTGCACTTAGGCAGGATAAATCAATTGTACAACTAATAAATGGGAAGATATGGCTAGGTGGTAGCACTGCTGGAAAGGATCGGGGGTTAGAGTGCATCAGCAATTGAATGTACAATGTGATTCCATTGCAAAAAGGTTATTACCATTCTGGATATAACAGGAGTGTCATATGTAAGACACAGGAGGTAACTGACCTGCTATATTCAGCACTGGAGCTCTCCAGCACTCCAGCACTCATATGGAGTATGGTGTCCATTTCTGGGCACCACATATTAGGAAAGATGGGGATAACTAGGAGAGAGCCCACAGGATAGCAACAAAAATGATAAAGCGTTTAGGAAACCTGACCTATGAAGAAAGATGAAAAAAATAGGGAATGTATAATCTTGAGAAAAGAAAACTGAGATAGGATGTGATAATAGTTTTCACATATTTTAAGGGATGTTCAAAAGAAGATGGGGATAAACTATTCTCCATGTCCACTTAAGGTATAACAAGAGGTTTTGAGCTTAGTTTGCAGCGAGAGAGATTTAGGTTAGTTATTAGGAAAATCTTGTTAGCTGCAAGGGGAGTTAGAATCTGGAATAGGCTTCCGAGAGAATCCCTGTCACTGGAGGTTTTTAAGAACAGGTTGGACAAACCCCTGTCAGAGATTTCTTTGGTCCTGAGTCAGCACAGGGGGGCTGGACTTGATGAATTCCAACCCTACATTTCTATGATTCTATTTAACGTTTTCCTGCCAAATCAACATTTTCTGAAGAAAGTGAGTTTCAGAAAATTTCTGACCAATTTTAGCCCTTATCTTTATTCCCTGAGAGTTCAGTGGATCAACAGAGTCTTGCAGTTCCCCGATTCAGATAAACTAAAAGAGTTTGCTGCTTACTTTTAAATCAGAGCTCATGTACTTCAAATTCCCTCTGGTAGTGGAACCTTTTTGCATATCAGACACTAACAATGCCTTCATTTCCCCCAGCCCTCCGCCAAACCAACTTCCACTGTTGGTGCCATTGAATTACCCCACCACCCCCGGGCGTGAGGTCTTCTCTATTAACCTGAAATAAGAGCTTCACTCAGAGTGAGAATCTCACAGTAAACCCCTCCTGGCTTTTAGGAAGCCCCATCCCTGAGCTACAGTCTTGTCACCCAAACCTAAACTCATCAGGTGGATTCAGAGGACAAGGAAGAGGTGAGGGCAGAGACCATCTCCCTCCAAAGACTAGCCCACCCTGCGCCATCCTGCTAATTTTCTCCTTGCATTTTTCATATCCTTATTATGGTCCTTTCTATCCACTTCACTTTGTTTGGATTCTTGCTGGTGTAAATCGTCCGTAACTCCATGAGAATGAATGAGCCAGTCCCCAGCTGGTGTGAATTGGCCATAGTTCCATAGGGAGAGAATGAAAAAGATTCCCAGATAGGGTTAATGGCCCATAGCTCTGCTGGCCTCAGTGGGCCAGATCCCAGCTGATGTGAATCAGCCATAGCTCTACTGGAAGCAGTGCTTCAGATCCTGGCTGAGGACCTTTCACAAGATGTATCTCAATTTCCCTGTTCTGAAATGGTGCTAATAACACCGTCACTGCTGTGGGCAGAGGAGGTTAAAACTGCTAATATTCCCAAAGAACATTCATGCCCCTGTCTGGAAGGAGGGATAGAAGCACAGGCAGGAAGATGGTGCTCACCTGTGACCATACAACAGATGAAGCTTGAACTGATGAACTCTTGTTTCTTTGGGTTTGGCTGCCAGGACTCAGGATCCTCAGCTGAAGTTCTTGTCTCTTCTCACTCTGAAAAGTCTGAATCTTTTCAGCACAAAGACCTGCAGCTACCTGAACAGACGAGTAGCTGCTGTGATCTGTGTTAGAACATGCTCTTCCCTCTCTATTTATACAGTCTAGAGTTCACCTCATACTTGTGTAACCCTTCTGCCCCTCTGAGTTGGCAGCAACAAGGGCCGGGTTCAGTATCCAGGGGTTCCATTTCAATAACCCAATGCCAAACCAGCTCGAGCCCCCACCCAGTGACCTGGGAAAATCTTACACACACCCCTAGGCACCTCAAAGAGGCAATGCTTCCCCTCTCGCAAGCACAGAGTCTCGGTGTAGCAGAAAAGATTTAATACATGAGATAAACAACAAACACTAAATTGGGAAAAACACCTCAACTAGAGTTCATAGACCAAACCGTGAGCAAAGACCCACCCCAGGAAATTGGGCTGTGTCCTCTTTCCTGGGCTCTTGAGTCCAGCAACCCCCAAATCACCCACAGTCCCAAAAGTCTCTGTCCTGGGTCAGTGCAGCCCCAAAGTTCGAGAGTCTATCTGCAGAGGTCTCCCCCCCACAGCCTGGTAGAAAGGGGCACCTTACGTGGTCCGGGGCCAACTGCCCTGCCTCTCCGTGGGTTCTGCTCCCGCCTTCTCCACGAACTGCTCCGCTTTACCAGCCGCTCCACTCTGCTCCTCCAGCCGTCCTCAGAAACTGCTCTGCTCCGCCAGCTGCTCTGCTCCACCAGCTGTCCTGTGAGCTGCTCCAGTTGTCCCTGCAAACTGCTTGGCTCTGCTCGCTCTGTGGGCCGCTCCACCCGTCTCACAGCTACTCCGCTCTGCCAGCCTCTCCACTGCCACCAGCTGTCCCGTGATCCGCTCCAGCCATCTCCACAACTGCTCCACTCCGCCAGCACCTCTGCTCCACAATAAAGCTTTGGGCTCCCCACTAGTTAGCACAGTACTCAGTGCTCTCAGCTCAGTGATTTTCGCTTTTTAGGGATTTTCAGCTCTTAGTGATTCCAGCTCATAGTAGGGGAGCCCCAGTGCTAAAACACAGGCACTCCTAAGTACTCGGTACTGGGTGTTCATACCAACAAATTCCTGGGGATGGTGCAGGAACACACTAGCCCCGAGGAAGGCAAGGATGGGAGGACAAAAAAATGGCTGGGAATGTTTTGTTCGAACCTGCAGGTACAAGGTGTAGGGTCTGTAACTACCCATGTGTGGAGTGTGATACGTAACTTGTTTTTATCAATGTATAAAAGAGAAGACATAGAAGGGCCCCTTTCTCCAGGTGAGGGGGCAGCAGATACTCCTGCTGCTGACTGAGCTGGTTGATGTACCTGCAGCTCCTACGGGGCACTAGGCCCATGCTTCATTGGCAAGAACCCGGGCTGAGCACCATCGGCACTGAACCGAGCCTGTGATCTTTCCGGGTAGTACCATGGAGGTCTGCCGAGCCGAATGTCTGCGCAGGGCTGGGACAGGAAACGGAGCGAGCACACACACCAACTGACAACAGGGGTCATTTCTCTTTGGTTTTCCCTCCCAACATTTATTTTGATGAAAATGGATTTTTTTATCATAAAAAATAAATAAAAGTGTGGTGGGGCATTGTCATGTTTTTTTTTCATTACAAGAAAACACATTTTATGTTTAGTTTTGTTTTCAAAAACTACAAAACTAGTTTGGGTGTTTTTTCTCAATCCCCTCATTTAGGTGGTTTGTTTTTTTCCATCCCCTCCTTTTCCAATGAAAAAACTGTAAAAACACTAGAAATATTCCATTAAAAATTCTTTCTTTCTTTCTCAGTTAAATTATTTTATTTTTACTTTAGAAATGATAAAGAAACCATTTTTTCTGCTTTTTTTCTCCCCCACTCTTCTTTGCCAGTGGAAAGGAAAAAAAAGAAAGAAAAGCAATCCTCTAAATAAAAAAAATACATAAAACAAATCAAAAACTTTTTGTTTAACCAAATATCAATATATTTTTCAAAAAAAGGTTTAATTTAATTTTTTTTCCTATGGCAAATACAGAGCAATTTTGACAATATCTAGATGGTGCCTTGAAACTTGCATGGTTGTCAATTCACTTGTGGCCAAAACTCCCATCCAGGCATTCCCAGCAGGACAAGTTCAACTAGACATTACTGTCCTGAACTCTAATAATGACGTCCTGTCCAAATGCAGAAGGAAGCACAACATTAAGAGGTGTGCTTGCACCCTTTAGGAACATGCAGCCCATTTTTATTTAATATTTTGAATTTGGTAGCAGAGAAATATTAACATGTGACAGGAAGAATGCACAGAAACTTTCATTTGAATTTAAGGATCTCTAATATACATCATCCCATTCTATCATATTGGTTTGAAAACGCTCAGAATTTAATGGCCGTGTCCTGCATGATGTTTCATTGTTTGAATTTCCAACCAGCACCAAGAAAAAGAATAGAAACTGATAAGTCTCAAAGCTAGAGCTCTTTGGAAAATGGTAAAGAAATTGTTGGTGAAAATTCTGAAATAACTTTCATTCTGCAGCTTTGCAAAAGAAGTGATTTTCATGTATTTGAAACATCTTGGCAATTTTTTTGAATATTTGGGGTTTTTTTTTCATTTTTTTTGTTTGTTTTTCCTTCTTTTTTCTCTTTCCCCCTACCAACTTTTCCCCCCTCACTTTTGTCCTCTTTCCCTTTTGCCACAAAAATCATGGGAAAGAGGGTGAAAAATGGGGAAGTGGAAGGAAAAGGAAAAAAAGCAAATAAACATCTAAACAATGAAAAACTCCAAACTGAATAAATTTCATTTTGGGGTGTCATCAAAAAAATTGAAACATAATAAAAATATTTTTTCTATACAAATTTCAAAAACAGCCAAGCTTTCCCTGAACAAAAAAAATTGCATTTAAAAACTTCTACTGCTCTGCCAAAATGTGAGCAGGTGTCAGAAATGCTCAGCATGTCATCATTTTCGCACATGTTGTTTCAAGTGACCAGAAACAGAGGAGACTTGGTGAAGTCTGGACTCTGTTGAAATTAAGGGGATATTTACTATTGATGTCAAAGGGTATAAGGCTTCTCTGCATGGAGATAGGCACTGATATCCAAATATGATTTGGGTGCTTAATTCCCTTAGCTTCCTTCCTTTGCAAATCCCAGTCTTCCTTGTTGCCACACACCAAGGCTATCATAGATTATGGAAGTACTGGCCATTATTGGAGCTCAAGAGAATTTGTTCCGTGGAGAGTAAAAAAGAGCAGAGTTAAGATGATCTAAAACCATGCAGAATTGGTCAGTGGTTTGTGCAGATGGACACACATGCCCATTTGTGTGTGTACACACACCAATGAATGTAAACCTTCTGGTTAGTTAATATAACCATTGCATTTAAGCATCACCGTCCATTTCAAAGTTTTTAATAAGTACAATCGAGTCCCAAAACTTTAAAATAGTCTCACTTCAATCCATCTCCATTAAGCTTTGATGACTCCAAAGCTTTGTTTTTGATAATGCCCGCTGTGACTTGACTTGTTTTTCTCCTAGTATAATTGCATTAAATGAAATAGCCTAATGAGTCTCTAGGGAGAAATCTTTCACATCATGATGAAGCACTAATTTACCTTTTGGAGCAATGACTGTGGGCCAGATTGTCAGCTGGTTTACACTGACGTAACACCCTCCGTGTCAATGGGCCGGATAGTCACCTGGAGTAAACCAATGTATCTGCACTGGAGTCAGTAGACATGTTCCTCTGATGTAAACTGATGTAGCTGGAACAGTGGGTCTGATCCTCAGCTGGTGGAGTGGATCCATAGCTCCATTGCAGTCAATGGGCCAGAACCTCACTGATGCAAATTGATGTAGCCCCATTAAAGTAAACAGAGCTATGGGTTTACTAGAATTCAGAGTCTAGCCCTATGGTGGCCCCCTTTCTTATCCCTTATTTCCTACAGCCATGTAGAGGTCTGTATATAGTATAGCGACCTCTTTTCCACCCAGAGCTTCTGCCAACATCTGGGCACCATTATGCAAAGTAGCTGCTCCTTTCTCATATCAGTTTTGCAGTACAGTACAATTGCTAAGTTCTCATTTGTAACCCTTGCAGTCATGCAACAGCATTTAGATAGCATAGCTGCCCTATCTCCTTCCTTCCCAGGCTGAGGCCAGCAGGTGTGGTGGACCTGGCACTGGAAAAATGAATTTGTTTCCTAGCTCTGCCACCAATCTGGCAGGACATGAAAGGAAGAGGATGTCCAGTGTTCTCCATCCTTGTGCTAGTGGCTTGGGATCACAGACAGCACCCCTTTGGGGTGAAGCCCTAATTTTTCATCTCATGACTATGGCTACTGTTTGAGGTCAAGAGACTGGAGTCTCTCCACAGGTTTGTATCTATCTAAATACTCCATGGATGGAAAAACACTTGTCCCCAAACCCTGTCTGTCACCATCTGAACCCCTCTCCCCCGCCCAAGGTCCACTGCAGGCTGTGAGTTCTTTTGAAAATGTTTTTTTTTATATGGCACAAGGCAAGGTTTTTGTGCACAACCTCCATGAAAATGCAGACTTTTGGATAAACTAACTTCTCTTTATTTTTCCATGGATTTGCTATCAAGGTAGCATCCTCTGACACAGAGAAACTGCAATGCAACTTATCAAATTCAGAGACCTGGTGTTTTATAGGGGTAGCAGGCTGGTGAGAAACAAGGTTAGGGGATTGGCACCACTTTCTCTCTCATGCCCAAGAATTAAGGCCCCTATCCCTGCATTTGACTGGTAGCGAGGAATGGAATGGTGCTATTTTACTCTGTCACCATGTTACCATCAACTGGAATGAAGCTACAGAGGGCCCTCACTCATGAGGGATGGAGACACAGAGGAAGATATTTGCAGTGCATGCACAGCAATGCACTGAGACCCCCCCGCAAAAAATAGTGCCAGGTATTCAGTGCTATCCTGACCCTGGCGATCAACCCTCTCAGATATATCCTGAGAAACAAGGAAGTCAATGTGGTGAGAAAAGCCCTCGGTGAGTTTGTGGCTTTCTCAAGAGTTCCCACATCCCTAGCAAATTGTTTTAGGCTGAAAATAAATGAAGATGATCTAAGATGATTTACATAGTCACAGAAATAGCATCCATACTGTGAAATCTTGGCCCACTTGACATCAGTGGTAAATCTCAACTTGACTTCAACAAGGGCTGGATTTCACATGACCTCCCCTGTTTCAAGCCAGTTGAAACAGCATGTAAGAAAGTGATGACATACTGAGAATGTCTGACGTCCTCTAACATTTTGGCAGAGCAGGTATTGGTGCAATATTTTTTGTTCATGGAAATCTCAGCTGTTTGTTGAAATTTGTATAGAAAATATATATTTTTATTATGTTTCCATTTTATTTGACGGAACCTCAAAATGAAAGTTTTTTTGGAGTTTTTTTGTTTTTAACTTTTTCAGTTTTTATTCCCCCCCTTACCTTTCCATTCTTTTCTCTATTTTCACCCCTTGTCTCCTGATTTTTGTGTCAAAATGGAAAGAGGACATAAGTGGGGACAAGCAGAGTTGGGAGGAAGAGAGGAAAAAAAGGTAGAAAAACCACAACACCCCACCCCACTCCCATCCGAGACATCATGAATAACGTTCAAGGGGAGGTAAAAAACAGATGCAGCCCATAAGGTGGTACTTAAGTTGCTTGTTTCACCCCATAAGTATGGAGATATCACTACTTCATTCTTTGTACTGGCTTAAGGGATGACTTCCTGTTGAATATGCCGGTGCCTTGTCATGAGTATACAGGCAGTGTACCCAGACAGTGTTTGGAATGCTGATAAAGTGCTTTGTAGATAATCATAGAATATCAGGATTGGAAGGGACTTCAGGAAGTCATCTATTTCAACCCCCTGCTCAAAGCAGGACCAATCCCCAATTAATTCATTCCAGCCAGGGCTTTGTGAAGCCTGACCTTAAAAACCTCTAAGGAAGGAGATTCCACCACCTCCCTAGGTAACCATTCCAGTGCTTCACCACCCTCCTAGTGAAAAAGTTTTTTCCTAATATCCAACCTAAATCTCTCCCACTGCAAATTGAGACCATTACTCCTTGTTCTGTCATCTGCTACCACTGAGAACAGTCTAGATCCATCCTCTTTGGAACCCCCTTTCAGGTAGTTGAAAGTAGCTATTAAATCCCCCCTCAATCTTCTCTTCTGCAGACTAAACAATCCTGGTTCCCTCAACCTCTCCTCATAAGTCATGTGCTCCAGCCCCGTAATCATTTTTGTTGCCCTCCGCTGGACTCTTTCCAATTTTTCCACATGCTTCTTGTAGTGTGGGGCCCAAAACTAGACACAGTACTCCAGATGAGGCCTCACCAATGTTGAATAGAGGGGAATGATCATGTCCCTCGATCCACTGGCAATGCCTCTAATTATACAGCCCAAAATGCTGTTAGCCTTCTTGGCAACAGGGGCACACTATTGACTCATATCCAGCTTCTCGTCCATTGTAACCCTTAGGTCCTTTTCTGCAGAACTGCTGCCTAGCCATTTAGTCCCTAGTCTGTAGCAGTGAATGGGATTCTTCCCTCCTAAATGAAGGACTCTGCACTTGTCCGTGTTGAACCTCATCAGGTTTCATTTAGCCCAATCCTCTAATTTGTCTAGGTCCCTCAGTATCCTATCCCTACACTCCAGTGTATCTACATCTCTTCCTAGTTTAGTGTCTTGCTGAGGGTGCAGTCCACGTGATCCTCTAGATCATTATTGAAGATATGGAACAAAACCGGCCCCAGCTGCCAACTAGACATGGAGCCATTGATCACTAATCACTGAGCCCTACGATCTAGCTAGCTTTCTATCCACCTTATAGTCCATTCATCCAGCCCATACTTCTTTAACTTGCTGGCAAGAATACTGTGGGAGACCATATCGAAAGCTTTGCTAAAGTAAATTACACATCCACTGCTTTCCCCTCATCCACAGACCCAGTTATCTCATCATAGAAGGCAATTAGGTTAGTCAGGCATGACTTGCTCTTGGTGAATCCATGCTGACTGTTCCTGATCACTTTCCTCTCCTCTAAATACTTCAAAATTGATTTCTTGAGGACCTGCTTCATGATTTTTTCCAGGGACTAAGGTGAGGCTGATTGGCCAGTAGTTCCCTGGATCCTCCCCCTTCCCTTTTTTAAAGATGGGCACTACCTTAGCCTTTTTCCAGTCATCCAGAGTCTCTCCTGATCACCATGACTTTTCAAAGATAATGGCCAATGGCTCTGCAATCACATCCGCCAGCACTCTAATCCACAGGGAGACAGGGTAATCAATGACAAGTCATTAAGGCCAAATGGATCTAACTAGCTAAACAATAGAGCAACTAGATGGCTTGATTCTCCGGATTGACTGGAATGGAAGAGTGAGGAGATGTCTACTCTACAGCAGCAAAGCTGCAGTGCTTCAGCTACACCTCTTGCAGTACTGTAGTTTAAAGGATTCCTATGTCAATATAATGTTTTGTTTCCATGGATGCAAGTAATCTTCCTCTCCGAGAGATGGTACCTAGGTCAATGAAAGAATCCTTCCATCAGTCAACCTGTGTCTACACCAGGGGTTAGCTCTAACCAATTGTGTCACACAGAGTGTAAATTTTTTCACAGCTCTGACCGAGAAAGCTAGGTCAACCTAAGTTTTTAGATGTAGAACAGGTCTTAGGCAGAAGGAAGACCTCATACCTAGGTACTGTAACAGACTCCAATGAGCAACATGGGAACTGGCTTAGGGCTTTAAAAAAAGTTTTCTTGAGAGAGGAGAGACAGACTTTCAGAGACAAACTGAGACCAGGCTGGGTCCTAGAAGTGTCTTGGTTTCCTAAGACCATATCAGTTTCACTGTAATTGGGACCTGCTAGGCCTACCCCAGATATGAGCCCCAGGGTTGGAAGGTGGTTGAAACTTGAAAAGACGTCACAATCAGCACATAAAACAATATGTGTTGATTTTTAAAAGGTACAAAAGGGAAATGAAAAGTTTATCTTTTAACCAGCTACCAATTCATGAGAGCACCTTCCCTCTTATCCCGTGGCAATATACAGTGGCAGATTACATTCTCACTTTACAATCCAGCAATCCACCTCCACTTTATCCATCCCACATACACAGCATATTCCCTCACACTGTTAGAGGAGGAGTCCCTCGCTCTTTCATCAAAGACCAGAAGGATGGGTGCAAATTAGGCCATAAGGCTTCCAAGTAGGGATTCTCAAAGGAGCATAGAAAGGTTAGGTGCCTAACTCCCTTTGACATTCAAAGGCTGTTGGGTGCCAGACTACCTTCGATTTCTTTAAAAATCACAGACAATATCAACAAGGAGGTTTAAACTTTCTTCATGTGGAAAATTAGGGGTCTTCCAGACCTGGGTTTGAAGTTTGAGGTCCAGAGATCAAACTGACCTGAGAGCTTTAGCCAAGAATTTTTTAATATAGGATCATTTAATTTTCTTCTTGTTATAAAATAGAATTGACATTGGTTCCTATTTCTCTATTATTCCAGCAGATCTACTCATCTAATACATTAGATGAACAGAGATTTCAACTGAGATTCGAAGTTCTCTCTGAATTAATTTCCTTTGAAATCAGACATTCCCTTTTTTTTATTGCTTTATCTTTGGATCAACAGCTCTTCTGTCTCCCTTATTTTCCCTTTGGAATCAGTTGTTTTTCATGACTTCCCTCTTGAGGTTAGTAATAAGACTGTCTTTGTACCATTTGTTTTCCTTTCTAAAAATAAATATTAATTGTCCTCTGTGCAATATTTTCAAATTCCCACCAGCAGACATATCAAGGGAGATTACATCATCTCATCTGAAGGAGAAATTTCCAAACAGGAGAGACATTAATTTCTGTGAAAGGGAAAAACAATGAAATACCCCAAGGAGCATTGTAGGATCCAGACATCCAGGTAGGAACCCAAAGCTCAGTTTGCTGAGATAATTGAAAACTATCAATATTAGAATAGAATGGAAAATGGAGTGAAAAGACTATAACCTTATTTCAGAAAATCTGAAGGAAGAAGTAAGTTTAAAAGGGGTAGAGTGAAGCTGGCAACAGATCACCAAGGTAAAAGGTAAAGCAGCACAGTTAAAATGCAAAAATCTGATTTAGAAAAGAAAACGAACCTGCTCAGACATCCACCATGTCAGAAAGTTTATGATTGCTTTTTGAATCCAGGGAGAAGGTAAATGAAGGTAGATAATGTGACACGGCACCCCATATTCTTCACAGTGATATTATTATGATGTGATTATAACATAATTAGATGCATTTTGTGCAAGAAAGGTCTTTTAAGGTGTAATTGAAAAAGTTAAGATTTGCTGAATATGATTGTCCTATTTGTACATATATCATTTTTGTATTTGAAGTTACGAATATTGACGATGTATCTAAATTTCAAACGTATTTAGATCTGGGTAATGCACACTAGGCTAGATGCTTGCAGTCTAAATAGGTGTTTGGGAATGGCCTATTCAGGGTAATGAGACACTGGGGAAAAAATAGGCCTTAGAAGAAGCTTATCTCCCACCTGATGAGCCATCCTGACAATGCTCTAGACTGTCTCCAAGGGCAGGTGCAGGTGACAAGGCCACATGACTCTGTACTCTGCATTGGAATATTTGTATTCCTTCATAGACTGCTCTGAGAACCAAGTTTTGAAACAAATGGTTCTCGTCCTACGCTAAAGCTATATAAGGCAGGGAGTGACATCATCAGTTGTTATTCACTCCCCACACGAGTGGACTCCTGGAAAGACCTGAGGAAAAACGACTGAACTGAGGGAAGTGCTGGATCCAGGCTAAAGATTTCCAGCCTGTGTATGGAAACCGGAGAAACCCAAGGTACCAAGCAAATGCAGCTTCTGCCTTAAGAATCTGCCATACTGCTGGTATCATAAGTCAGGGTGAGAAAATGCTAATTCATAGTCAATCTAACTAGTGTATTAAGCCTGGGTTGCATTTTTGTTTATTTCCTTGGTAATATCCTTTGATCTATTTTCTATCCTTCTAATCACTTAAAATTTATCTTTGTACTCAATAAACTTGTTTATATTTGAACCTAAAGGGGTGTGCTTTTCAGTGAAGTATCTGGGGAAAAATCTCAGCTTGGTTACCCCAAGTGTGTATATTACTCTCCTCACTCAGGAAGAGGTGACCTGGGGGATAAATTCATACCAGTCTGTGTTCTGATACAACTCTGGGGTCCTAGGCTGGGGAGCTGGTGAATATCTTGACTGTAGCTTCTCTATTATTGGTTCAAGCAGTGGCTGGTGACAGCCTGAGTGTAACTGAAGCTGGGTGTGCCCCTGCCTGTGTGAATGCAGGAGGAAGTATAAGACTGGGATCAGGTCTGCTTCTTGCACAATGTGAGAGGGGGGGCCCAGACTGATGAGTCAGAAATGAGACATTCCCTTACTATTGTTTTGTCTTTTCGGTCAACAGTTCTCCTATCTCTGTTATTTTCCCTTTTGAATTAGTTGTTTTCCATCAAGTCCCCTTTGAGGTTAATAATAAGGCTGTTCTTGTACCATTGTTTTCCCTTTCTAAAAACAAATATTAACTGTCCTCTATGCAATGTAAAATATGGTGAGAGGAAACATCCCAAGGTTAAAACCACATGGCCCTAGTTTAAAAAAAATAAAAATAAAAAAATAAATTTGAATGAGGCCTATTTGAGCCAGAAACCTTGTATTAAAAATCTGTTTAGTTATAACCAGTAGCCCGGGTCATGAAGTTAATTAAAGGGTGTAGATTTCAAAACTTTCTGATTACAAACATGTTAATAGTAAAAAGTAACAATATTACCATTTAGAAAGTTTTTTAACTGTTTAAACAGATTTGATATAAAACTGTTTTGCAATTTTATGCTGAGAAAGTGAAAGGCTATATTTTTTTAATGTTTGTAAAAGCTTTGTAATATAAAAAAGTGTGAGCTACACTAGCCTACCCTAAATGTTTTTAAATGATCAGAACAAGATCTGAGTAAAATATGAAAACTATCAATAAAAAATTGCTGTAAGCCTAAAGGACTGCCAAGTTTTACTAAACACACAAAGATTTTAATTAGTAAGATTAACCCCTGTATACAGACATGTCAATTATAAAGAAATAGCAATATTACCCTTTATAATGTATTTGGTACAGTTTTTAATATAAAATAAGTGCTGAAAAAGTTGTTTTACAATAAAGGAGAAAATTATGTAGAAACCCAGCCTCTCTCCTTCCCCAACCCCCGTTTACAGATATGTCTATTGTAAATCCTTTTTGTAAGTTTATTCTTAGCTTTTGAAATCCCAGTGCACAACTCTCCTGAATCCCCAAAAGATTTATTAAGCCTGGGCTGTGAAACCTGCTATCTCTAAACTGCATGATTATGTTATTGTGAGTTTTGAATCGGTTTACAGTAATTTCTTCTATACAAGGAGCTAGAATTTATAGTTCTCAATGACAGAATTGTCAGTAAATGAAAATGTTTACTCAATTTACCTAAAAGTTCTTAATGTTTAACTAACATCAGGAGGCCATTACTTACCAAAGCACTGAACAGCAATAAAAAAAGAGTATACTCTTCTAAAAGGCATTTGAAAGGAGATAAAAAGCAGCAAACCTACTGAACTTGTCTTTCATGTGCACAAGGGTAATCTAAGTTTCTTTCTTTCTTGCCTGGTTTGCAATCTGTTTTGGCTATAACAATATTGATTATGTTTCTTTATTCAGTGCATATGCATGATCTGGTTTTCCTACCCCCAGACAGGTTTGCATATGCACACACGCTTGGCAGTGTGCACTTCCACTTTTGACACTGCCTTGAACCCATCTCAGGCTTTGTGAGACTTAAAATCAGGCCATGTTAACCAGTGTTAACTTTTTCATATAAGCTGGTTTTCTTGTATGTTTTTTTATAAATCTAAAGTTGTGTTAGGATGCCCTGAAGTTAATTAAAGTAATATGTAAAGTGACTCTACAAGTCATCTGTATTTTACAGAGCACTATTTCTAATAAAATATTTTGTTATACTGTAAATAATATTAAGACTAGGAAAATCTTTTAAAACAAAGGCTAAAGTTTAATATTATGTTCTGGTCATAGAATAGTCTTCTTATCACTTAATAAATTTGCTTTTGGTAACTGCTTGTACTGCAACTTCAAATTGTCCTAACTAATAAATAAGCAATGTTAGTTTAAAACATAGCGAGGAAACATTTTACCACTTTTAAAAACTGGTTGTTATTTAGAGTTGGTGGTTTTGAACCTGGGAATATGTCTTCATGCTCATATTTTAAAACTAAAACACACATGTAAAAGTGCAAAATGAAGGAAAAGATGGTGGGGAAATGTTTCTCCAAATAGACCTGTCTTTTAAGTGTTTATTCCTTTACAAAAATTAAAAATCAATTTTCAGTAAAATTGTAAGTAAATAAAAGTTTGCAGAAATATGCTTCATGAAGGCCTTATCTCAGGAGGGGTTCTGAGGGAAGGGAAAGGAGGAGGCAGTGGGCTGTAGAACGACTTCTGATTGGTCAGGCAGGATTTGCTCCCTAGGCTCCCAGCCCTCAGTATAGTTACCATTTCTCTAGGAACAGCCCCTGCGTAAGCTTTCTGCTCGGCTCTTGCTGCTACTTTCTATACTTCTCTCTCTCTCTCTGTCTCTCTCTCTTTCTTCTTCTTTCTCTTGTTATTTTCTATACTTTACCTCTTTCACACAGCCATGTGTCACTGAACACAGGATCTCTAGCTAATTATTAAAATTCCCTTTTTTCTGCCACGTGCTCCTCTCTCAATCCATTTTTCCCCTTTTATTTAATATTTAGTTTCAAAACCCTTATTGCTCCTCCCTGAATCTACCTTTATATTTTCCTCTTTTATTTTAAAATAACTCCTTTTAGATGCTTCTCTCTCAATCCAACTATATATTGTTCTATTTTATTTAATAACCTTTTTGCTTTTTGAAAATATATTAGCTCCTCTCTACACCCACCTTTATATTTCTCTTTTTTGTTTAAAAAATGTTCTATTTAATAACATTTATTTCAAACCTTTGTCTTTAAAACCTTATCTCTTTAATAAGCCTAGCCAAAAATATTTCTTTTCTTTAATAATCATCCTCTCTCCTTAGTAAACCTAACCAATCATTTATTTTTTTATAACTCCTTTTGTTTAAATCCTCTATTTCTATTCTTTCAAACTTTTTTTCTTTAAAAACCTCTCTCCTGACTAAACCTAACCAATCTTTCTTTTTTAAAAACTCCTTTTCTTTAAGCTCATTCTATGCTTTCAAACTAACCCTTCCTTTTTTCTAAAAAATCAGCCAAATGTGACAAAATAAAACCATACAACATTCCCCTGCCCCAAAATAAAAAATAATAAAAAATACATTTTTTTTTCAATATTGACGACAGTGACAAACCTGTACCCCACAGAAAGCGGGAACAGAGGGCTGACATGAACCCGAAATGCAGTGTGGAAACATGTCAAAAAGTCTAGGGTGAGGAATATATTGAGGGGTTAACTACTGAAGAGATTTTGGAGTTATTGGCTCTGATATCTTTGCTTTAACAGCAAGGAAGTGATACTTCTCTTTAAACATATCTGTATTTTATTGCTCATATATTTGGAGAAATAAACAATCTCTCTCTCTCTCAGTATTTTTATCTCATTCTGTCTATATATCTATTCCTCTTTTCTCCAGTTTTTCACTTTTCTCCAGGCACATTCTCCCTTTTGGATAAAAAAATGACACTTATTTTTATCTTAATGAATTTTTATTTTTATTTCACTTACATTTCTTTATATGGGGTTGGAGTCCAATCTCAGTTGCACTTGTGTAAATTCACATAAAGCTGGTGCAATTTACCCTGGTGTAACTGAGATCAGGTAACAGCCCATGGTCTCTGTTTAGGGTTTTGTGCGTGTGTCTTTGTCTGTTTCTCAGTCAGCATTTATCAAATGGTGAAAATTTTCCTTTGCATCTGCTGTGATAGAGGACAACCGGCTAGGCCTTCATAAAAACCTCCATCCCTTTGGGGTTTCAGTATGTGCCTTATGGGTTAGGAGTATACTGCATCTGGGCAGTGTAATTCCCTGCTCCAGTAGATCTATACACTGTATCTTTGACTGAGCTATTGTGCTAAAAATAGCGGTGTAGCCTCGGCAGCACGGACTAGCTGCCCAAGCCCAATTGTAGCGTAACGGAAATCTAGGTACGTACACAGGTGGCTATCTCAAGCCACTGCCTGTGCTGCCGTGTTTTCACTGCTAATTTTATCCTGCTAGCTTAACCAAAGCTAGTCTATGTATGTCTACCCAAGCTGGGAATTACACCTCCCAGATGCAGGGTAGACATACCAGTGGTTGAACTCTAAATATCTTTCATTTTCAGTCTAGTGATTTTTGTTTATGTCATCTAAGTTTGTTGATATGACACTGATAGGTTAAAGATATTTCAAAATCCCAGCCTAAAAGTCTTTATTTAAAGTTCAAGAGAGATTAAGGGAGTTAGATGGGACATTTCTGTAATTCAATAGGGTTCCAATCATCTTGATTTATGTAAATGGGAAGCTTAGCCTCTGAGTGTGTGTTACTCTGTTTATTGACAATTTCATTCTTGCAGTGGAGAGATGCAGAGGTACGGGGTTACATACCCCAATGTATCCGACAGCACAACCTGACTGTGTGTACTCCATCAATATTTAATGGTTTTCTGTTTCTAGGTACACATTATGGAGAAAGCGGAAGGAAGAAACCAAACACCCATCATGGAATTCATCCTCTTAGGATTTGGGAATGTCCCTGAAATGCAGCCCCTTCTCTTCCTCGTGTTTCTTGTGATCTACATTGTGACTGTCTCTGGGAACATCCTCATCATAGTGCTGTTAGTGACTGATCAGCACCTTCACACCCCCATGTACTTCTTCCTGGGGAATTTGTCCTGCTTGGAGGCCTGTTACACATCAACTATCCTCCCCAGGCTGCTGACCAGTCTACTGACTGGGGAAAGAACCATTTCTGTTAAGGGCTGCATTGCACAATTATATTTCTTTGGTATCCTGTCAGCTACAGAGTGTCTGCTGCTCACGGCAATGTCTTATGACCGGTATTTAGCGATATGCAATCCACTCCGTTATGCTGCTCTGATGAATGCCAGGGTATGTTTCCAGCTAGTGGCAGGGTCATGGATAAGTAGCTTTCTGGGATGCACCATAGTAAATATTTTCTTGTTCCAATCAACGTTCTGTGATTCAAAAGAAATTGACCATTTCTTTTGTGATTTTTCGCCTATGATAAAGCTGTCCTGTGGCCACAACCAGACTCTGCAACTAGTGACATTTACTATCGCTGCCATAGGTACATTTGTGCCCTTTCTACTGACTCTGACATCCTACATTTGTATTATAACCACCATCCTGAGAATCCCTTCCGCCACTGGGAGACAAAAGACCTTTTCCACCTGCTCCTCTCATCTCATTGTGGTTACAGTTTTCTATGGGACCCTGATTACTGTCTATGTGGTTCCAACAGCCAACACTCCCAAGGTCCTACAGAAAATATTCTCTGTCTTCTATGCAGTCCTGACTCCCATGATCAATCCTATCATTTACAGCCTGAGAAACAAGGAGGTCAATGACTCCTTGAGAAAAGCTTTTCATAAACTAGTTGCTGTCAGAAACAGGCATAGAATCTGAAAGGACAAAATTTAGCATATAGTAAAATAGAGATGAACTGATATAATTTCTTAGACATGGCCCATTTCAGTCCTTGAGGACAGGGTTACCCCTTATTGACTTTCTTTCTTTCTTTCTTTCTTTCTTTCTTTCTTTCTTTCTTTCTTTCTTTCTTTCTTTCTTTCTTTAGGAAAGTGTGCTTTTTTCCAGACTCATGTTTCAGTAAAGCACTTGGTTTCCATCATCCGTATATGGACACTAGTGCCCAAATTCTACGAGGAGCTTAACATCTTTTCAAAGGTTCTGGATCTCTTCTAATCTCTCTGAAACCAATGACATTCATTCTCCACTGATTAGGATCCTCTGTCAATGATGCTGTCATAAACAGATAGTGGGAGTTGGTAGAGCAGAGATGCTTTATATCTCTTTTGCCTGTAGGGGGTTGACGGGGTCGGTGGGCCTGGCTGTCGCCTGGCCGGGGGACTGGTCAGGGGACAGGGTGCTTTCGGGTCTTGAGGGAGGGAAGTTTTTGTGTGTGCTGTTGGTGTTTGGTTGTTGTTCTCTCTGGGTTCTGGGGGTGGCCGGGCGTGCGGCCAGGTTTCTCTCCAATCTCTCTGATGCAGTCTGATGTCCAGAATAGTAAGTACTAGGTAGATAAAGCGAGTTAGACTTATGTTTCTTTTCTTTATTTGCAAATGTGTATTTGGCTGGGAAGAGTTCAAATGTGTATTTGGCTGGAAGGAGTTCAAATTTGTATTTTGCTGAAAAGATTTTAATTTGTACTTGTATACTTGGGCTGGGAGGGTATTCCCAGTGTCTATAGCTGAAAGACCCTGTAACATATTCCATCTTAAATTTACAAAGATTATTTTTACTGTTTTTTCCTTCTTTAATTAAAAGCTTTTCTTGTTTAAGAACCTGATTGTTTTTTTATTCTGGTGAGACCCCAGGAGACTGGGTCTGGATCCACCAGGCAATTGGTGGGAGAAAGGAGGGAAGGGGGAGAGAAAGGTTATTTTCTCTCTGTGTTAGGATTACTTTCTCTCTCAGGGAGAGTCAGGGAGGGGGAGAGAGAAGGAGGGAGGAAGGTGGATTTTCCTCTCTGTTTTAAGATTCAAGAAGTTTGAATGACAGTGATCTTCCAGGGTAACCCAAAGAGGGGAAGTCTGGGAGAGGCAACGGTGAGGGAAAAAGTTTACCTTCCTTGTGTTAAGATCCAGAGGGACTGCGTCTTGGGGGTCCCCGGGCCAGGTTTTGTGGGGACTAGAGTGTACCAGGCACTGGAATTCCTGGTTGGTGGCAGCACTACAAGTTCTAAGCTGGTAATTGAGCTTAGAGGAATTCATGCTGGTACCCCATCTTTTGGACTCTAAGGTTCAGAGTGGGGAATTATACCATGACAGATGCCTCTGAAATGTATGTGAAAAATGTTGCCACCACAGTGAGTGGAGAACTTCGATTGAGCAGTACTCTATGCAGCTCTGTAGCTGGGTAAACAAAAAATGAAAGTCCTTGAAGGGTTGGGAGTCTCAGTGCCCTGCCATGTGAAATTTCCTGCCTGTTCATACATCTTTGCACAGCTAAAAGCAACATTAAAATATCTATTTCTATATTGATATAAATATTGATAGAGATAAATAAAATGCAAACGTAAGATGTATTACCAATATTTTCAAAGCTCTCTCTCCCATGTAAATAAAAAGAAATGAATGAATTAAAAGGAATAGAAAATGAGCACCAAAAATCACTAAGCAACTTTTCAAATCTCAACCTATATAGTGTAACATGGGCCTCCCTCACAACAGACAGAAATGCGCTATTCGCATAAAAACTTTTACCACCAAAGTTTGACAAAAAAATTAAAGACTAAAATGTCACTAAGTCTCTCTGGTGTTTTTGTTCTTCCGACACATTTTTGGGCCAAAATATATCATAATCCCCCTTTCTCTTTGTAACTGGTTAGGTGCCCATTGCTCCCCTGACCACCCACCCATATTCATAGAGGCAGATATATGTAGTTTGTGGCCTCATGGATCAGGCTTTGTTTGGATGAATTGTTGATTTGGTCAGCCAGAAGTGATTCATGAAATTAACTCAAATTAGCTAGATATTTTCATAAAAAGGCAATCAAAATCTTTCAGGACTTTGATGCAGGACAGCAACCTGCCCCCATTACAACATTTAAACTTGTGGTTAGACCACTCATGTGGTGTGTGTGTGTGTGTGTGTGTGTGTGTGTGTGTGTGTGTGTGTGTGTGTGTGTGTGTGTGTGTGTGTGTGTGTGTGTGTAAGACCCATGTTCAATATCCCCCCTGCCTGATGGAGGTGGGGGGAAGTCTTCATTCTCTGACATTGCAAACAAGTGCACTGGCCTATGGAATAATCTCCACAGAAGCTCTTTTCCTCTTTCCTGTTAAAGTGGTACTGTTGGGTATAAATAATTAAATAGGCATTGAACTAGGGAGTTGAATTTCGATCTCCTGCAGCCAAAATGTGCTTCTTAACTACCAGACTACTTGCTTTTTAGCCCAAAGACTATTGATTCTTATTGTGAATGACAATTAATAGTTATTGGGATACGAAAAGTAAGTGAGAATGACTCATAGCTTGGTGGTAAAGCTTTCATTTTCCAGAACTGTCGGAGAAATGAAAAAACAGTGGTCACTGAGCTCTAATTTTCATCTTCTGCCACAGAACATCTGGCAGGACTGAAATACACACTGAATGGGTTACCCATCAAATGTTGGGTGTCTTTTGGTTAAGATGTAGGTCTGAGAATCTCGACTCTTCATTTCTCTTCCTAAATCTGATATTTGCTCCCTGTAGGCCAGAAACTTTGTCACAAACTTATTCATCCTTATTCAGAGTGTGGCATATTGAAAATTGCGCTTAAATTACAAGCTGTCACTCTGAGTGTAAGGGGATTTTCTGGTCCCACTTGCAGACTGGAGATGTGTGTACAGAAACATATGTGTGACGTTGCACTCCATATGCTTTATGAAAATATGCTTATGAATGTGAATATGATGTAACTGGAATGTGCTTTTTGGCAAAAAGTGTCTTGTAAGGTATCATTACAAAGCCTATAATCTACTGAGAGTGTTCATTCTATTTGTTTGCATGTATTATCTCTATGTCTGTAGTAATATAATAAGACAAAACCTTTTATTACTGATATCAATATATTAAGTGGAAGCAATTACAGGTACTTCAGAATCAATGAACTGTAAATGACTCAGTTTACTTGTTTCAGAGTAGCAGCCCTGTTAGTCTATAGCCACACAAAGAATAAGAGTACTTCTGGCACCTTAGAGACTAACAGATTTACTATACACAAAGAGAATATGAATCAATGGGTGTTACCATACACACTATCAGGAAAGCAATCAGTTAAGGTGAGCTATTATCATCAAGAGAGAAAAAAAAACTCTTTGTAATGGTAATAAAAATGCCCCTTTTCCAGCAATTGAAAAAGAGATGTAAGAAATTCTGAGGTGGGGGAGGAAAGTATGGGAAAATAGTTTTACTATGGGCCATTACACAAACTAAAACTATTTCCCAATACATGCATTTCCCCATACATGCATCCAATGAACTGGGCTGTAGCCAACGAAAGCTTATGTTCTAATAAATTTGTTAGTCTCTAAGGTGCCACAAGTACTCCTGTTGTTTTTTCCAGTTTACTTGCAATACTTTCATTGTATCATAGAATCATAGCATATCAGGGTTGGAAGGGACCTGACGAGGTCATCAAGTCCAACCCCCTGCTTAAAGCAGGACCAATTCTCAACTATGTGTGGGCCAGCCCAGAAAGAATGGAAGCTAGGATCTCATGGGACGTGTGACCATGAAACATGATACAGAATCCATCTTAAATCTGGTACTTTTCCGATTAGGAGAGGTGGAGACCCAGAGAGACAAAAGATTCCCTCTTTGTGCCAAAGCTATAAAAGAGGGTGGAACAGGACAAGGCAGTAAGTCATGAGAAAGCCCCTGTTTACCACCTAAGATGTCTGCTGGAACTGACAAGGACTATACCTGGGAAAGGATTGGGCCCAGACTAGGAAGGAGTCTAGTCTGTGAAAGAGGCTTATTGGACCATCTCTAAGGGTGAGACCTTACCTGTAATCAGTTTCTTAATGTACTAGGCTTAGACTTGCATGTTCTTGCTTCATTTTGCTTAGTGACTTGCTTTGTTCTGTCAGTTATTACTTGAAATCACTTAAATCCTACTTTTTATACTTAATAAAATCACTTTTGTTTATTAATGAACCCAGAGTAAGTGACTAATACCTTGGGAAGCAAGCAGCTATGCATCTCTTTATCACTGTTCTAGAGGGCAGACAATTTATGAGCTTACCCTGTATAAGTGTTATAAAGAGTAAAATGGGTGTATTTGGGGTTTGGATCCCATTGGGAACTGAGTGTCTCAGCACTGGAGAGGTAAGCTGCTGAGCTGTTTTTGGTTTAAGTCTGCAACATTGGGGGTGTGGCCCACACCCTGGGTCTGTGTTACAGCAGGCTAGTGTGTCTGGCTCAACAAGTCAGGGTTCTGGAATCCCAAGCTGGCAGGTAAAAAGATCTTAGAGGTATTTCAGCACATCAGGTGACAGTTCCAAGGGGGGTCTCTGGGACCGAACCCACCACGATATGCTCTGGTTGTTGTGAGTATTTCTACATCCATCCAGGCTAGAGTAAGGCCTCTCTGTTTTAGGAAGCAGCCTGCTTTGTCCCGCAGTTTTGTGTTTTTGCATCGTATGGGTCTGAATTCTAAGAAATAAATTAACATTTGCCTATATTTTCACTCTGCCCCTTTTTCTCTTAACTTTAACATGCCACATCTCCATCATCCTCCTAATCCCTTCCACCACCAAGAGACAAAAGGCCTTTTCCACTGTTCCTCCCACCTCCCACCTGTTCTATGGGACTTTGATTATTGTCTACATGTTATCAAACTCCAACTCACTGAGAGACCTGAACAAGGGGTTCCGTCCCTTCTAAACATTCTTGACTCCCCTGTTCAGTCCCCTTTTCTACAGCCTGCAAAACACAAAGGTAAAGGAGTCCCTGAGTAATTCTGTGGGTAAACTTGTGCCATGCACATAAATTCAGAGAATCCATGTGAATGATTTTTTTAAATTTATTTGAAATAAAGGAGGATAAGTTCTGAGGGTTTAATGAATCAGAGGGGTATGGCTTAATGGCTTCTAACTTCTTTATGGTTTTCCTCTTGTTTAATCAGGTTATGATGATAGAAAATGAGGATGATGTGATGATTTGCCTTATGAAGATCCTTCAATATGTGATAAACTATAGTGTGCACATCTCCACCTCTGTAACTATCAGAAGCAGCTGACAAATTCAATGTGAACCAATGAAAAACAGCGTCATGAATTCAGGTGAAACATTTTTAAATATGGATTTCCAAAGTTAATTTCCACAGCCAAATGCTAATATAGGAAACTAAATATCATTAATCCAGGATTGTAAATCTTTCTAGGAACACTTAACTCTACTGCTTCAGCAGAGAATCATAGAATCATAGAATATCAGGGTTGGAAGGGACCTGAAGAGGTCATCAAGTCCCACTCCCTGCTCAAAGCAGAACCAATTCCCAGCAAAATCATCCTAGCCAGGCCTTTGTCAAGCTTGACCACAGAAACCTCTAAGGAAGGATATTCCACCACTTCCCTAGTTAACCCATTCTAGTGCATCACCACCCTCCTAGTGAAAAAGTTTTTCCTATTATCCAACCTAAAGCTCCCCCACATCAACTTGAGAGCATTACTCCTTGTTCTGTCATCTGGACTGAGAACAGTCTAGATCCATCCTCTTTGGAAACCCCTTTCAGGTAGATAAAAGCAGCTCTCAAATCCCGCCTCAGTCTTCTCTTCTGCAGACTAAATAATTCCAGATTCCTCAGCCTCTTCTAATAAGTCATGTGCTCCAGCCCCTTAATCATTTTTATTGCCCTCCACTGGACTCTTTCCAATTTTTCCAAATCCTTCTTGTAGTGTGGAGCCCAAAACTGGACACAGTACTGCAGATGAGGCCTCACCAATGCTGAATAAAGGGGAATGATCAAGTCCCTCGATCTGCTGGTAATGGACCTCCTGATGCAGCCCAAAATGCCGTTATCCTTCTTGACAACAAGGGTGTGATGTTGCACGGTATATGATTTTATAAATGTATGCTAATGAGTGAATGTAATGTATCTGGAATATGCTTCATCCAAAAGGTCTCTTGTAAGGCCTCATTACAAAGCTTATAATCTACTGAGTGTTGTCATCCTATTTGTATAAATGTATCACTCTTGTATCTGAAACTAGAAATATGAAATATAACTCTGAGGGCCTATTGTAATTATGCAAACTATAGGCCGTTATTGGTGGTTGGGAATCTTGATGGCTCCCTTCAGCCAGGCCAATTGACTGTGGATGGCTCTGTTTGCAGGGAGGCCTTCCTGTGAGTCAAGCTGGGAGGAATGAAATCTTGAAGTCTTGCAGTGACATGTGATCATGTCACCTGAACTGGAATCCATCTTTAATTTGGTGTCTTTCCATTGAGAAGGAGGGGGTGGGAATCCAGAGAGGGACAAAAGATTCCCGCTTTATGCAAAAGATATATGAATGGCGAGAGCCATCATGAAGAATCCTCTAGCTACCATCTGAGCTGGAACGAGAGCTGTACCAGGGGAAAGAATTGTGCCCAGGACTTGAGGGTGTCTAATCTGAGGAAAAAACTTACTGAAACATCTCTGAGGATGAGATTATCTGTATTCAGTTTGATTAGACCTAGATTTGCATGTTTTACTTTATTTTGCTTGGTAATTTACTTTGTTCTGTCTGTTACTACCTGGCACCACTTAAATCCTACCTTGTGTATTTAATAAAATCACTTTTTACTTATTAATTAACCCAGAGTATGTATTAATACTTCGGGGGGGGGGGGGACGGGACAGCTGTGCATATCTATCAGTGTTATAGAGGATGAACAATTTATGAGTTTACCTTGTGTAAACTTTATACAGAGTAAAATGGATTTATTTGGGATTAAACTCCTTTGGGAGTTGGGAATCTGAGTGTTAAAGACAAGAACACTTCTGTAAACTGCTTTCAGGTAAGTCTGCAGCTGTTAGGGGACGTGATTCAGACCTGGGTCTGGGTTTGCAGAAGGCTAGCGGGTCTGGCTCAAACCAGGCAGGACACTGAAGTCCTAAGATGACAGGGCAGGAAAACAGGGGCAGAATTAGTCTTGGCACATCAGTTGGCAGCTCCCAAGGGGGGTTCTTTAACATGCTGGCAACAGTTCTGTGGGAGACAGTATCAAAAGCTTTGCTAAAATCAAGCAGTAATGGATCCAGTGATTTCCCCTCATCCACAGAGCCATTTATCTCATCATCGAAGGCAATTAGGTTAGTCAGGCATCACTTGCCCTTCCTGAATCCATGCTGATGGTTCCTGATTACTTTCCTCTCTTCAAAAGGCTTCAAAATAGATTTCTTGAGGACCTGCTCCATGATTTTTCCAGGGACTGAGGTGAGGCTGACTGGTCTGTGGTTCCCCGGATTCTCTTAAGCTACATGACCCTTTTTCCAGTTATCCAAGACCTCTCCCTGATTGCCATAGATTCAGTATTCTCATATTTTCAAATAAGGCAGGCAAAACTCTACATTCACTAGCTCAGTTCTTCAGGGCAAATCTAGGAGTGATGAACAAACAGTCGTGAAATGATGTTTTTGATTTAGAGTATTTGAGGTTTTTTTCTACAGTGCCCCTAGAAAGAAGTGAAGTCCTCTAACCAGCAGGCTATAGAGTCACTCTTATAGTTGTTGTCTTTCTTGCTGACCCAATGACTCTTTCACTAGTTATCCAGCCTGAAACAGCTTCAACTGGAGAGACAGAGGAAGTCCCACACACCACAATATCTCATTGCTCAGTGGTGAGAGCACTCACTTGAAAAGTAGCAAAGCCTTGTTCAAAAACCAACTGTTCCCCTTCCAAAAGAGGGAGAACTTGAACCAGGGATCTCTGATATAATAGAATCACTGAATATTAGGGTTGCAAGAGACCTCAGGAGGTCTTCTAGTCCAACCGCCTGCTCAAAGCAGGACAAACACCAACTAAATCATCCCAGCCAGGGCTTTGTAAAGCAGGGCCTTTAAAACCTCTAAGGAAGGAGATTCCACCACCTCCCTAGGAAACCCATTCCAGTGCTTCACTATCCTCCTAGTGAAAGAGTTTTTACTAATATCTAACCTAAACCTCCCAGACGGCAACCTGAGACCATTGCTCCTTGTTCTCTCATCTGCCATCACTGAAAACAGACGAGCTTCATCCTCTTTGGAACCCCCTTTCAGGTAGTTGAAGGATGCTATCAAATTCCTCCTCACTTTTCTCTTCTGCAGACTAAATAATCCAGGTTCCCTCAGCCTCTCCTCATAAATCATGGGCCCCAGCTCCCTAATAATTTTTGTTGCCCTTCGCTGGACTCTCTCCAATTTTTCCACATCCCTTCTGTAGTGGGGGAACCAAAGCTGGACACAATACTCCAGGTATCAGAGGGGTAGCCGTGTTAGTCTAGATCTTTAAAAGCAGCAAAGAGTCCTGTGGCACCTTATAGACTAACAGACGTAATGGAGCCTGAGCTTTAGTGGGTGAAAACCCACTTCAGTGCATGCATCCGACGAAGTGGATATTCACCCACAAAAGCTCATGCTCCAATACGCCTGTTAGTCTATAAGGTGACACAGGACTCTTTAATACTCCAGGTGAGTATTAAAGTGCTGAATAGAGGGGAATAATCACTTACCGTGATCTGTTGTCAATGTTCCTACTAATAAAGCCCAATATGCTGTTGACCTTCTTGGCAACAAGAGCACACTGCTGACTTATATTCTGCTTCTTGTCCACTGTAAACCCCAGGTCCTTTTCTGCAGGTCCCCAGCCTGTAGTGATGTATAGGATTCTTCCTTCATAAGTGCAGGATTCTGCACTTGTCCTTGTTTAACCTCATCTGATTTCTTTTGGCCTAATCCTCCAATTTGTCTAGGTCACACTTGACCCTATCCCTACCCTCAACCAATATCCCAACTGAGTACCCTAAACATTGTGCTAAAAGTGATAAAGGATTCCCTCCTTCCACCTAAACTTTTTATGTGAGCTCCTTAGGTGAGTTAGCTGGAGGAACTATGGGTTTTATGTGTCTGGATGCCTGGTTTGAGGCTTGTGCATGCCCAGAGACAGAAACCTAGACACCCTATGGAATTTCACTGCAAAAAGTAGGCTGCAAGTTGAGTTTAGATGCCTACAGAGTCTTGGAGAAGCTGAGTGGAGGTTTAGAGAATCCTACTGGATCCTGATGCTGGGATTTTGGCACCTATAGTGGTGAGGATATGGCACTACAGTATGAGGTGAACTGAAAATAATATTTCTTTTATCTTTTTTACTGTGCAAATATGTGTAATGAAAAATAATAATGTACACTTTATATTTGTGTAGTAATTATTGAAATCAAAATATTTGAAAATGTAGAAAAATATCCAAAATATGTATAATAAATTTCAGTTGGTGTTGTATTATTAACAGTGTAATTAAAACTGTGATTAATTGCAATTGTTTTTAATCTTGAGATTAATTTTGTGTATGTTTTTAATAATTTAACAGCCCTAGTTCTGACATAAAATTCTAACTTTAGAGGGAAGAAGAAAAGTCCTCGACTTACCTATTTTACTAGGCAACACTAGTACAATAGTAGAAAAGGAAGATTATTGATACAATAAGGTATTTGATCGAAAGTCCAATGAAGTCAATGAATTTCTACCAATTAATTTGAACACAGGGCTGGTAAAAAATGGTCTGCTGAAATTCCCTTTGGACTGAAAATTGGGGGCTGATTAAACAAATATTTTAATGGAAAGTCTCTGCTATCCAATAAGGAAGTGGTTTTGAAACACGACTAGTTTAAGACAGGAGCAGCCACAACGGAAATGGAGGATGCACAGAGCCCCAACTGGGACTCATGGTCTATGTGTGTTGAAGGTAGAAATGGGAGGGACACAAAAAGACCCTGGCCTGGGAGCAGAGTGGAGGGCCCTGGAATAAGTGAGGGGGGATGAAGGGGCATACAGAACCCCTGGCACTGGGAAGGAAATAAGGGACAATAGAATGAGTGAGGAGGGAACAAGTGAGTACACAGAGACCACATGGCCTGAGAGTTAGAATAAATAAATAAATTGAGTAAATCACTAAAACAAACACTCAAAGAAATAATTCTGTATTTACTGGGTGATGGAGTAATATCTATTAACTGGTTATGGTCACAATTATGACCACATTCAAGCAGGAAAGCCTTGTGGCTAAATACCTTCCCTGTTCTCCAGGGAACTTGTGCCTCCCTTGGTGATGATTCCTCTTTGTCTCTAAGGGGGAAAGGCATGACTCAGCTAATCCTACATAAACTGGTAAAGGAGAGAAGTATAGTGATCATATGAAATAGCACATCTCAGACAACCAGATTGTCTATGGAGCTCCCATTAACCGTGGTGTCACAAACTGACATTGTGCTCAGTTACACAAAGGAGCATATCCTCAGTTGGTGCAAATTCACTGTATTTCCAGTGACATCACTTTTGCAAAAGTGTTTTACAACTTTTGGGAATCTGGCCCCATTGACATTCCTGGTGCTATGCCTGACTTACACCGGATGTAGATCTGGCTCCATTGACTCCAGTGGAGGTAGATTTAGAAGCATTGTAGGCACAACTTCTCAGTACACATTTAGCTTGGTGTTTATCATTTCATAGGTGGTGTGACAACATTCCAAAGGCAGATCTGGCCTTTGCAATGCAGTGAGTAATTGTATCATCAGTAGTGGGATGCTGTGATAGCAACAGCATACGTCTTGCGTAGCAAAACTTCCATGGACTTCAGAGGAGAATTATTGACCTTAATAACTGGGTAAACATTTGAATCCCCTGGCACAGGTTGTTGCTCACTCATATAAAATAGGTAGACTAAAGCCTTTCAGGCTTCTGGAGACTAAACTGTTGTGAGCCCAGGCATAAAAGGAGAGACCAAGGATTCACCAATACCCAAGATCCCTGCAATGGCATGGAACTGATTGCCCAGATGATCCCAGCAGGTGCTCCATGCCTCATGCTGCAAAGGAAGGTGAAAACCCTGAAGATCCCTGCCGAATACAAGCTAGAGGAAAAATTCCTTCTCCATCCCATATCTGGTGATTTGTTAGACCCTGAGGATGTGAGCAAGTCCCACCAACCAGTCTTCTAGAATGACTATTCTCTGAACCAGCTCAGAGTTCCTTCCCACCCCGTTCCATGTCGCACCTCCAGCTCTGGCCCATCCCTGAGGCTTCAGAGGAAGGCAACCTTGCTTTCCCTTCTCCCCTGCCCACATCTGGCCAATTGCACACTGTTGAAAAAAAATCACCATAGTATCTGAGCACCTTATAGTCTTTAATGTACCCTCTTCACAACACCCTTGAGAGCTAGGATGTTAAAAGGCAGTTTGGAGACCACAACACTGCTTCAGCTATTCCTGGCTCTTTCCCCCTAATTGGAAATGCACCAACTGGAAACTACTTATTCTCCCTCCCAGTCATATTCAGTGTTATTCTTCTATTGGAATTGATAATTATGATGGAATGGAAATATGACCTCTGGCTAATTCACTTTGAAGGTTAGGGAGGTTCTTTCTCCCCACTTACAGTTCTGGTTGAAGAGTCTGGCTCTTTAGCTTTCCTGCTACAGAAATTTCTGCTTTCAGCCGTGGTGGTCTCAGGTGCCATTCTTGTTGTTAATTAAGATGATGCTTGTCACACTGGCACCCCTTAGATTTATTCTAAACTCATGTTGTAGTCCTTAGACCTTATGCTGCTCCAAAGCTCAGGGGAGAATTTCACACATTGAGAGTCACTGTGCAAGTCTGAAGGCCACTTTGGGTACATCTACATAGCACCTCCCAGGGCAGGGAGACAGACTTAAGCTAGCATGCTAAATACAGCCATGTGGACAATGCATGACAGGCAGCGGCTTGGGCTATCCACCTGAGCTCAGATCCACTGGGCTGGGTGGAAATATCCAGACTGCTATTTTAGTGCATTAGCTCAAGAAAAGTCACCCATACTAGGAGGCATGTTTATAGATGCAGTGTAGACATAGGCTTTATCAATCAGAAACAGTTCCATAAATTCCACCTGGAAGCCAGCTGGTAGTCATTCAAGAGCACATGAACCTGGTGTCATGTATTCCATTTATCAAATTTTGCCTTGCATTATGAATTATCTTCAGCTTCTAAGTAGACTGCAGGAGTAGTCTCATACAGATAGCATTGTGGCTAGCCAATCGGTATGTGAAACAGGCATGGATAGCAGGTAGTGAGGTCCCCAACTGACCAGGAAGCTCACAACTTTGCCAGAGGATGCAGATGTTGAAAAGCTACCATGGACAAGAGTTTGCTTTGTTCATCTGAAACATCCTGAGAATCTACCCAGCCTCCCCTTCACCCCAGGTTCTGAACACAGGTTAAATCTTTTTAGGAGCAAACTCCCAAAAACCTTGCAAAGAGAGAGATGTCCTTGGAGGTTAGAATTTGACTCCATTCCCAGTGCTGCTTGCAGTGTCCAGAGAACATATAATTTTCTTTTTCCTTCTCAGTGATCTCAAAGGCCCATCCGTGGAAATGTCAAAGGGGATTTTGCTTTCTCGCATAACAGATAAATAATGACTCAGGAGACATAGTTGGCTTTGGTAGTTGATACCGGGGTACCAGGCATGACACCAGAACCAGAGCTCTTACTGGGGGAACAGAAGTCCACTAAAAGAAGGAGGGCAAGGGTTGGATGCGTATCCTGCTCAAACTTGTGTCAAGCACTTAAAGGTAAAGTAATCTTTGGCAATCTTTATTTTTAAAATATCAGCTGGTAAGGAAATAGGAAATTTCCATTCAATTACCATGTTCACCTGCCCTGTCCAATGCAGAATTTTTCCTGCTATACGGCACCTCCCTCACAAAGAACTTGAATATTTGTAATATGTGTGATAAATCTCTGTCCTTCTCTCTGTGGGTCCCATCCATTCTGGTGGATTTCGCTAGCCTCAGAGGCTCACTGTAACCCTCCACCTAGGCTTCTCTATCTAAAGGCAAGGGTCACAGCCTATTGAGCCATTTTCATCATAAGCCAGCAAGGGAGGTGAGGAGAAGCAACCCTTCCTTGCACAGTCTCTGTTGTCGCCAAGTCTCAATTATTAATTGGGGAGGGGATGGGGGAACCCGGGCCCACCCTCAACGCTGGGCTCCAGCCCAGGGACCCTAACAGTAGCAGGTATGGTAGCTGACTTTTTGGAAACAGGACATGTACAATTCCCTGCAACACTTCCCCACATCAGCCCCCACTCAATATCTCCTTCACTGTTACCTCAGGGTCTCCTTCCTTGCACCAGATATGGATTTGTACTGCTTAGCTCCTCCAACAGCACGGCTTCCTCCTACAGCTTCTGACATGCACCTAACTGACTAACTGGGAGGATTTTAACTAGTTTCTGCCAGCCCCTAATTGGCTTCAGGTGTCTCAGTCAAACTAGCTATCTTACCTGCCTTCTGGTAAGGCAGATCTTAATTGGCCCCAGGTGTCTTAATGACCTGGAGCAACTGCCATTTACTTACTGGTAACAGGGATTTGTTTAGCCTGGGGCCCACCCTCAACACCATAGAGTTGGGCAACTTGGGATGCCCGGCAGTGTGCTCATGATAGATCATTGGTGTTGCCGTGGTGGTATCCAGCCCTGTGCCATATGCGGAACTGGAATGGTTGGAGGAATAAGAATCACCTGGTAACCCTTGCATTCTTTTCCTTATTCCACTGCATCCACTGGAGGGATGCATGGACCGTCACAAGAGTGAATTGCTGACCTAAGAGGTAATAACACAGTGCCTCCATGGCTCATTTGACAGCAAGGCATTCTCTCTTGACTACTGCATACTTTTGTTTTCTTGGGAGAAGCTTTTTTCTTAGTTAGAGGTTTGGGCATTCCTCTTCTCCCATCATTTGTGACAGAACTGCCCCCAACCCCATCTCAGAAGCACCTGTTTATAAAATACATTTCTTGTTAAAGTCTGGGGCTATGAGTATGGGGTCATTACAGAGGGCCATCAAAGGTCTTTGAATCCCACCCCTGCTGCACTGGTCCACTTCACCATGTCTGTACCTTGGGCCTTCACCAGGTCTGTTAGGGGCCTTGCCCTAGTGGCAAAAGGGGGAATAAAACATCAGTAGTAGCCTACCACACCTAGGAATGCGGGGACCTGCTTTTTTCAGGTAGGTCAGGTAGGCCAGTTTTGAATCACCTCTAGCTTATCTGTTTGGGGTTCACTATGCCCCATCCTACAATATATCCCAGGTACCTAGAATCTACTAGCCCTATGGTGCATTTAGCGGGATTAGTGGTCTGGTGTATGGATGATGACATCATCTAGGTATGTGGCTGCATAACTAGTATGAGGGCACAGTTTTGATCTGGGGATTTGATTAGATGACCTCTTGAGGTCCCTTTCTACCTTGGTATTCTATGATTCTATGAAATCATCGCACCCAGGGATTTGTCAAGCCAGGACTTTAAAATCTCTGAGGATGGAGATTCCACCACCTCCCTGGGTAACCCATTCCAGTGCTTCACCACCCTCCTAGTGAAATAGTTTTTCCTAATATCCAACCTTGACTGTCACCACTGCACTTGAGACCATTGCTCCTTGTTCAGTCCACATCCTTTCTGCAGTGGGAAGCTCAAAACTGGATTCAGTAGAACGGCAGAATTACAAACCCCTCAGGAAGGGAGGTTGTTCATACTTCTGAAAAGTTCCTAACTCTGAACAAAATGCTCTAGTTGTTGTTTCAAAAGTTTACAACTGAACATTGACTTAATACAGCTTCAAAATTTTACAATGCAGAAGAAAAATGCTGCTTTTAACCATCTTAATTTAAATGAAAAAAGCACAGAATGTTTCCTGACCTTGTCAAAGCTTTTTTTTTAATTTTCCCTTTATATTTTAAGTAGTTTAAGTTTAACACAGCACTGTACTGCATTAGCTTCCCTCATCCTCTCTCTCTGCAGCTGACTCATTGCGTACTTCCAGCTCCAGATGAGGTGTGTGTGGTTGATCAGTCAGTTCATAATACTGGTGTTCAGAACTCTGAGGTTCTATTGTAAAGTGTCGGTACATGAAGGGAGATCATCACCTTAGGTAGTTTTCCTTTAGGGTTAAGCTAGATTCACACCATTATGTGATGTATTTTCTAGAGAGATTCATTAGAGATAAAATAAATGAATGAATTGCGTATGGGACAAGTAAGTCACAGAGGACATCAGTAAGAACAAAACTCTGGAGGCACAAAGGTATAGTAGATACTAATGGGGAAGAGGTTTTAGTGGCCTCTAGCTATAGAATGGAAGGAATTCATTATTATTATTATTATTGTTATCATTATTAATAATATTTTAATGTTGTACATTGAGGTGGTGTTTGTTTTTGCCTTACTCTTTTTTGCTTGTCTGTCAGATGGCTTCAGTAATAATACAATACTTTTCATGCACCTAGTGCAGAAAATGAGTCCAGATCAATGAGAAAGGAGAACATGAATTTCCATTTTGTTTCCACAATCCACTTAGGTGGCTGATCTCTTTCTTCCTAGATGGCTGGAACAATTTCTTTCAAGGGTCTATGGGACAGATTGGTGCCCTAGGAAAGCAGCATCGGGGCCTTCAAATGTTGCTGCTTCCAATGGTGGCATATAGCTTCACTGCTAACCCAGCATTCATCCCTTAAAAGTGATTGAAAACAATTCTTTGACATCAGAAGTTCTCTCCACATGACCTTCCCTGGAGGTCATTTGACTCTATTACCTCTGATGTTTATTTGTCTAAAAATAAAATCAATCCTTATTCACATGCTTTTCTCGATAATTGAAGATGCTCATTAGCAGAGGCACCAAGGGAGATTTCACTTCTTGTTTGCAGCATAAATGAAGAAACAGGAGAGGCATTCAGCCTCTGCTAAGAATACAAGGCAAGTCGCACCAAGGATGTCAGCAGCACCACAGTGTCCTATCCAATGAGGTCAGGTCTCGTTACGGAGAGATTGGTAGCCCGTGTTCTAGGTGCGAATAGAAGACTGCAGAACCTGAATATTTGTCTGTGGATCATTGAATGAAGCAGTCACAACTGAGATTTGGGCTTCTTCCGCACCTGTGTTAAGGTAAACAATCTCCCCCCTCTCTTTTAACCTAAAATTACACAGTAAAGAAAACTTTTCCACTAAACCTGTCCGAAGTAGGATTTTTCTGCCCAGGATCTCTACATAACTCACAGAGTTATGTAAAGACTGAACTAGTTTAGTCCTGTTTTAGCTCTCATGTCCCTAAGTCCAACTGAAGTCAGTGGGAATTGGGCACATGCTGTCTAAATTTATGCACTAAAGTGTGGTGCAGAAGAAAGAAGGAGATAAACATGTTCTAAGGTTCCTCACTGAATTGGGGCCTTAATATTGTAAAATACTTTGAAGATGAAAAGGGCTGTATATATGTAAATATTTCAGACTATTTTAGTGATAAAAGGAGAAACATCTAAGAGATTCAGGCTTGTTCTACAGCAATCTTATGGTGAATGAAACGTCAACCCCTTTTTGATAAGAAAGAAAGAAAGAAAGAAAGAAAGAAAGAAAGATGTATGTTTATTTAATTTTTCTATTCACCATACTGAAATGCAAGTTTTTCCCACTGTAAGGGCTGATTATATTTTTCAGGAATTTGTCAGTAATAAGCTAACTGAAAAATGTGAAATATTTTTGTTCTGGAAATTTCAATTTTCTCCTCCATTGTTTTCCCAAATTTCCCATAAAATGTTTTTTTAAAGCCATCTTTGGTTAGAAATAATCAGGTTTCCGTAGATGTCTGGTTTTCAAAAAGCATTTTTTTAACTGAAAACTGAACTGAGATATTGAATATTTTAATGAAAAAAGAAAAAAAACCAAAATTTTGATTGTTTTCAACAAAAATGATTTTTAAGAAAAATGAATAATTTCCCTTAAAAATATTCCTTCTGTCAAAAACCCATTTATCATTTAAGATATTTCAATTAAAAACTTTTGATTAACTAGTAAGCTGTTAACAAATATACATTGTGAAGTTCCCGTCAATGAAACCTTATTATTAGCACAAACCAAGCTAGCTGGAGAGCAATTGAAAGACGGAGATTTATCTTCCAGATGCCACAGTTGTGACTACCAGCCTCAGCTGTGCAGGACACTCTATAATAGGCAGAAGAAATCTTACTGTTGAGCCCAGACTTGTGTACATTCCTCTGTCCTAGTACACTGCAGGGACCTGAGGGATTTGAATCCACAGATGTGAACACCAACATTCACGGCATCTCCTATCATAAATAAGCAGCAAATAAGAATGGCCATAGTGGGTCAGACGAAAGGTCCATCTAGCCCAGTATTCTGTCTTCTGACAATGCCAAGTGCTTCAGGGGGAGTGCACAGAACAGGACAATTCTGGTGTGATCCTCCCCTGTCTTTCCTTCCTGGCTTCTGCAAGTCAGAGGTTCAGGGTCACCCAATGCATAGGGTTGAATCCCTGAAAATCTTGGCTAATAGCCATTGATGGACCTGTCATCCATGAGCTTATCTAGTTCATTTTTGAACCCAGTCATACTTTTGATCATCACAACATCCTGTGGCAATGGGTTCCAGATGCTAATTGTATTTTCTGTGGGGAAAAAAATACTTCCTATTTTTTGTTTTAAACCTGCTGTCTACTAATGTCATTGGGTGACCCCTGGATTTTGTATTACAGGAAGGGGTAAATATTACTTTTCTATTCACTTTCTGCACACTATTCATGATTTTATTTACCTCCATCAGATCCCTGCTTAGCCATGTCTTTCTAAGCTGAACAGTTCCACCAGGTCCAGTTGATCACCAAAGTCACATAAGAATTCATAGTCAAAGCATCTCTTCAGCTGAGATTTGACAGCTAGCTAAGTTATACAGATGCCAAATTTTCCCCGAAGTTATTGAGATCTGGTCATGTGAATCCCCTGTGTGATTTTGAAGATCCCAGACTTCACTTCCATTTATTTACTTTATTTTGATTTATAAATTGCCAGTGATGGAGTATCTACCACAACCATTCGTATATTGCTCCAATGGTAAATGTATGCCTTATTTCCTTTCTGAATGAAGGGGCATCTGCATCTTAGAAATACAAGGGGAAGCTCATGATGCAGGACAGATTGGGTGATTCCGGCACCTACATTTCTCTTCAATGAGTAATTAAATGTGTGAGAAAAGAGAGGGTGGAATAAGAATCCCAGAACAATTAGAGACTGTTGTTCCAAACTTGAAATATTCTGGCATTTCAGGTAAGCATCATCTTCCATATTTAAGAAATGTTTTGTTATATGTCAATAATTTCCTAGAGCGAAAAAATAAGTGAAAACAATATTAGAACTACTGTGTGAAATCACAGCCTTGTTGAACAGAGCCTATTAAAAGATCTTGGCTTATTAAACCTAACAAAACAAAGGTTGAGATTTCTCTCCATAAATACATCAGGGAGGTAAATACAGTGTAACAAATGGGGATAAACAGGCCAGGAATAAATGTAGTCTGGATTTATGACTTATATTGTCTATATAAATATTGAGTTCATGGCAAGTTGGGTGTGAATTACCCCAAGCTACCCTTCCATAGACTAACTGTCCCTGTGGGCCTTGCTGACATTCACTAACAGTTCATTACTGTGCTAGGAAAAGGGATTAGATGCCTGTCAGCAAGGTCCACTTGGATAGCTAGTCCACAGCAGGCTAGTGTGTAGTAGATTTGCACCAACTTGCTGTGAACTAGTTGTTCACCTAGACAAGCCCTTAGACAAAGATTTCTACCAATCAGAAGAGGGAGGTTCTGGGAAAGCTTCCAACAGGAGTTAACGGGGCAAATATCTTAACTAGTTTTGAGATGAGATTTGATAAATTTATGAATGGGATTACGTGAAGGGATTGCCAGTGATAGCAGGGGGAATGGGCTCCATGACTCAGTAGGGCCCTTTCAATCCTGTGTCCTAAATTACTAAGTCAATGGCAAAACTCCCACCAAACATTGGATATGAGATATTAACAAGTCTTATAAGGAAGGCACCTCGAAGAAATATGGAAGGGGCTTATGTGAAACTGATCAGTGTAGATATTTGGCTAGACTGGGAATATCAGATTCTCTTTCAATAACACATGTTTGAATGTGAACCTTAGCAACACCTTCTAACATGTTTACTGGTCATGATTAACCCTAGCAGAAAGGGGAAAGATCATGGTTGATGTGATTTTACCTATATCCACCATATCAAGACATAACTTCTCTTCTCAAATGAAGGAAGCCCTGTGATACAACATGACTAACTCATGTGACTTATGTGTAGTGCTGGGGAGGAGCTGGTGGTCGTGGTATATGTAGGTACCAATAACATAGGGAAGGATATAACAGAGATCAAGGAGGCCAAATTTAGGCTGCTAGTTAAGAGATTAAAGCCCAGGACCTCCATGGTAGCATTCCCTGAAATGCTTCCAGTCTTAGACTCAGCGACAGAACTGCAGGATCTCAATGTTTGGATGAGACAATGGTGTAGGGAGGAGGGGGTTTAGATTTATTAGGAAATGGGGAACTTTTGGGGATGAGGGGAGCCTATCCAGGAAGGATGGGCATCACCTAAACCATAATGGAACCAGATTGCTGGCACTTAGCATTAAAAAGGTTGTAAAGCAGCTTTTAAGCTAAGGGCTGAGGAAAAGCCAACAGGTATGGAGGAGCAAGTGGTTCAGACAGAGACATGCCTTAGGGGAGGATCTATTAATGGATATTCTCTATGTCCTAGTAAGGAGGAGGGGATGGAAGATGACAAAATACAGGTAGGAACAGTCAAATGAAAAGACTCTCATTCAATTACATCATGTAATGGCAGACAGCTAAAAAAGTGATAAAATCTTTAAGTGCTTACATACAAATGCTAGAAGTCTAAATAATAAGATGGGTGAACTAGAGTGCCTTGTATTAAATGAAGATATTGATATGATAGGCATCAGAGAAACCTGAAGGAATGAGGATAATCAATAAGACACAGTAATACCAGAATACAAAATATACTGGAAGGACAGAACAGGTGGTGCTGTTGTGGGAGTGGCACTATATGTGAAAAAAAGCAAAGATTCAAATGAAGGAAAAAATCTTAAATGAACCAAACTGTATCATAGAATCTCTATGGATAGTAATTCCATGCTCAAATAATAAGACTATAGCAGTGGGGATCTATTACTGACAACCTGACCAGGATGGTGGTAGTGACTGCAAACTGCTTTCCAAGGGGAGTAGTGGGGGCAAAAGGCTAAGCTTGATAATTTTATGGAGGGGATGGTATGATGGGCTAGCCTAATTTTGGCAATTAATTGATCTTTGATTATTAGCAGGTAAATATACCCAGTGGTCTGTGATGGGATGTTAGATGGGGTGGAATCTGAGTTACTACAGGTAATTCCTTCCTGGGTGCTGGCTGGTTAGTCTTGCCCACGTATTCAGACTTTAGCTGATTGCCATATTTCGGGTTGGGAAGGAATTTTCCTCCAGGGCAGATTGGCAGAGGCCCTAGAGGTTATTCACCTTCTAAATCTAAATACACAAGAAAGGTTAATGATGGGAGGGGAAGCGACAAGAAAGAAAATTTGAAGTAAATCATAATCTTTATTTTTTGATCATGCATTGCCTTTACCCTAGATAAAACCACGGTGAATAGAGATCAGGGAAACCAAACATCCATCACAGAGTTCATCCTCCTGGGATTCAATAATATCTCTGAATTACAGACCCTTCTCTTCCTGCTCTTTCTAGTGATCTATATTGTGACCATGGCAGGGAACATCCTCATTGTTATGGTAGTTATGGCTGATCAGCACCTTCACACCCCCATGTACTTCTTCCTGGGGAATTTGTCCTGCTTTGAGATCTGCTACACCTTCACCATCCTGCCCAGGATGCTGGCCAGTCTCCTGACTGGGGACAGAACCATTTCAATCAGAAACTGCTTCTTGCAATATTATTTCTTTGCTTTCCTGGTACTTGCTGAGTGTTATCTCTTATCTGTGATGTCTTATGATCAGTATTTAGCCATCTGCAAAGCACTGCGTTATGCAGCCCTTATGAATGGCAATGTCTGTGCCATGCTAGCAGCTGCTTCTTGGGTAAGTGGGTTTCTGGATAGCACCATAATCACCTCCCTGATATCCCAATTCATTTTCTGCGGCCCCAATGAAATTGATCATTTCTTTTGTGATTTCAACCCAATAATAAAACTGTCCTGCAGTGACACGCATCTGGCTGAACTCGCCATCCTCATTCTGGCCTCAATATTCACCCTGCTCCCATTCCTTACCCTGACGTCCTATGTTTATATCATTCTCAGTATCCTGAGAATCCCTTCCACCACCAGCAGGCAAAAGGCCTTTTCCACCTGCTCCTCTCACCTCATCGTGGTGACAATTTTCTATGGGACCATAATTATTGTGTATCTGCTCCCCAAAACCAACACACTGAAAGCCCTGAACAAAGTGTTCTTAGTCTTCTACACTGTTCTGACCCCCCTGGTCAATCCACTCATCTACAGCCTGAGAAACAGAGAGGTCAAGAAGGCCCTGCAAAAAGCAGTGAATACATTCGTATTTTCACAAGACTTGAGATAGTCTGACCTGCTTGTTCCACCTTAGAGAGAAAATGGGGGAAGGGGACACTTTTGGAAACATTTTAATGCTTTAATTGAACAAGGAAAGTGAAAAAGATGGAGTTTTGCCTTTATTTTTACTCTTCTCCCCACTTTTTGAATGGAAAAAATTAAACAAGCGGGAGACTTTTTCCCCCCATTTTACTTCAATTTCTTAGCCTGTAAGAATGTGAAAAAAGTAAAAAGAAGATTTAAAGCTGAGAGAAAATATTTCTTCTTACTGGAAAAGGAACAGACTTGTATCTCACTTTTCTGACAATAATAAATTACAGAGAAAGATGGAAAACCAGACCTTTTTTTCCACCAGAAAAATATTGAAATGAAAATGAAAAAAATGAAAGGGAGGGAAAGTAACACTTTATCCTCACCTTGACATTATTAATGCACGTTTCCAGGAGAAAGAAGTAAAAACTCAAAGTGCAGGTTTTTTTCACTAGGAAAAAAGGTGGGCAAAGTGAAATGTGAAAGTGGATGGGGGAATACCCCAAAACTGAAAAAAAAATCAACCAACAATACGGAAACAAGTCGAAATATTCAGACAAAATCAGAAGTTTGTTTTCTTTCAACAATTTTCACAGAAAAATCCCCCTCAGCAGCTCTGACTGGGGGGAATCTGAGCTGATTTATTGATTCTGTGAAGCAGGTTCTAGTTGGCCATTATTTGGAAAAATTGAGGGGATCATTGAATATGTAATCCATTATACAGGAAGGTAAAGGAAACAGTTGATTTTAAGCACTTGACTACAATGGGATGAATTGTGTGCTTAAATTAACCATTTTTTTCAGACACCTCAACAAAGTGTTTTCTGTCTGCTTCTGTGTACTAACTCCCTCCTTAACAGCCTGAGAAACACTTTGTGAATCAGGGACACACTGGCTGTTCTATCGCTCACTCGGTTTCAGGACTAATATTTGCAGTTTCACTGAAGCTCAGGATGCTACTAGAATGAAATTTTGTATTCATTTTAAGGGTTTGATAATAAGTGTGACGTACGTGATGTCTATGTCAGATTTTGAGACATCAGAACAAGATTCAGTACAGAGAGCTAAGATTGCTCTGGCAGGAAAAGAACTTGCAAAAACAATTCCAGGGTCAATGAATTTTAAACATACAATAAAAATTGAAGTGAATGTTATCAGTTTCTATAGATTTATTAAAATATTTTGATTAAAAATGACAATACAAGAATACTAATTCAATTAATATGCTCATTTTGTGTCATTCTTGTCTGGGGATGTTTCTCAGCCTTTTTCACCTCAATTTTAGGTTTTTTTGAGAATCTTCTGCAATGAAAAAATCAGTTCTCAATGAGATAAATGCACCACTGTCACTCCCAATGGACATCATGGATAAAGAGGGATGGGGATGGAGAGAGTGGGGAAAACAAACATAACAATAACAACAATAAAAATAATGCATTTTCAATGATAAAAGCAGAATATTTCATTCAAAATCTACAATTTCAATGAAAGGTTTCCATTTTAAAAAGGCCATTTTCCAACATTGTTTCCGCTTCCAAATGAAAAATTTGAGCAGTTCTATATGTTTGTTTTCATTCTAACCCATTTTTTTCTTTTTCTTGAGAAGGAAACTTCAAGAAACTGGCCCTAGTTTTAGGCCCAGGTGTGGCAGATTTTCTGGCTGAGTTTGGAAGGGGAGGCAAGTGTGGGTGGGGAAAACAAATGAATATTCTCTGCCTCACGCCTAGCTCTGTCTAGGATTGAGCTGTTTGATGATGTGTGCTATACTATGGTTTCTTCACCTTGAATTTATTGCATCTTTTCCTATTGGACTGGTCCAGCGGATGATGAACTGGACTGGGTTTAAGCTTAAGTGGGGATTAAAGAGTCTTGAGTTCTGTGCCCAACTCAGCTACAAATATCCTGTATGATTTTAGGAAAGTCCCTCAATCTTTCCTATGCCCTCAATCCTTATCTGTAAAATGGACGTAATCCTCTCCGACCTCACAGGGGGGTTGTGTGAAGAAAATCCATTAATGTTTGGGAGATGCTCAGACAGTCATGAGGGCACCTACACAGAGACAGAATTCTGCACTCCCTTATGTTCCCTGGCACATCTCCTGGACTGGGATGTTTCAGCATTGAGCTTGTTAGATGGAGTGGGATTTTCCAAAAGCCACTAAGCTGTTTAGGAGTCCAAATCCCAATGACTTTAGAAATGGGAGTTAGGCTCTTAAACCACGCAAGTGCTTTTGAAAATGCCACCTGGAAGGCCTGATTTCCAGCAGCTTGGCACCTACAGCTGAGGACAGATTTCCCAAAAAAGCTTCACTCCCATTTTGGCAAGGAAAAGAGACAGGTTTTCAAAAACACCAATCAGCCAGCAGCTCCTGGGTCAGATTTTTGACACAGCTCATCACTCGCCACATGAGAGGTTTGGATAATATGGCCCTTAGTTTGTGCCCTTCCTTTGCCCTCCTAGGTTTGGCCGACCTGGCTGACTGCTCCCTGAGAGTATGTCTACACTGCAGTTAGACACTCATGGCTGTAAGGTGCCAGCTGACACTTGCTGCTGGGCTATTTAATTGCAGTGCAGACTTCCATGCTTGGGCTGCAGTCCCTGCTTTGGGACCCTCCCACCTCACAGGGGCCTAGAACCCAGACTCCAGCCTAAGCCCAGAAGTCTACTCTACGATGAAACACCACCACAGCCTAAACCCCATGAGTCCAGGTCAGCTGGTATAGGCCAGTTACACGTGTCTAACTGCAGACATTCTTCCTCGCTCTGCCTCTCCATCCTGGTCTGAGAGGTCAGACCTAAATGTGCAGATCATCCATCCACCAGCTCCCTTGGCCCTATGGGAAGGCAGAGGAAAGACTCACTCATCGTTCCCTCCCATTTCCTTGGGCCTCAAATGGAAAGCTGCTTCTTGGCTTGGGGGTTTAATCTACACTTGATTGAGATAAAAGCACTAATTTCCAAAGGACATGGTTACAGCAGAATCTCAGCTTTAATTTAAGAACACGTTACTAGGTTTTTAAGTTATAGTGGAAAGCTCGAGGATGGCTCCCAACTGACACAGTGTTATTTGCCTGAGTGTGCAGAGAGCTGAGACAATAGCTCTCAGTGGGGAGAACTGCACTATTTATCTCAATGGAGTGTTGGACCCACTGGCCTTGGAGGGATGTGTGTGAGGCTGGGCCCACTGTGATCTTCACCTCCTTCTACACTCACAGTGTCCTGTGCTGAGATATGGTTGGTGGGGTCCTCTCAAGGTTACTGGGTCCAACACTCCATTGACATGAGTGGTGCAGTTCCCCCAATTGAAAGCTATTATCTCAGGCTCTCCGCACACTCAGGCCAATATTGCTGTGTTGGTTACATTTAAGACAGCTTCTCCCCTCCCCAAAGAGTGATTGTCTCAGTCTCTCCACTGACTCAGACAGGAGATGCTGCATTGATTACACTCCGGTCAACTCCGTCCTTGGAGAGCTATTGTCTCAGGCTCTCTGCACACTCAGGTAGATATCACTGTCCCAGTTACACTTGAGATCCATTTTCAAGCTTTTCCTTGTATCTAAAAAAGACCTAGAAACTTCATCTAAAAAATACCCGGTCACGTGACTCCAGGAATTCAGACCATTTACGGCATATGTCTTAATTCAAATGTAGGTCAATCTCCCAACAAAACAGCAGCTTTCAGTTTGTGGCCTGAGGAAAGGATGAGTGAGCCTTTCTCCTGCCTTCCAAAGAGTCAAGGGAGCTGGTGGTGAATATATTACATCTAGCAATTGTTAATTTTTTTTATTTTGCCCAATTATTTATTTTGGTGAAATATGCACTTTTTTTTTCCTGGCAATAAAAATGTTGTGGAAATTTTCTATTCACAATGATTGGTGCCTACTTAAACCTCCATGGTGGGGAAAAATATCTGGCCATCTCCAAGCCTGGTCCTTTTCCTTAACTGGACAACACAGGCTTGAGCTCCGTTTGGATACCCTATTGTGTCTTTAGAGGCATAAGATATCATTTGAAGCAACCAACCTGATGATAACATCATTCCTTATGTTTTATTTGTATGACATTCTCTGGCATTGATTATAAGCTTTTATTATGGAACACAGAGAAACAATATCTGGAAACATCATGGTTACAACAACACTGCAAACAACAGAGAAACAATGTACAGCTGGGGTTACAGCCAGGGACTTGCTTTGATATTTAGTGGTTAGTGTCGCTTATATGACTTGTCAGCTCTGTGCATTCTCAGATGCCACATACACACCTCACCCAGTGTGAATGTTTAGTCACCCCAAAAGAGAAAAGACACCATCATCCTGTATGTGTCAGTGCCGAACATGAGAGGCTGACAGAGCTGTCCACAACCTCACTTGCTTGTGCCCTCTGTTAAATGGACAAAGGGAGGGACCATAAAAGCTCAGTAGATCCAGGAAGATTATCTGCATTTATTTTTTTAAGATGTGTTCTGAGATTTTCAATGGGAGTTTTCAAATTAATTTCAGTAGAGGCTTTTTGACCAAATCACCCAGGAAGCTTTTAAAACCTTGTGTTAAAGGCCAGAATTCCAAAGGTATTTTAGGTGCCTCATGGGAGTTTCAAAAGTATCTTGATTTCAAAATCCCACTTGGTGTCTAAACACCTTGAAAAATTGGCCCTTAGCTATTATCTACCCATCTCTACATTCTTTGTGAAAGCCACGTATTTAATGACTGCTTGGCTCAAGGCTTCCTTGAAGTCTCTGTTTCTCAGGCTGTAGATCAGAGGGTTTACCAGAGGAGTGAGGACTGTGTAGCAAAGAGAGAGCACTTTCTTTAGCACTCGTGGTGTATCACGTTTTGGGAGCATGTAGACAATCATTATGGTCCCATAGAAAATTGTCACCACAATTAGGTGAGAGGAGCAGGTGGAAAAGGCTTTCTGCCTCCCAGTGATGGAAGGGATTCTCAGGATGGTGGTGATGATACACACGTAGGATGTCAAGGTTAGTAGAAATGGAGGCAGAGTGAATACACAGGCTAGGACAGAAGGCAACAATGCCATAAGGTGTGTGTCCTCGCAAGCAAGATTTACCAATAGGCCGGAATCACAGTAGAAATGGTCAATTTCATTCGGGCCACAGAATGTGAACTGTGACATGAATAATATAAAGATGGTAGTAGCCAAAGAACCATTGAACCATGACCCAGCAGCCAACTGGAGACAAAACCTGATATTCATCAGAACTGAATAGTGCAGGGGTTTACATATCGTTAAATACCGATCATAAGACATCACTGCTAGAAGACAGCATTCTGTACCTGCCAGGGAACCAAAGAAGAACAGTTGTGCAAGGCAGCCACTGACTGAAATGGTCCGATCCCCAGTCAGGAGACTGGCCAGCATCTTGGGCAGGATGGTGGAGGTGTAGCAGGTTTCCAAGAAGGACAAGTTCCCCAGGAAGAAGTACATGGGGGTGTGAAGGTGCTGATCAGTCACAACTAGCACAACAATGAGGACGTTGCCAGCCATGGTTGCAATGTAGAACACTAGAAACAGCAGGAAGAGAAGGATCTGCAACTCAGGGAGATCCCCAAATCCCAGGAAGATAAATTCTGTGATGGTCGTTTGATTTCTCCATTCTGTGTTGGCCATGGGTTGACATTAGGAACACAAAAAAACAACCAAACAAAAAAAACTTTGCCATCAAATCAGAAGAACACAGTGTTAACAGTTCATCAAGCGTCATCAGTTAATTCCATAAAGATGCAAAACCTCCTTTCCCTCTCCTGGTGACCAGGTCTTACATGATTGTCTAAACTTAGACATCGGGGCAGGTGTCTCATGCACACTGTGAGAGGAGCACTGGAAAATTATTTCTGTCTCTCTGCAGTGGAGGGGTTCTCAGGAAAATAATGATGATAGAGACAACAGATGTCAGAAGAGTTACAAAGGGATCTGACTAAAATTAATGACTGGAAACAAAATGGCAGATAAAATTCAACGTTGATAAATGCAAAATATTGCACTTTGGAAAACATCATCCCAAATATACACACAAAATGAGGGTCAAAGTTAGCGGTTACCACTCAAGAAAGATCTTGGAGTCATTGTGAATAGTTCTCTGAAACATCCACTCAATCTGCGGCAGCAATCAAAAAAGCAAACAGAACGTTAGGAACCATAAGGAAAGGCATAGATAACACAACAGAATATATTATTTTGCTAATATATCAATCCATGGTACACCCACACCTTGAACACTGAGAGCAGATCTGGTTGCCATATCTCAAAAAAAAAGATAGATTAGAACTGGAAAAGGTGCATAGAAGGACAGTGAAAATGATTAGGAGTATTAACAAGAATGTCATATGTAAGACACAAGAGGTAATTGTCTCACCCTATGTGGTGATGCTGAGGACTTAGCTGGAGTAAGGGGTACAATTCTGAGCACCACGTATTAGGAAAGATGTGGATAACTATGAGAAGAGTCCAAAGGAGAGCAACAAAAATGATAAAGAGTTTAGGAAACTTCACCCATGAAGAAAGGTGAGAACAGAAGATTGAGGCGGGACATGATAATAGTCTACACATAGGTTAAGGGTTGTTATAAATAAGATGGGAAAAAATTGTTCTCTATGTCCACGGAAGGTAGGACAACAAGTAATGGGCTTAATCTGCTTTAAGGGAGATTTAGGTCAGATGTTAGGAAAACCTTTCTCTCTCTAAGGGCTGTTAAGCTGTGGACTAGGCTTCCAAGGGCAGTTGTGGACTCCCCATCACAGGAGGTTTTTAAGACCAGGTTGGCCAAACATCTGTCAGGGAGGGGCTAGGTTTACTTGGTCCTGTCTAGGTGCAGGGGGCTGGGCTAGCTGATCCCTTGATGTCCCTTCCAGCCCAACACTTCTATGATTCTATGAAACATTTCATTCTGACGAATTGCCATTTTCTGATGAAATTGAGTGTTGGAAAATTTCCTACCAACTTTAGTCCTTATCATTATTCCCTGAGAGTTCAGTGGATCCACAGAGTCTTGTAGTTTCCTGCTTCAGACAAACTGAAAGAGTTTGCTGCTTGCTTTTAACTCAGACCACTTGTTCTTCAAATTCCCTCTGGCAGTCGAACTTTTTCTCTTATCAGATCCTGCTGCTGCCTCCACTTCCCCCCTCATCCCTCCATCAAACCAACTTCCACTGTTGGTGCCTTTGAATTTCCCTCTCCTTCTGTGGTCTTCTCTATTGACCTGAAATAAGGGTTTCACTCAGAGCTAGAATCTCCCAGCAAGCCTCTCCTTATCCTCTCATTCCCTGTCCAGGATTTGCTCCTACACCTCACTGTTGCTAGAGAGAGTTTCTTTCCCACTCCTTTCTGACTCTGCTTCCCGTCTGGATCCCCTGCAGAAAACACCCTGCAGCCCTCTCCTCTTTCCCTGAGTGTCAGGCCCAGCTCTCTGACAGCTCCCCACATCTATCTGATCAGGGAAGCTCAGCTGCCTCCCTCTTTTAGGAAGCCCCATCCCTGAGCTACCGTCTTGTCACCCAAACCTAAACTCAAAGGCTGGCTTCAGAGGACAAGGCAGAGGTGGGGGCAGAGCCCAGCTCCCTTCAAAGGCCAAGCCACCCTTTGCCATCCTGCTAATTTCCTCCTTACATTTTACATGTTGTTATTATGGTCCTTTCTTTCTGCTTCACTTTGTTTGGATTCCCACTATGATACTCCAGGCTTTGGCCTAGTCACACTGACCCAGAGCCCTGGCTGGAGTGAATGAACCATAACTCCATTGGACTCAGTGGACCAGATCGCTAGCTGAGGACCTTTCGCAAGACGTGTATCTCAATTTTCTCACTGTTAAATGGTGCTATGAACACTGACTGTCACTGCTGTGGGAAGGTGAGGCTAAGACTGTTTATATTCACAAAGCCCATTCATGCCCCTGTCTGGAAGGTGGGATAGAAACGCAGTCAGGACGATGGTGCTCACCTGTAACCACAGGACAGCTGAACCTTGAAGCAATGAGCTCTTGTTTCTCTGTGTTCAGCAGCCAGGACATAGATTCATAAGCTGAAGTTCTTGTCTCTCTCTCTCTGCAAAATCTGCATCTTTTCAGCAAGACACCTGCATCTACCTGAGTGGACAAGCAGCTGCCGTGTGCTGTGTTAGAACATGCTATTTCCTCTCTATTTGCACAGTGCAGAGGTTACCACATATTTGTATCCTTCTCCACAGCAGGCTGAGTTTCCCCTGGTTCCACCTCCAAAGGGGCTGAGCCTGGGGAGTTAGTGCTGTGTGTTCTGTGCAGTCAGTACAAACAACTGTCCTAATGCAACCAATTGCCCACACCCAGAGAACTCCCCTTTCTGATCCCAGCAGTAGGAGATCATTGCTCTGCATGGTTGAAATGTAACACATTGCTCATGGAGTGCCTGGTCCTGCAGCCACTGACACTGCTGAGTAATCTTTATGCATGTCAGTTGTCGCTTTGTCTTCAGTGGAGAAACTTCATACATAAGAATGGCTAAGAAAAGTGAAGCTTGTCAGACTGGTTTTTCAGGTCATGCAGTTTAGCAAAAACAAAGGGTACAGAGTGTTAATTTAATCTGTAGTTTGCAAGTGAAGGCTTTGTTTGAAAGGAAATCTCTCTGTCACACACACACATTCAAAATACACACATCCAATCCCAATGGAAATATTTACCCCAAGGAACTTTGATATGATTATTAATTATTCATCTTTATTTGTTTGACAATATTCTCTGTCCTCTTCTGAATGATAGCAGAAACTGGGACTTGGTGATTGGTTTCCCATTGGAGGAGAATCCAGTGATGTGGAGTCTGGATTACTTTTTAGTGTAACTTGACACTACATGAACCAGTCCTGGAACAGAGGCGGAAAGAAACAACATGCATGAAATTCCTTTTTTTAGGGCTCTTGACCCATGCACCTAGGTCTGTTCCGAAGAAGCAGCTCTATCCCAATATTTGACTCTATTTATGGACATTATGACAGGAAGCAAACTCTTCTGCAATTTGCAACAGGTCACCGCAAAAGAAACTGAGTCACAAACTGAAGAGCCCTACAGCACTTCTTCAGAGACTCACAAACAAAGGCAAATAAAAAACTTTTAAAACAATGTTTAACAACGCCACCTGGTGACTACCTCCATAACTATTTTCTAATCATTCCCCTCATTTGCCAAAGCTTCAAGGCATCTCAAGGGCTGTCTATGCCACCAGAGACTGATGGTGCAGTCCCTGATTCTGCTATCATTTGTGGGGACACTCACTGTAGCAGCTCCCTGCCTTCATACTGTTCTGTGTGGTTAGTAGCAGCAAAGCAGATTCTCTCCGTGGTTGCCATATGCTGAGTCCCTTTGCGATGACCATTTCACAGGCCATCCCCAAGAATAGCCTCTGTTCTAGGAGTACACATCTCCCAGCGCCCTATCAAACCCCCAGATGGATCAGGACTGTCCCTGTTGACTGGGGCTCTGGGTTCATTTCTTTGTGTTTGTCCAACTTCCCCACCTCCAAGGGCCCTGTGAGCCTGGTGCTGTTGCCTGGTCCAATCTGGTCCTTATCAGCTGGGTTTAGCCCATATAACAACGTTCCTGGTGAAGTGTGAAGACATCATTGTTTGTGACTGGCCACATGTGCCCTGTGTGTGTGTAATGAGCACTAGCTGGTTTGCAGGGGCTGTGAGGTGAAGATGGCAGTAGTAGCAAGCTCAGATTGACAGGTATTCTGTGCCAACATTCACTCACAAGTTATACCCAGAGGCAGGCATTTTTGTTGATTTGGTTGTGTTTTTCAACAAACATTTCTTCTCATGAAAAATTGATTTTTTTATCTTAAAAAATAAATAGAAATGTTGTGGGGCGTTGGCTTTTCATTGATTAAATTAAAACTGAAAATGTTTTATTTTGTTTTCAAACCTGAAAAATGAAATCAGTTTTTTTCTTCTATCTCATCTTTTTTCAGTGAAAACTGTGTAAAAACACCAGAAAAAATCCATGAAAAAATGTTAACCGAATGAAATGATTTTCTGTGTGCGTGTGAAATGATCTTTCTTTCTTTCTTTTTTCTTTCTTTCTTTCTTTCTTAAATTATTTTTTTTAATTTTACAAATGAAAAGAAATCCAGATTTTCTTTTTTGTTCTTGATTCTTTTCTCCTCTTTTCCTCTCACTTCCTTCTTTTACTGTAGAAAGGGGAAAAGAGTAGGAAACATCCTCAAAATGGAAAAACAAACAAACAAAAAGGCATTTTTCTATCATCCAAGAACTTGACAATATATATTAAAAAAAAAGAATATTTAATTTGCTTGTTTGCCCCTATGGAAAATACTTATCAATTTTGACCAGATCTAGATGGAATCTTGAATATTGTTTGTCCAGGTTTATTATCTACAAAGCACTTTATCAGCATTCCAGACACTGTTTGAGTACACTGCCTGTATGCTCATTACAAGGCACCAGCACATTCAAGGGAAAGCCATCCCTTAAGTCACGTGAGCATGAATCAGCCAGCCCAGTACCTGAGAGAGAGAGAGAGAAAATCCTTTACTAACCCTTGGAGGCAGCTGGCTGAAATCCTGAAACATGAACTGCAAGGGACATAAGGCATAAATCACCCCTCCATAATTTCACACAACTGTGAAAATTTCAATTAATAACAATCTAAAAAATGCTTTAGAAAGCATTGATATCATCCCTCAGAACTATTTAGAAAAATGAATTCTGCCAAACCTTTGCACAACACAGGACAGAGATTCCCACCCCATGATTCCATCACTTCTGGTTGTATCTTCTAGGAAGAAATGTCTAGTCTTGACTTAAAGACTCCAACTGAAGGAAAATCCACCATGCCCCTTGGAAAATCCACCACACCCCATGGTGAGCTACTCTTCCTTTTAATCTCTTGTGTCCTGGTCAGAGGACAATGATTGACGCAGTGAAACACCCCTGTGCAAATGCTGGGCACTGGCCGAATCAGAGCTTGTCTGCTGGCCTGCAGTAGTGGAACTTTGGGTACGTCTACACTATGGGATTAGTCCGATTTTACATAAACTGGTTTTGTAAAACAGATTGTATAAAGTTGAGTGCACACGGCCACACTAAGCACATTAATTCGGCGGCGTGCGTCCATGGTCCGAGGCTAGCATCGATTTCCGGAGCGTTGCACTGTGGGTAGCTATTCCGTAGCTATCCCATATTTCCAACAGTCTCCCCCGCCCCTTGGAATTCTGGGTTGAGATCCCAGTGCCTGATGGGGCAAAAATCATTGTCGCGAGTGGTTCTGGGTAAATGTCATCACTCATTCCTTCCTCCGGGAAAACAATGGCAGACAATCATTTCACGCCCTTTTTCCCTGGATTGCCCTGGCAGACGCCATAGCACGGCAACCATGGAGCCCATTCAGCTTTTTTTTTTACTGTCACTATATGTGTACTGGATGCCTGTCATAAACAGATAGCTAAGGGTTAATGTCTCTTTCACCTGTAAAGGGTTAAGAAACAGTGACCTGCAACACCTGACCAGAGGACCAATCAGGAGACAAGATACTTTAAAATCTCAGTGGAGGGAAGCCTTCGTGTGTGTTCTTTGTTCTTGGTCTGTGTTCTCTCTGGGATCTGAGAGTGACCGGACATACTACAGGCTCTAATTTTCTATTCAAGTAGTAAATGCAAGTAGAAAAGCAGTTTAGTCTTTTAATTGGTTTTCCTTATTTGCAAATGTGTATCTGGCTGGTACAGTTCTAATGTGTATTTGGCTGAAAGTATTTTAAATTGTATTTCTGTTGGAGGAGGCTTTTTCTCCGGTTTCTATAAGCTGACAGACCCTGTAATATTCCATCTTGAATTTACAGTGATTTTCTTTATTCTCTTTTCTTTTATTAAACGTTTTTTCTTTTAATGGTCCTTTCTTTCTGCTTCACTTTGTTTGGATTCCCACTATGATACTCCAGGCTTTGGCCTAGTCACACTGACCCAGAGCCCTGGCTGGAGTGAATGAACCATAACTCCATTGGACTCAGTGGACCAGATCGCTAGCTGAGGACCTTTCGCAAGACGTGTATCTCAATTTTCTCACTGTTAAATGGTGCTATGAACACTGACTGTCACTGCTGTGGGAAGGTGAGGCTAAGACTGTTTATATTCACAAAGCCCATTCATGCCCCTGTCTGGAAGGTGGGATAGAAACGCAGTCAGGACGATGGTGCTCACCTGTAACCACAGGACAGCTGAACCTTGAAGCAATGAGCTCTTGTTTCTCTGTGTTCAGCAGCCAGGACATAGATTCATAAGCTGAAGTTCTTGTCTCTCTCTCTCTGCAAAATCTGCATCTTTTCAGCAAGACACCTGCATCTACCTGAGTGGACAAGCAGCTGCCGTGTGCTGTGTTAGAACATGCTATTTCCTCTCTATTTGCACAGTGCAGAGGTTACCACATATTTGTATCCTTCTCCACAGCAGGCTGAGTTTCCCCTGGTTCCACCTCCAAAGGGGCTGAGCCTGGGGAGTTAGTGCTGTGTGTTCTGTGCAGTCAGTACAAACAACTGTCCTAATGCAACCAATTGCCCACACCCAGAGAACTCCCCTTTCTGATCCCAGCAGTAGGAGATCATTGCTCTGCATGGTTGAAATGTAACACATTGCTCATGGAGTGCCTGATCCTGCAGCCACTGACACTGCTGAGTAATCTTTATGCATGTCAGTTGTCGCTTTGTCTTCAGTGGAGAAACTTCATACGTAAGAATGGCTAAGAAAAGTGAAGCTTGTCAGACTGTTTTTTCAGGTCATGCAGTTTAGCAAAAACAAAGGGTACAGAGTGTTAATTTAATCTGTAGTTTGCAAGCGAAGGCTTTGTTTGAAAGGAAATCTCTCTGTCACACACACACATTCAAAATACACACATCCAATCCCAATGGAAATATTTACCCCAAGGAACTTTGATATGATTATTAATTATTCATCTTTATTTGTTTGATAAGATTCTCTGTCCTCTTCTGAATGATAACAGAAAGCGGGACTTGGCGATTGGTTTCCCATTGGAGGAGAATCCAGTGATGTGGAGTCTGGATTACTTTTTAGTGTAACTTGACACTACATGAACCAGTCCTGGAACAGAGGTGGAAAGAAACAACACGCATGAAATTCCTTTTTTTAGGGCTCTTGACCCATGCACCTAGGTCTGTTCCGAAGAAGCAGCTCTATCCCAATATTTGACTCTATTTATGGACATTATGACAGGAAGCAAACTCCCAGTGCCTGATGGGGCAAAAATCATTGTCGCGAGTGGTTCTGGGTAAATGTCATCACTCATTCCTTCCTCCGGGAAAACAATGGCAGACAATCATTTCACGCCCTTTTACCCTGGATTGCCCTGGCAGACACCATAGCACGGCAACCATGGAGCCCATTCAGCTTTTTTTTTTACTGTCACTATATGTGTACTGGATGCCTGTCATAAACAGATAGCTAAGGGTTAATGTCTCTTTCACCTGTAAAGGGTTAAGAAACAGTGACCTGCAACACCTGACCAGAGGACCAATCAGGAGACAAGATACTTTAAAATCTCAGTGGAGGGAAGCCTTCGTGTGTGTTCTTTGTTCTTGGTCTGTGTTCTCTCTGGGATCTGAGAGTGACCGGACATACTACAGGCTCTAATTTTCTATTCAAGTAGTAAATGCAAGTAGAAAAGCAGTTTAGTCTTTTAATTGGTTTTCCTTATTTGCAAATGTGTATCTGGCTGGTACAGTTCTAATGTGTATTTGGCTGAAAGTATTTTAAATTGTATTTCTGTTGGAGGAGGCTTTTTCTCCGGTTTCTATAAGCTGACAGACCCTGTAATATTCCATCTTGAATTTACAGTGATTTTCTTTATTCTCTTTTCTTTTATTAAACGTTTTTCTTTTAATGGTCCTTTCTTTCTGCTTCACTTTGTTTGGATTCCCACTATGATACTCCAGGCTTTGGCCTAGTCACACTGACCCAGAGCCCTGGCTGGAGTGAATGAACCATAACTCCATTGGACTCAGTGGACCAGATCGCTAGCTGAGGACCTTTCGCAAGACGTGTATCTCAATTTTCTCACTGTTAAATGGTGCTATGAACACTGACTGTCACTGCTGTGGGAAGGTGAGGCTAAGACTGTTTATATTCACAAAGCCCATTCATGCCCCTGTCTGGAAGGTGGGATAGAAACGCAGTCAGGACGATGGTGCTCACCTGTAACCACAGGACAGCTGAACCTTGAAGCAATGAGCTCTTGTTTCTCTGTGTTCAGCAGCCAGGACATAGATTCATAAGCTGAAGTTCTTGTCTCTCTCTCTCTGCAAAATCTGCATCTTTTCAGCAAGACACCTGCATCTACCTGAGTGGACAAGCAGCTGCCGTGTGCTGTGTTAGAACATGCTATTTCCTCTCTATTTGCACAGTGCAGAGGTTACCACATATTTGTATCCTTCTCCACAGCAGGCTGAGTTTCCCCTGGTTCCACCTCCAAAGGGGCTGAGCCTGGGGAGTTAGTGCTGTGTGTTCTGTGCAGTCAGTACAAACAACTGTCCTAATGCAACCAATTGCCCACACCCAGAGAACTCCCCTTTCTGATCCCAGCAGTAGGAGATCATTGCTCTGCATGGTTGAAATGTAACACATTGCTCATGGAGTGCCTGATCCTGCAGCCACTGACACTGCTGAGTAATCTTTATGCATGTCAGTTGTCGCTTTGTCTTCAGTGGAGAAACTTCATACGTAAGAATGGCTAAGAAAAGTGAAGCTTGTCAGACTGTTTTTTCAGGTCATGCAGTTTAGCAAAAACAAAGGGTACAGAGTGTTAATTTAATCTGTAGTTTGCAAGCGAAGGCTTTGTTTGAAAGGAAATCTCTCTGTCACACACACACATTCAAAATACACACATCCAATCCCAATGGAAATATTTACCCCAAGGAACTTTGATATGATTATTAATTATTCATCTTTATTTGTTTGATAAGATTCTCTGTCCTCTTCTGAATGATAACAGAAAGCGGGACTTGGCGATTGGTTTCCCATTGGAGGAGAATCCAGTGATGTGGAGTCTGGATTACTTTTTAGTGTAACTTGACACTACATGAACCAGTCCTGGAACAGAGGTGGAAAGAAACAACACGCATGAAATTCCTTTTTTTAGGGCTCTTGACCCATGCACCTAGGTCTGTTCCGAAGAAGCAGCTCTATCCCAATATTTGACTCTATTTATGGACATTATGACAGGAAGCAAACTCCCAGTGCCTGATGGGGCAAAAATCATTGTCGCGAGTGGTTCTGGGTAAATGTCATCACTCATTCCTTCCTCCGGGAAAACAATGGCAGACAATCATTTCACGCCCTTTTACCCTGGATTGCCCTGGCAGACACCATAGCACGGCAACCATGGAGCCCATTCAGCTTTTTTTTTTACTGTCACTATATGTGTACTGGATGCCTGTCATAAACAGATAGCTAAGGGTTAATGTCTCTTTCACCTGTAAAGGGTTAAGAAACAGTGACCTGCAACACCTGACCAGAGGACCAATCAGGAGACAAGATACTTTAAAATCTCAGTGGAGGGAAGCCTTCGTGTGTGTTCTTTGTTCTTGGTCTGTGTTCTCTCTGGGATCTGAGAGTGACCGGACGTACTACAGGCTCTAATTTTCTATTCAAGTAGTAAATGCAAGTAGAAAGGCAGTTTAGTCTTTTAATTGGTTTTCCTTATTTGCAAATGTGTATCTGGCTGGTACAGTTCTAATGTGTATTTGGCTGAAAGTATTTTAAATTGTATTTCTGTTGGAGGAGGCTTTTTCTCCGGTTTCTATAAGCTGACAGACCCTGTAATATTCCATCTTGAATTTACAGTGATTTTCTTTATTCTCTTTTCTTTTATTAAACGTTTTTCTCTTTAAGATCTGATTAATTGTTTTCCCCTTGTTAAGGCAAAGGAATTGAGTCTGTACTTAACAGGGAGGGGAAAAAGGTGGAATCCCTTTGTTTTAGATTCACGGAGTTTAAATCTGACTATCTCTCTAGGATCCCAGGGAAGAAAAACCTGGAAGTTGGGGGGAGAAGGGGGAGGAGAAACCTGATTTCTCTGTGTTGTGATTCAAGGATTTTGAATCATGGTGATCTCCTAGTGTACCCAGGGCCGGAAAGATCTGGAAGAAAGGAGAAGGGGGAGGAAATGGTTTATTCCCCTTTGTTGTAAGACTCAAGGAATCTGGGTCTTGGGGGTCCCCAGGGAAGGTTTTTGGGGGACCAGAGTTTATCAGGCACTGGAATTCCTGATTGGTGGCAGCTTATCAGATCTAAGCAGGTAATTAAGCTTAGAGGAATTCATGCTAGTACCCCAACTTTTGGACTCTAAGGTTCAGGTTGTGGAAAGATACCATGAAAATGCCACTGACAGAGGCATTACTGCAGCGCTACACAGCAGCATTCGTTTACTTTTCCTTGATAGCAGAGAAGGTTATCAGTTGTTCTGTACTGTCTGCTGCCATTGTAAATTGGCAATAAGATGACGGTTATCTGTCGTTCTGTACTGTCTGCTGCTATCATGCGTGCCCCTGGCTGAGGTTGGCCGGGGGCGCAAAGGCAAAAATGGGAATGACTCCCTGAGTCAATCCCTCCTTTATGGTTTCTAAAAATAGAGTCAGTCCTGCCTAGAATATGGGGCAAGTGTACTAGAGAACCAGTATATCAGAAAGCACAGCTGCTCCGTGTCAGACCCCGCAGACATGATGAGCTGCATGCCATTCACGGGGGGGTGCCCCTGCAACAACCCCACTCATTGCTTCCCTCCTCCCCCAACCTTCCTGGGCTACCGTGGCAGTGTCCCCTACATTTGTGTCATGAAGTTATAAAGAATGCAGGAATAAGAAACAGTGACTTGTTAGTGAGATTAAATGAGGGGGAGGCAGCCTCCCGCCGCTATGACAGTCCAGGCAGGACATTAAGCGGTGCGAGGGAGAGAAGCCCGGCATCCCACTGCTATGCTAGTCCAGGCAGTACAGAATCTTTTCTTTACACATGAAAGGGAGGGGGCTGATGGAGCTCAGCCCCCAGTTGCTATGATGAGGATGGTTACCAGCCATTCTGTACCATCTACTGGGAATGACCAGGAATCATTCCTATTTTTACCCAGGCGCCCCCGGCCAGCCTCACCTGAGGCCAGCCAGGAGCACTCATGGGCTGATGGTGATGACGGATAGCAGTCATATTGTACCGTCTGCCACCGGAGAGGGGAGAAAAGCGGATACTGCTCTTCACTGCTGCAGCATCGCGTCTACCACCAGCATTAAGTAGACATAGGGTGACACTGAAAAAAATCAAGAAATGATTTCTTTCCCTTTTCTTTCATGTGATGGGGGGAGGGAGTAAATTGATGAGCTATACCCTGAACCACGCCAGACAATGTGTTTGAACCTACAGGCACTGGGAGCTCAGCCAAGAATGCAAATACTTTTCGGAGACTGCTGTGGACTGCGGGATAGCTGGAGTCCTCAGTAGCCCCTCCCTCCCTCCCTCCCTCCCTCCATGAGCGTCTATTTGATTCTTTGGCTTTCTGTTATGCTTGTCATGCAGCACTGTGTAGCCTGGAGATTTTTTTCAAACGCTTTGACATTTTGTCTTCTGTAACAGAGCTCTGATAGAACAGATTTGTTTCCCCACACAGCGATCAGATCCAGTATCTCCCGTACAGTCTATGCTGGAGCTCTTTTTGGATTTGGGACTTCATCGCCACCCATGCTGATCAGACCTCCACGCTGGGCAAACAGGAAATGTAATTCAAAAGTTTGCAGGACTTTTCCTGTTTACCTGGCCACTGCATCCGAGTTCTGATTGCTGTCCAGAGCAGTCACAGTGGTGCACTGTGGGATACCACCTGGAGGCCAATACCGTCAATTTGCAGCCACACTAACCCTAATCCGATGTAGTAATACCTATTTTAGTGCTACTTCTCTAGTTGGGGAGGAGTACAGAAACCGATTTAAAGATCCCTTTATATCGATATAAAGGGCCTCGTAGTGCGGACAGGTGCACAGTTAAATCAGTATAACGCTTCTAAAATCGGTTTAAACACGTAGTGTAGACCAGGTCTGAGTTAATGGGGTTCCAGAAAGGGGATGCATATTCTTGGTGCCACAGAACCATAGCTCAAATTTTTGCCTGAAGCACTGTTCTTTCACCCATATTTTCATAGGTATTTTATGGTCTCAAGTTTGGGAAGCTCGTCCTTTCTTTGCTGGGGACCCAGGGGTGTGCAATAAAATAAAACGAAGTAGAATAAAATAAAATGTTCAATCGCAAGTTTTCCACTTGCATCACTTGTGAACATATTTGATTTCACGCACATTTTTTCTTCCCAGAATGGGGACCAAGGCACAGCTCATATGCATTATTAGAATTAAGAGTTACTCAAAATCGTGAATCGTGTGTAAGTGTGTTGGGAAAGACAGGAAAGATGTTGATTTGTTATATACAGAAACCCTGAACAATTTATGGTTGTTGTTTTCCCTTTAGAAAAGTTTTATTTTAATTTTAATTGTTTTTATTTTTGTAATGTCAACTTTAGAAATTTGGTTATGTCAAAATGTCAAGTTATAGCTGTCTTTTTTTGCTGGAGGCTTACTGGATCAAGGCATGAGCACTATGAGCTTTCTCACTCCTTGTTTGAAAGTTTTTGAATATTTAACAAAAAGAGTTTTTCTCCACAGTGTGCTTGGGAATTTGAGCTAAAACTAAGAGTCACAATTATATGGCTAACTGCACAGCTGTCCACTTTCTAGTTTCTTTGAGAGCACCCCAGCAGGTGATAAATCTGTTGCCCTTATCTATCTGAGGATGACATTTCCCATTTTTCCATTCTTACATGAAAACCTGGGAACACTACTCCACACTTTGGGATTTGGTGCACCTGCGTTTCCTCCCTTTGGGGCTCTGTGACAAGTGATATCATGACCAAAAGCTTACTTTTATTTGGCAGTTGGAACAAAGCATTAGAATAAAAAGGATTTTAAAACAGCAAACTATCTACACACAGAGTTGGCTTCCCATTTTTCTTAGAAAGCTCACAAGAGAGTTTGATGAAGTTGCAATCATCACAGAAAAGAATTTTGATTATCAAAAGGGGCACATTAACTCAAAGACCATTTCAAACTTTTTAGAGCTTTTGCCATTGCTCAGTGTGAAAGAATCTGATCATATATATATGTATTAATTGTGTTCTTAGAATTATATCGCCAGATAATATTGACTTTCCCTCTGCAAATGTCATCCATGCTTTTCTCATCTCCAGGCTGGAATGCTGCAGAGAGCTCCTCAGAATTCATCATGGAGAAGGTTTCCCTCCCCTACGGCACAACAATCTGGAGGATTGGTCATTGATTTTTTTGCCCTAGGTGCTTCTACAATATACACTATAGACCAGGGGTTCCCAAAGAGTTCTTCGTGGCCCAAAGTGGTCCACCAGGAAAACTGCATTCTCCAGTCAAGCTCTTGGTAAATCTTTAACTCCACATGACTTGCATTCACTGCAAGGTAACCTTAGCAACATATACACAGTCTGACATTTACAACTGTGAAAAAGGCAGACTGTGTTTTTCAGTATTTCAATCTGACATAGATCAATTTATTTTCAGAAAATGAGAAGGGTGCACTGGTGGAGAAGATAACGGAAGTCCCAGACCATCTACAGCTACACAAAATGAGCCAGCCAAAAAATAATGTGGTAAGAAAATATGATAAAAGATACTGGAAGTTTGGATTCTCCTTTGCGAGATTGGACAAGTATCTATTGCCTCAGTGTGTTATAATATAACTGTTATTTAATATTTGCATTTACAATATTTAATTATTTTCTAATTAGTAGAGATAAGGATTGGGTCTTTACTTACACAGAACAGAAATTCAGACTTTACACTAAAAAAAATTGAAAACACAACATAGTGTTCAAATTCGGACAACTATTTTGTTTTAAAATCAACAAATGATAACAATGTGGATTTTCAACAATGTTGTTAACAGTGTTGTGTTGCTTATTGTTCATTTTTAAACAAAATTGTGTTCTCCCTGTTTGAACAGTACATTTTGCTCTTGACATTTTTTTAAAGTGTCTTTTTAATAGAATAGTTTGGTTTCAAAGCACTGGAAACTGAAGGGTTTTTTTATTGCAAATTCCTAAGGATTTCTATTATTACAATTGTTTACATTAAAATGCAAATGAAAAATGTCCATTGGTTTCTTATACTGTTACAGTTACATGTGTGTGATAATTAAAATTAATAAGTTTCTTCAAAAAGTGTTAACGGTTGGCCACTGCCTATTGCAGCTTCATCAGTGGACCTCGGGGAAAAGTGTGGGAACTGCTGTTGTAGACTGTAAATGTCACGTTCCAGGCATTACACCATAGCTTCAAATTCTGGACATCCAAGGAAGAAGATTCATAAGAATATTGATGTTAATAGTCTACCACCTTGCACCTTGTGCAGTATTCTACTCTGTTCTACTAACCGGTACAGATGGGTCTATTCTATTCGATGCTAAAGTAGTACATATTTGTCTGCTTTATTCTATTCGAATTAGAATAGGTGGGTACATTCCATTCTATTAACTAAAACAGAAGAGTCTATTGTATTCTAGAACACATGGGTCTATTCTATTTTATTCATTTTGATTCTAGTCAAGTCTAGTCTAAACAAGAACACATGGGTTTATTCTAATCTAGTATAGTCTAGTCTATTTCTTCCTTCACATTGGTAACTTGGCATCTGTGCAAGGAGAGTGTAAATCCACTCTAGCTATCTGGACTTTATTTTGCATGTTTGCAAAGGACTCCACAAGGTGCACGGTGATGCTAAATCAGGTCCACATTTCTCTAATGATCCATTTTATTCTCTTGACCTTCCTGTCTCCTTCTCTCTTCTTGTCCTCTCCTTCAGCTCTCTCCCTATTCTTCCTGCCATCACCCTTACACGGCCTTAGGACCCAGTCCTGACTGATTAACTGCATTGGGTGTTTTCCACTGAGTTCAAGAGAGCAAGAAGGGAACCTAGAACATGACCCAGCAAAAAGGAACACAGAGGATGGGATTTTAACCTGGATCACTTTGGGCCTGGCTCCACTAGAATCAATGAATAAACTGTCAATCAGTGGAAGCAGAATTAGACCAGCAAAGGCTACTGTTGAGAATCCCACCAGGTTCAAGAGGAGCCAGACAACTCCAGTGGGGCAGATGGGAAACAGGACAACTCTGCCCTGAGGGCTCATGACCAAAACTACCACAGAAGCCTCCACTGGGGAGGAAGGGACTATGAGCTGAGCCCAGATGGACTGAAGGTTCAGTTGTTCCCTGTTTTTCCCCCTTTGCTATCTCAAGTTGGATTGTGAGACTGTGGAGGGAAACAGATGGTAGGAAATGGTTCAGCGAAGCCATCTTGAGGCACACTCTGGGGCCTGACACAGAGCCTGGGGTCAAATTCTGGTGGAGTACGAGAACCCAAGCTCCCCTACCAAACGCCCTTGGCTTATAGAGACACAAACCTCATGCCATCCCTCATTGGAGTAAAGAGAAGATACTGATGCTGAAAGCTTTGTGGCCATGATGAGCCACCTACAGGAGCCAGGAGATCGACTGAGCCTCCTTCCCTGTTATAAGGATGCAGAGACCTCTAACCTTCATTGGACACTGTTGCCCCAAAAGAGAGGTTGAGCTAAAATGGTGAGCCAGCTCAGTCGCCCTGCCCAAGATGATGGCCATCTCCCTCACTGGGGACAATGGCATTATCTTCACCGGTTGTGCAGTTCAGATATATTTTCTCCTTCTCCTAGGCTCTCTTCGCTGCTGTGGCCTATGACCTCTATGTGGCCATATGCTACTCTCTGCGCTATGTGACCATCATGGAGAGGAGGTCTTGTGCCTGGCGTGTGGCCAGCTCATGGCTGAGTGGGATTCCTGTCTCTATCATCCAGATCACATTGGTCTTCTCCTCCCTATTCTGTGGCCCCTACAAAATGGACCATTTTTTCTGCGATGTGGCACTGGTGCTTTGGCTGGTCTGTGCTCACACATCCCACAATGAGATGTCCAACATCATGGTCACCGTGGTCTTCCTCGCCACCCCCTTCACCCTCATTCTCACCTCCTACGCCCACACCATCGCCACCATGCTGAAAATGTTGTTACTGAAACATCAGGTCTGCCTAGCTGAGAGCCAATTAACAGCCTGACAGGGATAAGGAAAAATGCTTTATTCTGCAGAAAAAGGAGAGCCTGTACCTTGGTACAAAAGACTCTGTCTTACACAAATTTCACAAACCTTTTATACAGATTCAGACAAAGACCCTTGCGTGTTAATAGTTGATTGGTAAGTGTAAAATCTCATGCTCCTGTTATCTAAGTAGAACTAACTGGTTTGAAGCAGGATCTTCCTGCTTTGAGGCATAAGAAAAGAGAGAGTGCAAAAATGCAAGCTGTGTCTATGAGCAGTACTCACTCTCCCCCGCACCTAGTGGCTGCTTGTAATCTATTAAGGCCGGGGGGGGCTCAGCCAGCTTTCACAATGTCCTCCCCGGGGAGCAGGCACAGAGCCTTCTCCACCTGCTCTTCACACCTGGTGATGATGACATTCTTTTATGGCTCCACCATTATCATGTATCTGCATCCCAGATCCAGCCACATGTCAGAGAATGACAAGCTGTTGTCCCTCTTCTATATTGTGGTCATTCCCATGCTGAACCCCATCATCTCCCCCTGAGGAATGAGGAGATGAAGGGGGCACTGCGGAGGAAAGTGGCTGGAAAGAGGTCGTCCCCATTACAATAAGGGTTTTGCTTCAGGCTATTAAGGATCAAATCCTGAACCCACTGAAATCAATCACAAGATTGAAGGCAAGAGCGACTGCATTTCACACACTCAATCTAAGACAGAGAGGAAAGATAATCTGGTGGTTTGGGGGAACTATAATGCAATGGTTCTCACCCAATCCTGAGATTAAAGAAAAACAAGATTCAATTCTTTGCTCCACTAAAAACTTCCAGGGTGAGTCACTTATGGCAAGAATTTCAAACACATCCGACAAATTTAGGAGTATAAATACTTTTTAATAAAATCATGTAGGGTCAGATTTTCAAAGGTATTTAGGTATCTAAAGAATCAGTCAGTTTCCTAGCAAGATTTTCACAAGTGCCGAAGCAGGTTAAGCAACCATGTCTATATTTTTAAACATGATTAGGCACCTAGTGGGATTTTCAAAAGCACCAGGAATCCTAACATCTTTGAAATCAATGGGATTTAGGCACCAATCTACATCTTTAGGCATATGAATGCCCTTTAAAACCTGACCCCAACTCTCTTTTATTTCCATTGGAGACAGGGACTTTAGAAACTTTTACTAGGTGTTGATCTGGATTATTAGGTGCCTACATTCCTACAAAAATCTGGACATGTTTGCATCAATCCCCTTTAATGCAATGGGGACTTACCCGGACAGGATGGGGATAAAAAACACTTCCTGAACTCACAGGGCTTTTTAATAATAATAATAATAATAATAATTAATAATCCCTGTCAGTGTGAATGAGCAGCTCAGGAACACATTAGGAGTGCAAGACCTCATGATTCACAACCTCAGGCAGGCAGCACTTTTAGGCACTGTGAGAATTGTAAGGAAACATAATGGAGAACGAGTGCATTTGAGCACCTAAAATGCAAGAATTCCTGATTATCCAAACGTGTGGTCTGGATTTATTGGTGAATTATGGGGGTACATTGCAAACAGTAGCTTTCCCTTATTTATTCTTAAAGATCTTTTATGTTATGAAGACTATTTTTAAACAAACAAACAAACATCCCCAGGATGTAACATAGAGGGAAAATAATCAGAATAATAATTGCAGCACTCATGGAGAAGTATGCATATGTTTAAATTTAGTAATGAGACGTCAATTAATATGTCTTTCCTGAATCCCACAGAGAGAGAGAGATAGACATCAAAAGTGCCACATGACTTGGAAGCTTAACTCACATTGATTTTCTATGTGGCCTAGATTAATAGATTTTTAAGCCCAGCAGAGGTCATTAGGTCATCGAATCTGACCTCCTGTATAACAGGGACCATTAAATTTCACCCACTTGCCTCTCTCTTGAGTCTAATAACTTACATTTGACTCTATCCTATCCTCCAGGAAGGCATCCAGTCTGAATCTGAAGACATTAAAACAAAGTGACTCCACCACTTCCCTTGGTCACTTGTTTTGATAGTTAATCACCATCGCTGTCAACAAATGTGGCTAATTTTTAATTTGAATTGGTGATGTTTCAGCTTCTTGCTCTTGGATCATGTTATTCCAAGGTTAGGCTCCTAGGCCAGTTAAGCACTTTAGAAAAAAATTTGGAATAATGAGTGCATTTGGGAACATTGTATGGGTCTTCATGGAAAATTTGGAAAAAGCCACTGTATGCAACACTTGCTCTAAATTATAATTGCTCTAACATCTCTATAGAAATTAGCCTAGTTTGCCCTTGATATGAAGTTTGTATCAGTTTTTTTAACCATTTTGTGCTTTAAATTACTAAAAACAATCAGATTACAGAGGAACATATTCGGGCTATTCTAGCACTGAGTCTAGAAAGTGAAACTGATGAAAGACATTGTAGATCACATATAAAACATTAAGTTTGCACAAGGAAACGTTGTAGCCAAGTGTTATCATATCACACAGCACTAGAAAACAGATTTGGAAATTAGCAGGCAATAAAAACTCACCAGCAGGAATAACAGGTCAGATTCTAAATTCAGTTAAATTTGAGGAAATCTGTGGTAACATCATCAGCTTCAGCAACATTACTCTATATTTCCCACTGTTGTAAATAAGATTGGAATATGGCCCAATATCACTTGCTCACAGCTTGGCACAAATTTCCTTTCCTATTTCCATCCCTTTGCACACTAGAAAAAAAATCCCACAGATAATCTTGCAGACACATGTATCTGTTGGGCAGGTGTAATACTGTGATTCTGCACAGGGTAAATTTCTGTGTAGACCAGTCTCTTTGAATTTAAAAAATATAAAAAGTGGCCTTGTTTTCAACCCCTCTAAATTCAACCTCAAAATAAGGAAACTTTTCATTAAATTGCTTTTTCCCTCAATTTCTGACCAATATTCACCCATGAGAAACTCACAAACAAAGACATTATGTTTATTGATTAAATCATTCTGTGGAATCTCTTCCCTTCCCCCTGGCATCAGTTAATAGCCCACTGACAGAGGCAACCCAGACTGCTACTCTTGGATCCAGATTCTCTCCATTTTGATCTATCTTACATATATTAGCTTGGATGGTCTGAATTCTCTTGAAAGCCATAAATATACTGAGAGATATCCTCAGGGGCTCCTGGATCTCTTTGTTTCTCAGGCTGTAGATGAGGGGATTGACCAGGGGAATCAGGACAATGTACAGGAGAGAGAACATTTTGTTCAAGTCTCTGAGTGTATTGGTGTTAAGTAACATGTACACAATAGTGATGGTCCACAGAAAATCGTCACCACAATGAGGTGAGAGGAATAGGTGGAGAAAGCCTTTTGCCTCCCAGCAGTGGAAGGGATTCACAAGATGATAAGCATGATACACATTTAGGATGTCGGCATCTGCAGAAATCAGGGCAGGTTGAAGATAAAGGATGTGGTGGAACCCAAAAGTTCCACAAGGCGGGTATCATTGCAGAAGATGTTAAGCAATGGGTTGAATTTTTTTTTAAAGGTCAATTTCATTGGGGCCACAGAGAGTTAATTGTAACATTATTCCCGTTACTATGGAACTAGCCAGTAACCCAATTACCCAAGACTAGGCACAACCTGCCATGAATAATTATTGTATAATGCAGGGGGTTGCATATTGCTAAATAAAGACCATAAGACACAGCGACTAAGAGAGAGTATTCCATAGCTGCTAAGCAACCAAAGATATAATATTGTGTGACACAGGCATAGAAATAAATGGTTCTTTCCCAGTCAGGAGATAAGCCAGCACCCTTGGCAGGAGGGTTGAGGTATAGGAGGTCACCAAGTAGGACAAGTTCCCCAGGAAGAAGTACATGGGGGGGGGTGAAGGTGCTGATCAGCCACAACTTGCACGAGGATGAGGATGTTCCCAGCCCTGCTTGTTATGCAGATTACTAGAAACAGCAGGAAGAGAAGAATCTGCAGCTCCAAGGTATTCCTGAATCCCAGGAGGATGAATTCCATGACAAATGTCTGATTTCTCCCTTTTGCATTGGTCATGGATTTTGTCTAGGGGAAAACCAAACAACTTCTGAAGCACAATTTGGAAAACATAGAGTTAAATGTTCATACAGTGACATCATTTTATTCCATGTGTCCTTTTGGGTATCCGGAAAGGGCTGTCTAGAAAAGATCAGGTCTTTGGACTGAATTTGATATTTTTGGAGAGCATGTTAAGCTCTATTTCAGATAAAATCACAAATACAGAACAATGCACGATAGACTAAATCTGACAGGAATAGCAACATTCTTGGCATGGGGGGGGCGGGCGAAAACTCAATATAAAGCCACCATCACTGCCATATTTTCATGTGTGCTTTGGGACACTTGCCCGCATACTTTCCCCTTATTCATTCCAAGAGTGTCTTGCCATAGAGCAGGCACATTTCAGTAAGACTACTAAATAGGATCTGGATTGAAACTTTCTTCCTAAATATCTAAGCTTTGGCTTCACCATTCCCTGCCATTGGTGTTGATAGGCACACGCTCAAGAATTCTTTGTGAGCAGGATCTACAGACAGACATACACCATCACAAATGACACTACATTAAAAACAGTGCATTGCCATTGGCATTCAAAGCCTGATTCATAACTGCCTTATATACAAGGCTGCTTGAAATGTTTTCCTCAAAACTGTTTTTCAGTGGAAAATTGTGTTTTGGCAAAAGTTTTTTTATTTTTTTTTAAACTGTCTGCAGAAAATTGTGTTACGTTTGTCAAATTATTCCAGCCATAAAACACAAGATTTTGGCCAAAAATAGGAGTGGTACTTTGCTCCTCACACATCTATTATCCTCAATTGGGCAGGGCCTCCATGATGCCCATTTACCCCTCACCAAAAAGGGAGACAGTGGTACATTGTGGAAGGTAGAGTCCAGCTGGGGATCCCAGCCCATAGACAAGAAGGGGGATTTCAGGAACAAACTGCAAATCACATTTTTACCACACATCTTTCAGTTTTCAGCAAAAACTTGAAATTTCCCATGAACACAAATAATGTTGGGAGCAGCACTACTTGTGCCTTGTATGGCCATTTGCACCTCTGCAAAGTGAGTGCCAAGAAGTGTGAGACACTTTTCATACCCATTTTGCTCAGGGTCACATAGAATCATAGATAGAATCATAGATGATTAGGGTTGGAAGAGACCTCAGGAGATCATCTAGTTCAACCCCTAGCTCAAAGCAGGACCAACCCCAACTAAATCATCAAAGCAGAGAAGATTCAAGCCCATAATATTCTGCATATTATTATTTTTCTGGAACAAACCAGTAAGAATCTTGAGGAATGATCCAGGGCACTGTCTTGCTCCTTGGAAATACAGCCTAGATGAGTAGTTTTCAATCTTTTTTCATTTGAATAACCCCCAAAAATTTTCAATGGAGGTGCTGACTGTGAAGTTGCACCCCATAATGCTTTATAGAAATATGCCTATGAATGTAAATATGACATAACTGAAATATATTTTATACTACATATGCCACATAACGTATCTGTGCAGAGGTCATTCTACTGAATGTATTCATCCTATTTGTATGCATGTATCATTTTTATACCTGAAGTTATGAGTGTTGGCTCTATGTTTGTGTTTAAAGTGTTTGCTGTAGGAAGTACTTAAGGCTTGATCAATGGAAATACTTGGTTAACAATGGATCTTAATAGACACCAATCCACATCTGAGCTTTCAGCTTCGCTTGTAAACAACTGAGTCATGCATGGACATATGACTTGCCCATGTAACTCCAAAACTCCATGTTGAGCTGTGATTCCACAGAGGCAGAGAGTGGGGTTTCTACTCACAAGACAGAAACTATATAAACCCCTGGATACCCCTCCATTTTGTCTTCAGATGGCACAAAATATAGCCTGTCTGCCCCAGGGAGATGCCTGAAAGAAACTGGAAGAAAGGACAGTAATTACAGGTGTGTAAGTGATTGCTGGACCCAGACTAGGAGTAAATCTAGTCTGTAAAAGAGGCTTATTGGAACATCTATTAAGATGAGATTTACCTGCATTTAGTTTTTATTGTATTAGGCTTAGATTTGTATGTTTTATTTTATTTTGCTTGGTAATTCATTTTGTTCTGTCTGTTATTACTTGGAAGCACTTAAATCCTACTTTTTATACTTAATAAAATCACTTTTTACTTATTAATTGACCCAGAGCAAGTAATTCATTCCAGTGGGAGCAAACAGCTGTGCATATCTCTCTATCAGTGTTACAGAGGGGGAACAATTTATGAGTTTACCCTGTGTAAGCAGAGTCAGGATGCGTTCTACTCTGATATCTGGTGGTGAATTATGGCAAGTTGTGGAAAAAAACTTCAGGGGCTGATCTTGTTTGCATAAGCACACCCACTTTGCCTAGCATGAGCTCATAGCACTCCAAATGGTCATGCTGACTGCTGTGGGATCCCCTGTTTCTCTATTATTGGGGCAGGAAGAATAAAGTGTTGTTACCCTTGTTATGGGAATCAAGGACAGTGGAACTGTTTTATGATAGAAGGACTCGCCATCAACTAGGTAGCACTCGCTAAACAAGGGCCAACCTAAAATCACTGAAGAGCTAAAATACTAAAAGCTAAAAGCACTAAGTGCTGTGTTAAGTAGTGAGGGGCCTAAAATATATTGCTAAGTAGCTGGCTAGCAGAGCAGAGCAGAGCTGTTTACAAAATGGCTGAAGTGGCTTATGGGATGGCTGGTGGAGCGAAACAGCTGGTGGAGTGGAGTAGTTCACGGAACAGCTGGAGTGGCTCACTGAGTGGCTGTGGAGTGGAGTGGCTTGCGGTAAAAGGTGCAGCGGAACCCCCCAGAAGGGGGGGCAGTTGGCCTTGAACCATGTAAGGTGCCCTTTAAACCCCCTCCCCCACATTTCCGCCCAAGTTGAGAGGTAAAATTCTTCAAATAAACTTTTGAACCCTAGGGCAACACTAAGGAACAAAGAATTTTGGGTTGTTGGATTTTGAGTGAATTTTGATTGTTGAACTTTTGGGACTTGGAGTGATTTTGGGCTGCTGGGCTCAAGAACCAAAGGAAAAAAAACCACAGCCCAGTTTGCTGGTCTTTGCTCACAGTTTGGTTTATAAACCTTAGTTGTGGTGTTTTCCCAATTTAATGCTAATGTTGTTTACCTCATATTATTATTACCTGTTACACCAAGACTCTGTGCTTGCGAGAGGGAAAGTGTTGCCTCTTTAAGGCAGCCACAGTTGTGTGTAAGATTGTGCCAGGTCACTGGGTGGTGGCTGTTGGGGGAATGACACATCTGGTTTCCACCTTAGGGTTCTGAACCGCCGACGGGCATGCTCAGGTGTTATTCCCATTCTGATTCTGGCCTTGGTTTGAAAAAGTTTATAATCATTCATGTTCTCCTTAGGCATTTCAGCCGCCACCTCTGCTAAGGATCCACTGAGCTGTGGCCTCAGCTCTATCATGTACTGGTCTTCAGAGATGCTGTATTCATGGCAGGTCCTTTCAAAAATTTTTAAGAAGGCTTCAGTGTCATCACCTGCCTTGTAGGTGGGAAATTTTTTAGGATGTGGAACAACAACTGGCGAAGTGTTGTTAGGATTGGCTGTGTTCTGTTGCTTAGCCTGTTCTAATGCAGGGCCTGCTAGTAGGCCTTCCTCTGGAGTTCCACCTGTCTTCGGTGGTCTGCATCTTTTGCTTCTTGTTCTCTTTTGTGGGCTTCCTCTTTGGCTGCTTGTTCTCTTTTGTAGGCTGCCTCTTCCATGGCTATTTTTGCATTAATGAGTTCCATCTGTTTCTTATGTTTGTTGTCTTTCTCTATGGCTTGTAGGCTTGCCCGGTTTGCTTCAGGGTGTTCTTGGTACTCATGGTTTCTGATTTCCTGTGTTGGTGCGCCCTCTGGTGTTTATTGACTGAACTGCTGCTTCTCTGTTGCCTCCTTGGGGTTGCCTAGCAAAAGTGCCTTTCTAACTTTTTTTCCCTAGCCTTTCACGGTAAAGTAAAAAGAAATGAAAAACCCTTCATTTGCAGATGTGCTTTGCTGGAGTCTGTTGCTGATCACTTAAGCCTGCTTTGTTTAACAAAAGACCCTTGTTAAACTTTAATGTGTGTGCCCTCAAGCAGTCTCTCTGGACAACCAGAAAGGAGCAAGGAAAAAAAAAATTTTGTCATGGTATTCTATCCCCAATCTGAACCTTAGAGTCCAAAAAATGGGGTACCAGCATGAATTCCTCTAAGCTTAATTACTAGCTTAGATGTGATAAGCTGCTACCACCCAAAAATATATAGTGTTTTGGGGCACTCTGGTCCCCCCAAAAAAACCTTCCCTGGGGACCCCAAGACCCAAATTCCTTGAGTCTTACAACAAAGGGGAACAAAACCATTCCCCTCCTTCTCCTTTCGTCCTCCCAGATCTTTCCCGCCCTGGGTACACTAGGAGATCACCGTGATTCAAACTCCTTGAATCACAACACAGAGAAATCAGGTTTGTTTCCCCCCCGTCTTCCCGCCCCCCCGGCATTCCCCCCCTGGGCTATCCTGGAGAGATAGAGAGATTCAAGCTCCATGAATCTAAAACAAAGGGATTCCACCCTTATCCCCTCTCTTCTCTCTCCCTGTCCCTCACCAATTCCCTGGTAAGTACAGACTCAATTCCCTTGAGCCTCAACAAGGGAAAAAATCAAACAGGTCTTAAAAAGCAAAACTTTTAATAAAAAGAAAGAAAAAAAGTAAAAGTTGTCTCTGTAATTTAGATGGTAAAAGATACAGGGTCTTTCAGCTTATAAACACTAGAGATAAGCCTCCCCCTAGCAAAATACAATTTAAAATACTCCCAGCAAACTACACATTTGCAAATAAAGAAAACAATCAAAAGACTATAACAATCTTTCCTACTTAACACTCACTATTCTGAATATATAAGAGACTGTAGCAGGGAGATTGGCAAGAAACCTGGTTGCACGTCTAGTCCCTTTCAGGACCCAGAGAGAACAAAGCAAACCGCGCCGCAAAAAAACCCAAAAAACAAAGACTTCTCTCCACCGAAATTTGAAAGTATCTTGTTTCCTGATTGGTCCTCTGGTCAGGTGTTTTTGGTTCCCTGTTTGTTAACGCTTTACAGGTAAAACAGACATTAACCCTTAACTATCTGTTTATGACATGCCCCCCAAATCACAGACAGTGGGGAACCTCTTCCTAGAACTTTAGAATAAACAGATTAATACAACACATGCACCTTTACATGTACTACTAAGTATGTAAACTACAAGACTTTCTAAATTTTAAGGACAAATTTTAACCAGTGGATTCTGGGAAACTTTCACGAGAGAGTGCATCAGCTACTTTGTTAGAAGCTCCTGAGATGTGCTGAATTTCAAAATCAAAATCTTGGAGAGCTAAACTCCATAGAAGCAGTTTTTTGTTGTTCCCCTTAGCAGTATGAAGCCACTTTAGCGTAGCATGGTTGGTTTGTAGCTGGAACTGCTGTCCCCAAAAATATGGGCGTAGCATTTCCAGAGTGTACAGAATGGCGTAGCATTCCTTTTCACTGACTGACCAGTGACTTTCCCTCTCAGAGAGTTTCTTGCTGAGAAACATGATAGGATGCAGGTTGTGATCTGGTCCTTCTTGCATGAGAACTGCTCCTATACCACGCTCAGATGCATCTGTGATTACTAGGAATGGTTTGTCAAAGTCCGGGGCCCTTAGCACAGGGTCAGACATGAGCGCCACCTTAAGCTGGGTAAAGGCCTTCTGACACTCATTAGTCCACTTAACTGCATTCGGCTGGGTCTTTTTGGTTAGGTCGGTCAGTGAGGCAGCGATTTGGCTGTAGCGTGGTACCAATCGCCTGTAATACCCGGCCAAGCCTAAGAAGGATTGGATCTGTTTCTTTGACTATGGGACAGGCCACTTTTGAATAGTATCCACCTTGGCCTGTAGGGGGTTTATGGTTCCTCGACCCACCTGGTGTCCCAGGTAAGTCACTCTGTTTTGGCCGTTTGACACTTTTTGGCCTTAACAGTTAGTCCTGCCTGCCTGATGGAGTCAAAACCTTTTCCAGGTTTTCTAGGTGTTCGGGCCAAGAGTCAGAAAAAATGGCCATATCATCGAGGTAGGCAACTGCATATTCTCTCAGTCCTGCTAGTAGACAATCTACCAGCCTCTGGAAGGTGGCGGGTGCATTTCATAGCCTGAAAGGAAGCACATTAAATTCATACATCCCCGCATGGGTGATGAATGCTGACCTCTCTTTGGCAGGTTCGTCTAGCAGTCCTTGCCAGTACCCCTTGGTTAAGTCTATTGTAGATATGAATTGGGCACTTCCCAACTTCTCCAATAGCTCATAGGTGCATGGCATTGGATAGTTGTCTGGACAAGTTACTGCATTTAGCTTACAGTAGTCCACGCAAAAGCGTATTTCCCCATCTGGTTTGGGTACCAGAACCACTGGAGATGCCCATGCACTGGTAGATGAGTGGATTATACCCATCTGTAGCATGTTTTGGATCTCCCGTTCTATAGCAGCTTGGGCGTGAGGAGACACTCGGTAGGGTGGGGTTCTAATTGGGTGATCATTACCTGTGTCAATGGAGTGGTATGCCCTTTCAGTCCGTCCTGGGGTGGCTGAGAACAATGGGGCGAAGCTAGTGCACAGCTTCCTGATCTGTTGCCGCTGCAGACGTTCCAGGTGGTGGAGAGGTTCACCTCTTCCATGCCACCGTCACTTTTTCCTTCGTAGGAGACACCTTCAGGCTACACAGCGTCATCTCCTCCTGGGCTTTAAACTGACAAACTTGTATGTCTCTGGAATAAATGGGCTTGAGAGAATTAACATGGTAAACTCTGGGCTTTAGGGAGGAGTTTGGAAATGCTATGAGGTAGTTAACAGTTCCCAGGTGCTCTTGTCCCGTGAATGGCCCTTCCCATGATGTTCCATCTTATGGGCCTTTGGCACCTTCAAGTCCATAACCTGGTCTTCTACCTTGAAGTAACGCTGTCTGGTATGTCTATTATACCAAGCCTTTTGTTCTTTTTGAGCATCCTTTAGGTTTTCTTTAGCAAGGGCTAAAGAGTGTCGGAGGGTGTTTTGTAGGTTGCTTACAAAGTCCAGAATTTTAGTCCCTGGAGAAGGTGTAAACCCTTCCCATTGCTGCTTCACCAACTGTAATGGCCCCTTAACCTCGTGGCCATATACAAGTTCAAGTGGTGAAACCCCTAAACTGGGATGTGGTACAACCCTGTAGGCAAAAAGCAACTGCTGCAACACTAGGTCCCAGTCATTGGAGTGTTCATTGACGAATTTACGTATCATGGCCCCCAAAAGTTCCATTAAACCTTTCCACCAGGCCATTGGTTTGATGGTGGTACAGGGTGGCAACCAAGTGGTTCACCCCATGAGTTTCCCACAGTTTTTGCATGGTCCCTGCCAGGAAATTAGATCCTGAATCTGTAAGGATGTCAGAGGGCCAACCTACCCTGGCAAAAATGTCTGTTAGGGCCTGACACACAGCTTTAGCCCTGGTGGTGCCTAGAGCTATTGCTTCCGGCCATCGGGTAGCAAAGTCCATGAAAGTCAGTATGTACTGCTTTCCTCTGGGTGTCTTTTTTGAGAGTGGGCAGAAAGAAGGTTGCCGAGTGGAGGGACACGGGGGCACAAGTGTCAGCTAGCCACCAATCCTTGGTGGACCCCAAATTCATCAACTCAAAGGCCTAAGTGACAATTTACCCCTTCATGTCAAACGCTGTAGACTTGCCTATAGCTAAACTGCCTGTCCAGTACAAAGGCTGGTCAGGAATGTGGCCTTTTGCAGTCTATGACAATTATTCCATCCTCATGCTACTAGGGGAAGACTTGGCCAACCAGGTGAAGCAGGCCAAGAGAGTGGGAATGGTTACACGCAGCCAAACCAGGCAAGCTTCTCGACACATTCCTGTTCCTGAGCCGTCCAGAGAGGCCCCATCTGTGTTACCAGAGACCCAGACAGAGGTAGTGGACCTGGATCCCATGCCAACAACTGAAACAGTCACAGTGCCTCCAGTTCCAGACCAGGAACTGGAAAAGCAACCAACACCAGAACCGTTGCCAGCACTGATGCCAGTGCTTGCAAACCCATCTTCAACCCCAATGCCAGAGGGCACCAGCGAGCCTGAACTGGCAAAAGCAGCAGACAACCACAGCCAAGAGACTCAGACAGAGCCTGAAATACCACCTGGTGCACCAGCGGAGAGCGGTTCACCAGTAACAAGAACAACCCCATCACCAAATTGCTTCCAGAGGGACCAAGCCCAAGTCCACAGTCTAAGGAAGAACTGGTGTCTCCAGCTTCAAGAGAATAGTTCCAAACTGAGCAGGAAGCAGATGACAGCCTTCAGAAAACTTGGGCGGCGGCACGGAGCACCCCACCACTTCTCAGCTCTTCTAATCGATCCTGGTTTGTTGTAGAACAAGGACTTCTATACAAGAAAACTTTTTCTGGCGGACACCAGGAAGACTGGCACCCACAAAAACAGTTGGTGGTTCCAACTAAGTACCGGGGGAAGTTCTTAAGCTTAGCCCATGATCATCCCAGTGGCCATGCTGGGGTGAACAGAACCAAAGACTGGTTGGAGAAGTCCTTCCACTGGGAGGGGATGGACAAGGACATTGCCAAGTATGTCCGGTCTTGTGAGGTGTTCCAAAGATTGGGAAAGCCCCAAGACCAGGTCAAGGCCCCTCTTCAGCCACTCCCCATAATTGAGGTCCCATTTTGCGAGTAGCTGTGGATATGCTAGGTCCTTTCCCAAAAAAGACGCCCAGAGGAAACCAGTACGTACTGACTTTCGTGGACTTTGCTACCCAATGGCAGGAAGCAGCTGCTCTAGGCAACACCAGGGCTAACGCTGTGTGTCAGGCCCTAACAGACATTTTTGCCAGGGTAGGTTGGCCCTCTGACATCCTTACAGATTCAGGATCTAATTTCCTGGCAGGGACCATGCAAAAACTGTGGGAAACTCATGGGGTGAACCACTTGGTTGCCACCCTGTACCACCATCAAACCAATGGCCTGGTGGAAAGGTTTAATGGAACTTTTGGGGGCCATGATACGTAAATTCGTCAATGAACACTCCAGTGACTGGGACCTAGTGTTGCAGCAGTTGCTTTTTGCCTACAGGGTTGTACCACATCCCAGTTTAGGGGTTTCACCGCTTGAACTTGTATATGGCCACGAGGTTAAGGGGCCATTACAGTTGGTGAAGCAGCAATGGGAAGGGTTTACACCTTCTCCAGGGACTAAAATTCTGGACTTTGTAAGCAACCTACAAAACACCCTCCGACACTCTTTAGCCCTTGCTAAAGAGAATCTAAAGGATTCTCAAAAAGAACAAAAGGCCTGGGATGATAAACATCCCAGGCAGCGTTCCTTCAAGGTAGGACACCAGGTTATGGTCCTGAAGGCACAACAGGCCCATAAGATGGAAGCATCAATGGAAGGGCCATTCACGGTCCAAGAGCACCTGGGAGCTGTTAACTACCTCATAGCATTTCCCAGTTCCTCCCTAAAGCCCAGAGTTTACCATGTTAATTCTCTCAAGCCCTTTTATTCCAGAGACTTACCAGTTTGTCAGTTTACAGCCCAAGGAGGAGATGACGCTCAGTAGCCTGAAGGTGTCTCCTACGAAGGAAAAAGTGACGGTGGCGTGGAAGAGGTGAACCTCTCAACCACCCTGGAACATCTGCAGCAGCAACAGATCAGGAAGCTGTGCACTAGCTTTGCCTCATTGTTCTCAGCCACCCCAGGACGGACTGAACAGGCATACCACTCCATTGACACAGGTAATGCTCATCCAATTAGAACCCCACCCTACCGAGTGTCTCCTCACGCCCAAGCTGCTATAGAACGGAAGATCCAAAACATGCTACAGATGGGTATAATCCGCTCATCTACCAGTGCATGGGCATCTCTAGTGGTTCTGGTACCCAAACCAGATGGGGAAAGACGCTTTTGCGTGGACTACCGTAAGCTAAATGCGGTAACTCGTCCAGACAACTATCCAATGCCATGCACCTATGAGCTATTGGAGAAGCTGGGAAGTGCTCAATTCATATCTACAATAGACTTAACCAAGAGATACTGGCAAGTACCTCTAGATGAACCTGCCAAAGAGAGGTCAGCATTCATCACCCATGCGGGGGTGTATGAATTTAATGTGCTTCCTTTCAGGCTATGAAATGCACCTGCCACCTTCCAGAGGCTGGTAGATTGTCTACTAGCAGGACTGAGAGAATATGCAGTTGCCTACCTCGATGATATGGCCATTTTTTCTGACTCTTGGCCCGAACACCTAGAAAACCTGGAAAAGGTCTTTGATTCCATCAGGCAGGTAAGACTAACTGTTAAGGCCAAAAAGTGTCAAACGGCCAAAACAGAGTGACTTACCTGGGACACCAGGTGGGTCGAGGAACCATAAACCCCCTACAGGCCAAGGTGGATACTATTCAAAAGTGGCCTGTCCCATAGTCAAAGAAACAGATCCAATCCTTCTTAGGCTTGGCTGGGTATTACAGGCGATTTGTACCACGCTACAGCCAAATCGCTGCCTCACTGACCAACCTAACCAAAAAGACCCAGCCGAATGCAGTTAAGTGGACTAATGAGTGTCAGAAGGCCTTTACCCAGCTTAAGGTGGCGCTCATGTCTGACCCTGTGCTAAGGGCCCCGGACTTTGACAAACCATTCCTAGTAATCACAGATGCATCTGAGCGTGGTATAGGAGCAGTTCTCATGCAAGAAGGGCCAGATCACAACCTGCATCCTGTCATGTTTCTCAGCAAGAAACTCTCTGAGAGGGAAAGTCACTGGTCAGTCAGTGAAAAGGAATGCTACGCCATTCTGTACACTCTGGGAAAGCTACACCCATATTTTTGGGGAGAGCAGTGTCAGCTACAAACCGACCATGCTACGCTAAAGTGGCTTCATACTGCTAAGGGGAACAACAAAAAACTGCTTCTATGGAGTTTAGCTCTCCAAGATTTTGATTTTGAAATTCAACACATTTCAGGGGCTTCTAACAAAGTAGCTGATGCACTCTCTCGTGAAAGTTTCCCAGAATCCACTGGTTAAAATTTGTCCTTAAAATTTAGAAAGTCTTGTAGTTTACATACTTAGTAGTACATGTAAAGGTGCGTGTGTTGTATTAATCTGTTTATTCTAAAGTTCTAGAAAGAAATCACCGCCAGTGAGGTTCCCCACTGTCTGTGATTTGGGGGGGCATGTCATAAACAGATAGTTAAAGGTTAATGTCTCTTTTACCTGTAAAAGGTTAACAAACAGGGAACCAAAAACACCTGACCAGAGGACCAATCAGGAAACAAGATACTTTCAAGTCTCGGTGGAGAGAAGCATTTGTTTGTGTTTTTTGGGATTTGCTTTGTTCTCTCTGGGTCCTGAAAGGGACTAGACATGCAACCAGGTTTCTTGCCAATCTCCCTGCTACAGTCTCTTATATATTCAGAATAGTGAGCATTAAGTAGGAAAGGCAGTTATAGTCTTTTGATTGTTTTCTGTATTTGCAAATGTATATTTTGCTGGAAGTATTTTAAATTGTAATTTTGCTGGGAGGAGGCTTTTCTTTCTAGTGTTTATAAGCTGAAAGACCCTGTAACTTTTACCATCTAAATTACAGAGACACCTTTTACTTTTTTTCTTTCTTTTTATTAAAAGTTTTGCTTTTTTAGACCTATTTGATTTTTTCCCCTTATTGAGGCTCAAGGGAATTGAGTCTGTACTTAACAGGGAAGGAGAAGGGAGGGGAGAAGGGTGGAATCCCTTTGTTTTAGATTCACGGAGCTTGAATCTGTCTATCTCTCCATGATAGCCCAGGGAGGGAAAGCCTGAGAAGAAGAGAGAAGGGGGGAAACAAACCTGATTTCTCTGTGTTGTGATTCAAGGAATTTGAATCACAGCAATCTTCCAGGGTAAGCCAGGGAGGGGAAGCCTGGGAGAGGCAACGGTGAGGGAAAGGGTTTACTTTCCTTGTGTTAAGATCCAGAGGGTCTGGGTCTTGGGGGTCCCCGGGGAAGGTTTAGGGGGGGACCAGAGTGTACCAGGCACTGGAATTCCTGGTTGATGGCAGCGCTACAAGATCTAAGCTGGTAATTAAGCTTAGAGGAATTCATGTTAGTACCCCATTTTTTGGACTCTAAGGTTCAGATTGGGGAAATATGCCATGACAGGGGCTCAAGCCAATTTGCATTGCGTTGCGTTGTTGAAAGAGAATCCCTAGGTACTAAACCAGGCCCTTGCTGCTATCAACTCAGCCTGGCAAAAGGATTATATCTGTATAAGCCTTATACATGGTAAAATGGATTTATTTGGGGTTTGGACCCCACTGGGAGTTGGGTATCTGAGTGCTGGAGACAGGAGTACTTCTTAAGCTGTTTGCAGTTAAGCCTGCAGCTTGTGGGGGATGTGGTTCAGACCTGGACTTGTGTTTGCAGCAGGCAAGTGTGTCTGTCTCAAACCAAGCAAAGGACTGAAGTCCCAAGCTGGCAGGGAAAACAGGCTCATAAGAACATAAGAACAGCCATACTAGGTCAGGCCAAAGGTCCATCTAGCCTAGTATCCTGTCTACCAATAATGGCCAATGCCAGGTGCCCCAGAAGGAGTGAACCTAACAGATGGTCTCTCTCCTGCCATCCATCTACACCCTCTGACAAACAAAGTCAAGGGACGCCATTCCTTACCCATCCTGGCTAATAGCCATTAATGGACTTAACTTCCATGAATGTATCCAATTCTCTTTTAAACACTGTTATAGTCCTAGTCTTCACAACCTCCTCAGGCAAGGAGTTCCACAGGTTGACTGTGTGCTGTGTGAAGAAGAACTCCCTTTTATTTGTTTTAAACCTGCTGCCCATTAATTTCATTTGGTGACCCCTAGTTCTTGAATTATGGGAATAAGTAAATAACTTTTCCTTATCTACTTTCTCTACATCACTCATGATTTTATATGCCTCTATCATATCCCCTCTTAGTCTCCTCTTTTCCAAGCTGAGAGGTAGTCTAGGTACATCAGGTGGCAGTCCCAAAGGGGGTTTCTGTGATCCAACCCATCAAACCAACCCGTCTGGAAATGTTAGACATAGACTGCAGACCCACAAGGATCTGTGGACCACAGGTTGAAAACCACTGAACTAGACAAATATACTGTAAGAGGGTGCAGAACTGGCTGAAAAGCCATACTCAGAAAGTAGTTATCAATGGTTCACTATCAAGCTGGACAGGCATGTCCTGCAGGGGTCTTTCTTGGGTTCAGTTCTATTGAATATCTTCATATATGATGTGGATAATGCAATAGAAAGCACACTTACAATGTTTACATATGATACCAAGCTGGGAGGGGTTGCAAGTGATTGTAGGACAAGATTAGAATTCAAAATGATCTGGACAAACTGAAGAAATGGTCTCTCAAGTAAACAGAATGAAATTCAATAAGGACAAATGCAACGTTCTATACTGAGGAAGGAATAATCAATTGCACAAATGCTAAATGGGAAATGACTGCGTATGACATAGTATTGCAGAAAAGGATCTGGGGGACACAGTAGATCATAAACTAAATATGAATCAACAATGTAATGCTGTTGCAAAAAACAAAAACAAAACAAAAAAAACATATAATTTTGGGATGTATTAACAGGAGTGTTGTGAGCAAGACAGAAGTAATTTATCCACTCTACTCAGCACTGATATGGCTTCAGATGGAGCACTATGTCCAGTTCTGGTCACCACACTTTAGGAAAGATGTGGACAAACTGGAGAAAATTCAGAGGAGAGCAACAAACATGATTAAAGGTATAGAAGGCATGAACTATGAGGAAAGATTGACAAAATTCAGTTTATTTAGTCTTGAGAAGAGGAGACGTGTAACAGTCATCAAGTATGTAAAAATGTGTTATAGAGAAGAGGGTGATACATTGTTCTTGCTAACTACTGAGGACAGCACAAGAAGCAATGGGTTTAAATTATTCAAGGAAAATGTAAGTTAGAAATTAGGAAAAACTTCCTGTCAGGGTGGTTCAACACTGGAACAAATTCCCTAGGAAGGTTGTGGAATCTCCATCACTGGAGATTTTTAAGAGCAGGTTAGACAAACACCTGTCAGGGATGGTGTAGATAATACCTAGCCCTGCCTCTGTGCAGGGCACTGGACTAGAAGCCCTGTCGATGTCTCTTCTAGTCCTCCTTTTCTATGATTCTGTGACTGTGGGAAAACATCCCTATGATTGATGAAATAAAGGATCTGAATCCCCAGTTCCTCCTTATTGCCACCTCAGTCACACAGGCGCTAGTGAAAGTTCTTCTGGCAGCTGCCTCTTTAATATTAGCAGCACATCGTCACCTCCCACATCCCTCTCCAGCCACTCCAGAGACCCATGCTACATGGTCACCTAACACTCTGCTCTCCAGGGTTTGCCAGTCCCATCCAGCTCTGCACCTCCTTTGTTCCCTTTGCCCACTAGTCCCTTCATCCTTTCTCCCATGGTGCTCCCCAAAGTCTGGAGATGCATCTTGTTTCTGTACACCATCTCAACAACAATTTGCTAATTAATCCAAAAGAAAGAAAGACAGAAAAACTATCCTTTGCCTGTTATTTTCTCCCAGAGCATCCTGCTTCGTCCTGATTAGCTAAGTCAATAGGTCTTCGTAACAAGGAATAATATTATCTACAATATCATCTTGTCTACTTTACAGATACTGTAATACCCCAGCTGTGCCACTGTAACACTGCAGTGGGGATATTTGCTCCAGTTATGAAAGGTAATTCTACCCCTCAAGGGGTTGATAGAAGAATTCTCCCATTGACCTAGCAGTGTCTATACCAGGGTTTAGGTCAGCTTAACTATGTCTCTCAGCAATGTGAATTTTTCAGACACCTGAGTAACGTAGCTAAGTTTTATGTGTCATCCAGCCTCAGTTCTCTAATAAAATCAAGAGAATCTCACCTACTTGAGAACAAAGGTAGCTTTCTTTGGTAGCTTGTCAGGCTTCTGAAAGTATGAACCAAAGAACATATGTAGGGGCACAAGCCTGTACAAATGATCTCACAGTAGTCAGAAAGACTACCACAGAATCCCCATGTCTTGAACACCAACCTTAGTAGGTGGGGATCCATGAAGCTTAAAATCAGCAACCAATCTTTCAATGCCCTTATGAGCAATCCTACTCTAGTAATTAGTCCAAGAGTGCTCCTTCCTGCATCCGCAAAGATTAGTCATTGCTTGAGTGGATAAAAGTTGAAGAATTGAGTCTGAAGGGTTTTCTTAAGTCCATCAGATCTTCCGTAGAGTTTTGTTGCAAACGTGGCCTCCTCCTGAAGCCCTCACTCATATAAGTATCACTTACTCAGGCAATTTGCCATCTCAAAGTTGACATGGTCACTTGAGTGAGTGCTGGTTACTTCGGTGAGTAAGTTTGGCAGAACCAAGCCCACAAAATTCAAGATCAGGTCCACATTAATTAAACTGAATTAACTCGGAGCTCAGTGTGGCTTGCGAAGTCAGCAGGAAATGAGGGTGGATTCTAAACACAAACTGCCTTGGAGATTAGTGTTATATGAAGCTTTACTGTGTATCAACTTGCCACTGTGACCAGTGATGAATAGAATCGGACAACCTTCTGAAACCAAAGTTTGGTTTCTTTTAACACTAGAGTCATAAACAGATAGTTAAGGGTTAAGACTTCACCTAGCCTAGCTGACACCAGAGGAACCAATGGAAGGACAAGATGGTTCAAAAGGGAGGAGGGAAGTTCCCTTTGTCTGAGTCAGTTTCGCTTTGAACAGAAGTGGGAAAGCTCCAGAATTCAGCCTCTTATTAAGTAGTGAGTATTAGTATTAGTGAAGGAAATAAACTGCAGACGCCCAAGGGTCATGGAGAGGGTCACCTCTTCCACGCCACCATCACTTTTTCCTTCATAGTAGACACCTTCAGACTCCTCCATGTCATCTGTTTTCTGGGCTGTAAACTGGAAAACCTTTAATTCTCTGCAATAAAAGGGTTTAAAAGAATTAACATGGTATACTTTAGGCTTTATGTTGGAGGTGAGGAATGCTATGAGATAGGTAACAGTTCCTAGGAGCTTCTGGACCATGAATGATCCTTCCCACGACACTTCCATTTTATGGGCCTGGAGCGCCTTTAAGACCATGACTTGATCTCCTACTTTGAAGGACCGTTTTCTGGAATGTTTATTATAGCAGGCCTTTTGCTCTTCCTGAGCATCCTTTAGGTTTTCTTTAGCAAGGGCTAAAGGGTGTTGAAGGGTGCTTTGTAGGTTGCTTACAAAGTCTAGAATGTTAATTCCTGGAGAAGGCATAAACCCCTCCCATTGCTGCTTTACCACCTATAATGGCCCCTTACCCTCACGGCCATACACAAGTTCAAATGGTGAAAATCCTAAACTTGGATGTGGTACAGCCCTGTAGGCAAAAAGCAACTGCTGCAACACTAGATGCCAATCGCTGGAGTGTTCATTTACGAATTTACGTATCCTGACCCCCAAAGTTCAATTAAACCTCTCTACCAGGCCATTAGTTTGATGGTGGTGAGAGGTGGCAACCAAGTGATTCACCCCATGAGCTTCCCATGGGTTTTTTATGGTCCCTGCCAGGAAATTAGTTCCCGAATCTGTAAGGATGTCAGAGGGCCAACCTACCCTGGCAAAAATGTCTGCTAATGCCTGGCACACACTTTTAGCACTGGTGTTGCTTAAGGGTACTGTTTCCCATCCCAGAAAATTCCCCACAGAATTCAGCCTCTTATTAAGTAGTGAGTATTAGTGAAGGAAATAAATAGGTTTATATTTATTTCTTTGTAACCTGTCTTGTGCAATTAGAGGAATAGTCAAATTGGGTATTTGGGTATTTTTTTTGTAACTGTGTTTTTGCCCAGGGGAACATCCTCTGTGTTTGGAATCTGTCGTCTGTAGAGTAGCTGGTATGCTAATCTCTCCCAGAGAGTTTTCTTTTACCTTTCTTTTCTTTAATTAAAAGCCTTTTTCTTAATATCTGATTGATTTTTCCTTGTTTTAAGATCCAAGGGAATTGAATCTGGATACATCAAGAGTTAGTGGAAGAAAGGAGAGGGGTGGTTAATTTCCCCTTGTTTTAAGATCCAAGGGTTTTGGATCTGTGTTCACTAGGAAATTGGTGAAGTCTCTCAAGGCTACCCAGTGAAAGAAAGTAGTGCTTGCGAGTGGTGGCAGCTGGACCAGATCTAAGCTGATAGTTAAGCTTAGAAGTATCCATGCAGGTCCCCACATCTGTACCCTAAAGTTCAGAGTGGGGATGAGACCTATGACAACTAGGAGCAAGGCATTTAGAAGTAAAATATATTAATTTTAAAACAACACATAATCTAGCTTAACTAGTGGCCTGGCTTCTTCAGGCACCCCAGTGGGATCCTGTCTCTATGCTTCCTTTACTTGGTTCCCCTAGACAACTTGTTTTATAATTTTGCAATCATATGTTTGATTCTCTGGTTCCCAAGCCTTTACCTAGCCTCGCATTTTCAATATCAGATCTCAGGTGTTTGCTGAGAAGTGGCTTATCATGAGCCATTCTTTTTCCTTTCCTGATTGATTACCCTTACTGCCCCTTAATTAAGTTAAATCTGAATATCTGTAAATGGCCCAATGACCAGGTCAAAACACAGTGTGCAGAAATTATTACAGAGCCCTTCTAATTTCATCATATGGATACTTGTCTTGAAGATGCTTTACTCAAAACAAGTTATTGGGATTAATCCAGTAGTAACTGGGCAAGGTTCTCTGGCCTGGGCTATACAGGAAGTCACACTACCTCATCTAATGATCACTTCTGGTCATAAACCCTATGAATCTTTGAAAAGTAAGAACAATGAATATCTTAGGCCATCATCTTCAAAAGTGTCCTCTGGCTTTGAGAAACTTTTGGCCTGATTTCTAGATTGCTGATCGCATTCAACTCCACAAAAAGCCAATGGGACCGGCAGATGCTCAGAACATCTGAGAAACAAATCAAGCCCCAAAGCCAATTTTTACCAAAGTGTCCACTAAATTTGAGTCTCTCTTCTTTTTTATGCCTCATTTGTGAGCGTTTGACCTAGTTTGTTTTGTTTTGTTTTTGCTGAATACCCTCAGTGGTCATGGCTGGGGTTGTCGGTGCTCAGGACTTTTGGCGAAAAAGGTCCAGATGGGCTGAAATTAAACTGAGGTACCCCAATTTCATGGTCTCCTTGCAACATTTGGCCTCAAAGTCTGCCCGGGGCAGCTACCATTAAGCAAGGAGCTGAGCAACAATGGCCTATAAGCCTCCAGCACTTCTTTGAATCACACCATTAACATCCAGTTCTGATGTTGTTACTTAGGACTTCTTTTCTGCAAGTCCTTCCATCCTTTCCCGAGTAGTGCTTTCTCAGGTGAGCAGGACCCATTAAAGACAATGAATAAAAGTCTGCAAAATCCATAATATATTTTGAGGTTTATTTCATCTGACCTTCAGCATAACACAGGGCAGTGAATTCATCCAGTGATTCCTGCCTCCAGCCCAGCAAATTATGTTTGAACTTGAATGCTTTGTTCATAAAGGCATCTGATCTTGATTTAGGCTGGTATTTTCAAGAGACCTGGAGGAATTATTGCCTGATTTGGACAGTATTTCAATGGAATTTGGTCACCTCACTAACGTGGGATCTAAAACTCAAAGAGATGGAGTATGTGGCACATCATTTATCATGCTGAGGATAAGACCATTGGTCCTTGACTAGAAAAAGTCCCATAGTAGCTCTGGTGTATATTGCTCTGTAATCAGGCCTGGATTAAGACAGGATCCATGAATCCAGTTCCTACGCTGGGCAAATCCCCTGGGCTTTAACGGAGGTTGCCTACTGCCAGAGACTATTGGAATCTGCTAAGGGGACATCACTGGCAGACTGTTGAGCCAGAAATATCATAAACTCTTTGCTTTGTTGATGGTCCTGTGGCTGGATGGAATCCAGGTCCTAGTCCACCTCAATCCACTACTGACCTTGTCTATGTGTTGTTCTTTGAGGCCCCAATTCAGCAAAGTACCTTTAGCACATGTCTATTTTTTTCAGCATATTCTTAGTGCCATGGAACTCAAAAGAAATTCTCACATTTAAAATTAAACACATGTTCAATCTTTGTCTGAATTGGGGACTAAAGTGCTTGAAGTCTGCTTGGCACAGCTACCGTCTTGCACTCACTTCCGATATAAACAGGTAATGAGGAGATGCACACACTGTGCTTTTCCTCTTGTTTGTTCCTCTCTGGGGGTTAACCTTTAATATAAAATACAATCTCATTTAGACAGAGGCTGAGGTTTCCAAAGCTGCTTAAGGGTTTTTATCACCTTGTTCCCATTAAAACCAATGGGAATTGTTTGTCTAAATTTCCTAGAAAGTTTGGAAAATCTCACCTGGAGATTATATGCTTGTTATTTGTCTATGGGAAAGATAATAGATGTCAAGATAGTCATAACAGAGTTCAAGATTACATTCAAGGCTGGAGAATTATGGACTGACCAACTGATGAGCATGGTGGGATTTGGGATTTTTTTATTTAATTAAATAATTTATTACCTTTTATACTTCTCTATGATAACATATAATTCAGCTCAGTGGAACATGTGCTCCCAGTGTGATGCTGTGGCCAAAAAGGTTAATATGATCCTGGGAAGCTTAAATAGGAGCAGAGAAGTTATTGTCCGTCTGTATTTGGCATTGGTGTGACTGCTGCTGTAATATGGTGTCCATTTCTGGTGCCCAGAATTCAAGAAGGTTGTTAGTAGATTGGAGAGGGCTCATAGAAGAGCCAGAGAATGATTAAAGGATTGGAAAACATGACTTCTAGTGATAGATTCCAGGAGCACAATCTGGTTAGCTTAGCAAAGATAGCATTAAGGTATGACTAGATCTCCTTTTATAAGTACCTACATGGGGGACTAAAAAGGGATATTGGGCTTTTCAATCTATCAGACAAAGGTCTAACATGATCCAAAGGCTGGAAGTTGAAGCTAGACAAATTCAGACAGGAAATATGGCACAAGTTTTTTAACATTGAGAGTAATTAACCATTGGAACAATTTACCAAGGGTTGTGGTGGATTCTCCATCACTGACAATTTTAAAATCAAGATTGGATGACAACTCATGGTTGCCCATGACTGTCATGACCTCCTGAGGGAAGAGACTCTGCAGGATGTTTGGAATTTTGTTGACATTAAAACATTTATGAGGCAGATTTCCAAAAGTGCAGAGGGTGATTGGGTGCCTGTAACAAGGGGGTTTGGCTGTTGAAGGGAGGTGACTAAGTGCTACCTGTGACTAATGCTCAGCCTCCCAGAGGATGGATCTCAGGCCAGGGATCAGGTGACAGCCTGCAGGTTGCTTGCTCCATAAGTAAGAGGCCAGCTCATTTAGGGAGAGAGACCCAGGAGAAGGGACTTAGAGGTCTCTCCACACCCGCCAGCTGGGAGGCCTGGCTGAAGAGACCTGCTGTGTGTACAAGGGCTGTAGGACGGGCCAGGCAAGACCAGTCTGTCTTGACTGGAAATGTGGGTTGCACTGTTTTTTTTTAAATAAACCCACCCCTGGACACACTTACATCTCCCCAGGCCACACTGGAATTCATTTGTGCCCTTGGGAAACCACACCCTACGTTCACAGAGGGCATGTCATCCCATGGAGCACCCTCTTCAGGGCTTCCTTGACCTCCTTGTTCCTCAGGCTGTAGACAATGGGTTTCAGCATGGACGTCACCACCGTGTAGAAGAGGGCCAGAAGCTTGTCGCTCTCCATTGAGTAGCTGGACTTGGGTCTGAGGTAGGTAATGATGCCAGAGCCATAGAAGAGCAAGACGACGATGAGATGGGACGAGCAGGTGGAGAAGGCCTTGTGCTTCCCCTCAGCTGATGGCATCCTCAGGACAGAGGCAATGATGAAGAGGTAGGAGGTCAGGATGAGCATGAATGGGGAGGTTATGAAAAGAAGAGCCACCAGGTACACGGCCAACACATTCATGGAGGTGTCCCCGCAAGCCAGCTTCAGGAGGGGCGGGATGTCGCAGAAGAAGTGGTTGATCCTGTTGGGCCCACAGTATGTCAGACTGAAGACATAGCTGGTCTGGCTCAAGCCCACTAGCATCCCCACCATCCAGGAGGCTATGGCCAGTTGGGCGCAGGCCCCCTTTCTAATGACAAGGGTGTAGCGCAGCGGGTTGCAGATGGCCACATAGAGATCGTAGGCCATGGCAGCCAGGAGGCAGCACTCAGTGATGCCAAAGAGGGTGAAAAAATACATCTGCATGGCACAACCCCATAGTGAGATCCTTCTGTTTTCTGACACCAGGCTCACCAGCATCTTGAGCACAATGGACGTTGTGTAGCAGATCTCCAGCAGGGACAGGTTGGTAAGGAAAAAATACATAGGCATGTGGAGGGACTGGTTGGATTTTATGATGGCCGTGATGAGAATGTTCCCAGTCAGGGACACCGCGTACATGGACAGAACCATTGCAAAGAGCAGCGCCTGCAGCTCCATCAGCCAGGAGAATCCTACGAAGATGAACTCAGTCACTGCGGTCTGATTTCCCTTGTCCAATGGCTTGGCGTATTTCAATGGCAAAGGGAGTGAACAAAGTCACACGCATCAGGGAGGAGAAAGCATGAAAGTCATTTATTTACCTTTTTTGATAAATGCAAAAATACGTCCAACTGAGACTGAAAATTTAGGCAAAGTGCTTGCAAACCAGCCAAAGAGGCTGGATGCTCAATTGCCATTAAAATTATTAGGATTTGGATATCCAGAAAATGGAAGCCATACCATGGATTCATCTACTTAGGCCTCCAACATTATGACCTAATTCAATCACAAGTTATTAGTAGAACTGGCTGGGAAATAATCTTTTTTTCCAGAAAAAAATAAAAATTGGAAGTCCAAAATCCAGATTTTTTTTTCACTTTTCAGTGGCCAAAATGAGAAAAATGATTTTAATTTTTCACATTTTCTACACAATCCTGAATATTTTCTATAAAAATAGTAATTCTACTGAGAAAACTCACAATCTATGATAAAGCCATTTTCTACAAAAAATATGTTTTAATGGAAAATGTTCTTACTAGTGGCTAGTTACTGGGATAAATTCAAGAATCACTGGGAAAAATTCTCTGCCTTGCATTATGCAGGAGTCCTGACTCAGTGATTTTAATTCATAGATTTTATTTCTAGCTTCAAAGGCCAAAAGGCTAGATTGGATCATTTCATCTGTCTTGCGTAACACAGGCCATAATGGACCCTTATGGTCTTAAAATCAGACCTTTCTATCTCATTGGATCTTATTATAACCTGTGTAGCTGACGGTACAACCTATCTCAGAGGGTTTAAAGATAGTTCATGAGAGGCTGAAGTCCTGTATTTTGGTTTGAATGGTCAAAGACAGTGTAAAGTTTTCTACACTATCCTCTAAATTTGCTCATTCCTAACAGAGATGTGTGACATTTTTCAGCCAAAACTTTTTTTTCTTTGGGCAGTGGGGAGGTTTAGAAAATGCAGATAAGATACAGAAATGCAGAAACATTTAGCAAATTCATGTCTGTTTTGCTGAACTGTTCATCTTGAAAAGAAAAGAAAAAAAGAAAAGAAAAGAAAAAAATCAAAATGTTTCATTCTGAGATTTCCAAAATGAAAGATTTTGATTTTTTGGGTCAACATGAATTTTTGTTTTTGAATTTTCTTCAATTAAGAAAAAAATCAGAAATGTACAAAAATGCTTGAAATTAAAACAAAACATTTTATTTCAGGTCAAACTAAATATTTTGGTCAACACAACACATTTGTCTTTTCGGTTTGCAAAAAACATTTCAAATAACTTTGTTTTCAAGTTATCCAAAATTTGTTTTCTTGTTTTGGAACAGCCAGAACTTCAAAAATCTATTATTTGCACTGCAGTTCAAACCGTCATAACCAGTTGTCTGAATCAGATCATGATGCTTTATTTTTGACTAATTCAGTGCTTAATAGTTTTTACCGACAAGGTATTTGGAACATTTTACTAAGACCAAACAAATCATTTTATACCTGCTAACAACCAGACAACTGATGCTAATTATTTTCATTTGCTGGTCACTGGAGATAGATTTCAGCCAGCAACAATCAGTTTAGAGGATGAAAAGCTTTACAATCCTTTGAAACGTGGGACCAGATGAACCAGCACGTGGAGCCCGAAGAAATGCATCTTCTCTGCCCTTGTTCTGTGCCTTTGAACTGAATTCGGTGGGAATGAATGCTGGGGAAATTGTTGCATCATTCAGTGGCTGGACATTTGCTCCCTGTCTGAGTGGAAATGAGCAAGCATTCAAAGATCCATGGCACATTCTCAGCTATTAGCCACTGTTTAGCGAAGCAGCAAACAGATCAGATGGAGAAAATCTTTAGCAACATTTAGTTCTTCTGACTGCTGTAATTTTAATTGAAAATAAGGGAATGGGCAGCAGAGAGGAGCACAAAGGACAGAGAAGATGCAATTACACTGAAGAGCTTTCTTGCTTTCCTTCTGTTTATGCATTGTGTCCATCAGCAGAGATCTGTTATCGTCTAACATCCCAAATATGCAATTTTCACATTTGGGAAGTGTGAAACTGCATCATTGCTTCGGGCAGGAGCAGCACTTGGCTGTCTGTATCTACCCGGTAGCTCTTTCCCTGTCCCCATTGATGTTAAGGCCCATAAAGTTTCCCCTCTCTGAGTCATGCCTGACAGCGAGATTCTTGGTGCCAGATGCTGGTGCATGTCCCTCCTGCTACCCACTGAGACACTGACTCTGGCAGACACCCTGGCTTTATTACAGAGATTTCCCTCTGATTTTCTGGCTAACTTGGAAGATAAAGGAGTTGATGATCTGGCCAATGAATCTTGGCATTGGTTACAGAGGTGTTCTGTGTAACACCTAGGATTTTTCAAAGGCATTTACACAGCTGCCTGTGTCTTGGTGAGTCCCAAATGATATTACAAATAACCCATCCCCCTAGATATTGCCACTGTACACCAAAGTAAGAATTCATCATTAGCAATGACACTAATAGCAAATGAATAAGCATTATATAGACACTTGGTATTATGGTGTTCAGCACAGTATACAAATCTATATAGAATAGAACTTTGACATTATTAGTTGTAGTAGTCATTGTCCCATCACACTGGCCTCTGTTCACCTGACTATGGCTTGAGGCCTTCAAGTTCTCAATGGATGGAATCAAAAATCTTTCTGCTCTGTGCTTTACAGACCGGCAAGTAAGGAAACATAGACACTCAGGCCTCACAGTGATCTGTGCAGGCTTGGGACACAGAGCAGCTAGTGAGAAACCCCTGCTCCAGCCCCCTGTGGTCTCCTCTCCTCCAGTCCAGTGCTCCAGATATTGTATTAATAATAACACCACTGAGCTCTTCTATAGCACTTGGAATCAGTTGATCTCAAAGTGTTTTATAAAGGAGGTCTCTGTGATCACCCCCATTTTATAGGTGGGGAAACTGAGGCATAGAGTGAGCTAGTGGTTTGCCCATCATCACCCAGCAGGCCAGAGGCAGAGTTGGGAACAGGATTCAGGTCTCCTGAATGCTAGTCCAGTGCTCTACTTACTAAAGCACATTCTCTTCTGTAGCAACAGTGGCATTATGAAAAAGTCTGGGATAATAAATAAATCTTGTGGTGTGCCCTGGAGTTGATTAAACCTAGATACTAATGGACCAAGAGCTCTAGGCAGTGATAGGTTTACTGGCTCTGTATCACCTCCAAATCTTTTACTTCTACCTCTGGATTAACTCCAGTCCTAATGTCATCAACAAATTGAAGGAATTTAGCAAGTGGGTGTTACTTATATTTCTGAGAGCTGTGCAGGAATCCAAGGTTTTGTTTCATGGGAAATTCTGCATTTTGCAAATGTTTCCATTCCAAAATGGATCAGAAAAAAAAGTTGAAATTTTCCATGAAACAACATTTTGAAAAAAAAATTATTTATTGTGGGTCAATTGAAATGCTTCATTTGGATGAAAATGAAACATTTCATTCTTATTTCAACTGTATCATCTCACATCATATCAGATACAAAAACTGAAATGAAAAGTCATTCCAAAATGGAGAACTGAAACATTCCATAGTGACCTTATCAGAATACTCCATTCTGGCAAAAAAAAACAAACAAACAAACAACAGAAATTTCATTGAAATGAATTCACTGAATGAACTTTTTTCAATCCAGATGAAACAGCATTTCCACTGAAGTCTAATGTTTATTATTATTTTTTCGAAATTCAAATGGGGGGGTTACTCATAAATAAGATCAAAGGCCAGATTTTTAAAGTAGTTAGATGTCTAAAATCCACTGAAATCAATTTGATTGAGGAACCAAGATATTTTTGAAAATTCAAGTAGGTGCCTAAATAGCTTTAAAAATCTGGATTTAGGTGCCCTGACACTGAACTCACAATCCACATAGGAGGAACTGCCCAGCCATTGAGAGAGAAATCCATGTGATAAAATAAATTAACTCAGTCTACAAATACAATACATTCCACCACCGGGCCCCTTCCCTCTTCCTTTTCCAAACTTCCTGTCACATAGATCCTCTCTGAAGCATGCCCTAAGTGTCAGCAGGGCTGTTTTCAACACTTCCCTACTATATACATATTTCATGGATATTAAGACCAGAAGAAACCGCTGTGGCCACCCAGTTTGAAAACACAGACCAGAGAGTTGCATCCCCAGTACAATGAGGATGAGCTACTGTTATTTATCGTAGTGTGTAGGAGCCCTCGTCATGGAACAGGAACGCTGTGCGAGTACTAGAAAATATCTTTTAGAAAGATATCAGATCTTGATGTAAAGACTCCAAGAGAAGAAGGATTTACCACATCCCTTGTTGAATGTTTCTAATGTTTAATTACCCTACCTGTTTAAAACTTGTGGCGTATTTCTACCCTGGATGTGTCCAGCCTCAATTTACAGCCATTGGATCTTTGGCTTCTAGGGGGCCTTTTACTATCAGAAATCCTTTCAGCCCATAAACAAGTCACCTCTTATCCTCCTTGAGCATTAACTAAACAGATGAAGTTTCCTTCATGTCTCACTGAAAGGAAGGTTTTCCAAACTTCACATATTTTTGATGGCTCTTCTCTGAACCATCTCCAAGTTTTCAACATCCTTTTTGAGGTGTGGAGACCACCAGTGTACACAGTATCCCAGAAATTATCCCTGCTAATCAAACATATTGCCACAAATTCTACCCTGCTTTTCACCCCATGACGCACCGAAGAAGTTTCACATTAAGTGGGGTGAGCACCGTCCCATTCTACTCCTAGCTCTTCCCTTGTCACGCTTGTTTAGAAGTCAAACCAGCTTGGAATCTGGGGCTTACCTCTGAGAAAGGCACCATTCTCCTGGCTGGCTAAGGACTTGCTTGTGGATAGAACCAGAGTATTTCAGCTCTCTTCCCCTGCCCAGAAGGACTCATCAGCTGAAGCTCACAGACACTTCCTCTGAGGAATATGGTGTTAGATCAGCATGTCCCTTTGGGTTGGCTCCCAAGGAGAGGCAGCTGCCTAATGCCTAGAACTGCCTTTGGAAATCCCAAGCCGAGGAGCTGTTTTCTATCTGATGTACAGGTCATTGCGTTAATGGGAGTTCCATGCACAGAGATCAACGAGGGTTCAAGAGTCTGCCTCACCAGGTTTAGATTTGTTGTAGTTTTACCATAAGACATTTTACCAGAAGGTTACCAAGGAAGTTGTGAAATCCCCACTCATGGAGGATTTTTAAGAGCAGGTTAGACAAACACTTGTCAGGGATGGTGTAGGGGTACTCGGTGCGTGTGTGTGTGTGTGAATTCAATGGTATTCTGAAGTCCCTTCTAGCCTGACATTTCTATGTTTTTTTTTCATGTATTGCATTGAGAGCATGAGGCAACATATGGGTAGCAATAGAAGCAAGTGTTCTGCCTCCTACTGAGCTCAGGGAATAGTCTGATGTGGTAGGACAGCCCAGTGATTGGGACGTAATATAGCCTGGTTCAGTTCCTGGTTCTGCCAGATACTTCCTGTGGGACCTGGGGCAAGTCATTTAGGGCCCAAAGTTTATATATTATATTATACCACAGCCAAAACATTTTATAATAAATATAATATAATCAGAACAGTAGTCAAAATGAGACATGAGTAACAAATAAGACTATTCCTAGGCCAGATTTTGCCTCTTACCTGCTGTGTATTTGAGGGTAAATGTGGGTAAATGGAATGTAGCCTGGGTTATTCACCTGCTAGGCTGGGTTTAACCTCACCACACAGACTTTGGTTCTTGTGGGCTGCAGTGATCACCACACAGAGGGTTTTGCAAAAATGCAGGACTAGGCCAGTGATATTCACACCTGTCTGAGTTAACAGCTGCAGAAAGAATAACCTATTGTCATAGAGAGCAATTAGATGTATTTGAAGAAATTTGGACTTGCTAGATACGTTTGGTTAAAAACACTGAAATGTTTCAAAGAATGCCTGACTTCCCTTCTGCCTGCCGCCTCCTCTTTTCCCCTTCCCCATCCCCAGTCATCTCCTTCCTCCTTCCCACCTTTCTCTATTCGTTTGTGTCTTGTCCTCTTTTATTACTGCTACACCCCCCAAATATGCTATGTCTGTGCAGCATTGTGCGTCTTTGTATTGTCTCACCTGGTTGCTTTGAGAAATTGTAAAATTGTGTAATCCCATAGTTCTACTGGAGTGGAGCCCTGTGCCTGACCCAAACCTGATGGGACTTGACTACAGGCATTGGGTTCAGGATGCATTGGGTACAGAACGCAACAAGTGTCATGTTAGGGTTGATGATGAAAATTCACACTCATGAGATGGAGCAGTCCAGACCCTGCACCTCCTCCAGACCCTTTCAGTGATGGGGAAAAAGAATGCGTGGAAGTGGGGGCTGGAGCTGGGTTGGGTGGGGAAGGGATGGCCAGGCAAAGCCATGTCATTTTAGGTAGTGGGAGGAGGGCTGTTTCCCCTCCAGTGCAGGAGACGCTCCCAGTTGTGTAAAAGCAGCTTCAGATACAGGCAACAGGGATCCAGGTGGGCAGCTGTTTAGGGTGAACATGGTGGCGAATGGGAGAAGGCTCTGCAACTCCAATTTTTGGCCAAAATCTCTCTTTTGGATTTTTTTGGCTGAAAACTTAAACATTTCCATGGGAAAAAAATGTTTTGGACTGGTTCCATTAAGATCCTATTATGACAGTACAATGAGTGTGGAGTGAGAATCTTAGCACATATGTGCTATGTATGTTGCTGAAGAAATTATAGGTAGATCACTCTGGGCTTTGCTGACACACGCCTGTGTTATTTTTTTTTCTTCTCTTTACAGAGGTAACCAGAAATTTCCCTTTTGTGAAGCTTGGCGGTCATATTAGCAGATATATTGTAGTGTTGTAACAACTGTCATATTTCATCAGCTCAGGTGAAAAAAGTATTATACACTAAAGGCCAGATTTTTAAAGACATTTAGGTGCCTAAAGATGCAGATAGGTGCCTAGTGTGCTTTTCGAACATATATTGGCTCCTAATATTTGTTGAAATCAATTAATTTTAGCTACTGAGGAGTTATAAAATCCCACTAGTGCCTAACTGAATCTTTAGGGACTTAAATTTATTTGAAAATCTGGTCTTAAGTAAATATTGAATAAAGTTAAAAGGGGTGGAATAACAAAGAAGTATTTGGAGATCTGGGGAAAGATTCTTTCTTTCTTTCTTTCTTTCTTTCTTTCTTTCTTTCTTTCTTTCTTTCTTTCAGAGAATACACAAGAAAAAATTAAGCATCTATCACCAAGTTCACCAAGTTAATAAATCTGTTTTATATTTTTTTTACCTAAAGCAGTGCTTAGTTTTAAGTGCAAAGGAAAATCTGATCAGGAACAGGGGCTGGTGCATTGTCCTCTCTGCATTGAGGGAGTGGCGGAGTGGGTAACAAACTTACACTGGTAAGGGTTTTGACCAGGACAAGACTGAATAGCTCTGGAGTCCTAGGGTGGGGGCTGAAGTTACTCTATGGTTGAGTGATTAGCAAAGGCATTCATGTAGCTGCAGCTGGGTGTGTCCCTGCCTGTGTAAATGCTTGTGTGAGCGCATGACTAGGAGAGGTCTGCAGCTTGTCACAGCATCACAGTGAGTAAGGGAATCCAGGCTGGTGAGACAGAAGGCTCAGTGGTACCCCAGTTCCAAGTTGCACCTCTGGGTAGTCTGTCACACTCGGTTCAGTGGTGAAGGCACTCAGCCAGGTTTATCAATGAACAGGGGCGGCCCTAGCCATTTCGCCGCCCCAACCACAGCGACACGCCGCAGGGGGCGCTCTGCAGGTCACCGGTCCCACGGCTCCAGTGGACCTCCCGCAGACGTGCCTGTGGGAGATCCACCGGAGCTGCGGGACCAGCGGACCCTCCACAGGCACGTCTGCGGGAGGTCCACCGGAGTCGCGGTACCAGCTGACCCTCTACAAGCACGTCTGTGCGATGTCCACCGGAGCTGCGGGACCAGCGGACCCTCCACAGGCACATCTGCGGAAGGTCCACCGGAGCCACCTGCCGTCCTCCCGGTGACTAGCAGAGCACCCCCCAGCAGCATGCCGCCCCAAGCACGCGCTGGGTATACTGGGGCCTGGAGCTGCCCCTGTTAACGAAGCATGGCTGTATGTATGTATGGCAGGTACAGGGGCACATGTATGCTCATTACAATGGACTCGGCTCAGTGAGAAGTGTGATTTTCCACTTTCCCCTCGGCTGAACCAAGACACCCCTTCTGCAACCTCTTTTGATGCACTGATACAAACAAGTTACATATTGCCCCTCCGATGTGATGAGTTACCACCCTCTACCTTGTCCTTGTTGGTTCCATCAAAATATCTCTAGCCATCACACTGTCATACTGACCTTATCTTTAGGCAGGGTCACTGTGTACCTGTTATCTTCCAAGGGTGTGTTCCTACCATCAAAGGTATTGGGGTGTTCTGGTACCATGCTTCTGGAATATGTTTTCCTGAGTTCCCTGTACCTAGCACTTCTCAGCAATGTGTCTCCTTTTGCAATACCAGCCCTGTTCTTGCCAATTTCTGTGAATGTGCAGGCAGCCATGTTTTGTAACAGGGCCTAACTTCTGCCTATAGCCTGACTCTTGCTAACTTTGCTTTATATCAGCAGGGCCTGATTACTTTACTTCAGGCCTTAGTCTTCATACCAGGCCCCTCATACCAGGCCTTATGTCTCAGGTTTTCTCTTTCTACTGCAGGAGCAAATTAAAACAATAGTCTTGTATCACACCCACTTTCCCTCAGGAAGGGACTGGCCTGCACCCATCTGTAGTCAGTTCCTGCTCTGAGCCAGGCCTATCTCATAGAGTCAGAGCTGGAGATCGGTCCCTGCTCCTGCCAACCCCCAAATGACCTGGGCTTTCCCCTGCTAGCTCCTCCCTCCAGTAATGGGGCAAAGGAACATAAGAACAGCCACACTAGGTCAGACCAATGGTTCATCTAGCCCAGTATCCTATCTTCCAACAGTGGCCAATGCCAAGTGCTTCAGAGGGAATGAACAGAACAGATAATCACTGAGTGAACCATCCCTTGTTGTCCAGTCTTCTGGCAGTCAGAAGTTTAGGGACACTCAAAGCATGGGCTTGCATCTCTGACCATCCTGGCTAATAGCCATTGATGGACCCCATGCTCTGTTACCCTTCCAGGGTTTCACTGTGTTGGGGTGATTTCAGGAATTCCCTGAGGACACGACATCTTTGTCCAATAAGTGATTGACACAAGCAGTTCAAAAACACAAAGCCTTTTAACACAAAAATCCCTATTGCAGTTAGCTAGAAGCACCTCGAACCGCAGTGACATACAATCAGAGGTGATCCTGAATAGGTAGCTTCCCGCTTCCGATGGCCAGTTGTCTGCAGGTCATCGGGGGAGAATGATTTGTGACCACAGCTCTTGCTAGCAGTTCTCAATTAGTGTCTTCTCTCTCGCTCCCCTCTCTCCTGCTTTGGTTCCCTGCCTCTTGTTTATCTTTATGGTTAAGACTTTGGACATGTGCTAACTTTGTGGTTAACCACTTGCTGCTGTGCTCCATGTCATGACCTGCTGCTTTACCACTTTTTGTTATTTTTCCACTTGCACACTTTCACTTAATGGTGGTAAAGCTTTCAAAAAGCAGTAATGCTTGTTTTCCATTATCATCCCCCAACTAATCTAGTTTTTTTTCTGCCCAGTTATAATTTTGGCCTTCACAACATCCCTGGCAATGAGGTCCACAGGTTGACTATGTATTGTGTGAAGATATGCTTTTTGTTTGTTTATTTGCTTGTTTTAAATCTCCTTTCTCGTGTTATGTGAAGAGGTAAGTAACACTTCCTTTTTCACTTTCTCCACGCCAGTCATGATTTTATAGAATGAAATGACCAGAACTGCACACAGTATTCAAGGTGTGGATATGCCATGGATTTAAATAGTGAAACAGAGGTGACTGAACCCACAGCAGCTCATTATCCTCTTCCTGGCCAGTGTGGCTTTGCATCACAGTATGTAAATAACTTATATAACCAAATTCTATTGAGTTCTGTGCTAGGTTATTTACAGTGGCCTAAAGGAATTAGGCACTAATCTGCCAATAGGAGTTGGATGCTAAACTTCCATAGGCTGTTCTGAAAATGACAGGCTAAACATGCCGTAGTTCTGCAGCACAGCTTTCCTTAAGGCTCCCTTCACCTCTTTGTTCCTCAGACTGTAGATGATGGGGTTGAACATTGGGGTGATGATTGCGTACATGAGAGACAGAGCTTTATGAAAGGCTAGGGACTGCTCAGCCAATGATGATATGGTATTCACCCACGAAAGCTTATGTCCAATACAACTGTTAGTCTGAAGGGTGCCACTGGACTCTTTGTTGCTTTTTACAGATCCAGACTAACACGGCTACCCCTCGGTTATTTGACATACATGATAATGCTAGTCCTGTATTACAGATTCATCACCAGCAGGTGAGAGGAGCAAGTGGAAAAGTCCTTTTGCCTCCTGGCAGAGAAGGCAATTTGCAGGATGGCTGAGAGGATAAAAATGTAAGACACAACAAAGAAGAGGAAGGAGGCCAGGGATACCAGGGAGCAGGAGATCAGAATAATCATTTCCGCCATGGGGCTTTTTGTGCAGGACAATTTGAGCAGCTCCTCCATGTCACAGAACAAATTATTAATTTCATTAAGGCCACAGAAGCTTTGCTGGGGAACCATCCCCACTGCTAATGCACTGACTGAGAAACCAGTTATTCAGGAGGCAGATACCAGCTGAAGGCAGACCCTGAGGCTAACATTATCGCTGAGTGGGTTGCATATGGCTAGATAATGGTCATAAGCCATGACTGCAAGTAGGAAACACTCAATGCAAGCCAAAGCACTGAAGAAGAACAACTGTGTGATGCAGTCCCTGAAGGACATTGTCTTGTCCTCTGCCAAGAATCCAGCCAGCAAACTGGGGACAATGACTGAGGTGTAGCAGGTGTCCAGGAAGGACAAGTTCCCCAGAAAGAAGTACATGGGGGTGTGAAGCTGCTGATCAGCCACAACTAGCACAACAGTGAGAAGGTTCCCAGCCATGATCACAATGTAGATCACTAGAAACAGCACAAATGTAGAATCTGAACTTCATCCAGGTTCCTGAATCCCAGCAGAATGAATTTGGTGATGGATGTTTCATTCTTCCATTGCATGTGTCCCATGTGTTCTCTGGAAAGAAAGAAAGAAAGATTGTCTCTCCCCGGATCTCCAGATATGTCCTTGTTCTACCATCCCTTTTAACTTTATTCAATATTTATTTAAGAAGTGATTTTCAAAAGATTGAGTGTTTCTCTACATTGCACTTTTGTCATTAAAACTTTTGTCGCACAGGGGTGTGAACAAAACATCCTCCTGAATGACAAAAGTTTTAACGACGAAAAGTGCCGGTGCGGACAGCACTTTCTTGGAAGCTGCTCTTTCGTCAACGAAGCAACCGCCCCTCATGGGAGAGAGGGCTTATTTTGTCACAGAGAGAGAGCTCTCCCAGTGACAGCTACACTGCTTACCTTACAATGGTGCAGTTGCAGCGGCACCGCTGCACCGTTTCAAGGTGTGCAGCATAGACATAGCCTCAGTTAGGCACCTAGTGGGATTTTACAACACCTCAGTACCTAAATTTATTGATTTCAACAGATATTACGTGACAGATGCTTTTGAAAATCCCACTAGGCTCTAAATACCTTCAAAAATCTGGCCCATAACCTTTTTAAGAGCATTAGCAAATCCATCTAGGAACGTCTCTGCATCTTTAGGCATATAAATACCTTTGAAAATCTGGCCCTTAGTGTATAATACTTTTTCACCTGACCTGATGACATATGAGTTTTCACAACAGGACAGTATATCTGCCAGCATGATAACAGAACTTCACAGAGGGGCACTTTTTGTTACCTCTGTAAAGAGAAAAAAATAACAGAGGCATATGTCAGCAAAACCCAGAGTGACTTACCTATAATTTCTTCAGCAACAAACATAGCACATATGGATGAGATTCTCACTCCACCCCCGTTGTATTGGCATAATGGGGTCTTAGTGGAATTGATCCAAAACATTTTTTTTCAATGGAAATTTTAAAGTTTTTAGCCAAAAAACTTGAAAAGAGAGATTTTGCCCAAAAATTGGAGTTGCAGTGCCTCCTGGGATATGTAGTTTGCACCTCATGTCTCCATTCTCAAAAAGCTCGAACCCCCATCTGGACTACATCTTCCATAATGCAGCAGGAACAGGGATTCCATATTGCAAAGCTAACTCTCACTAAGATCACAGAATCATAGAATCATATAAAATTAGAATTGGAAGAGACCGCAGGAGGTCATCTAGTCCAATCCCCTGCTCAAAGCAGGACCAACACCAACTAAATCATCCCAGCCAAAACTTTGTCAAGCCACACCTTAAAAATCTCTAAGGATGGAGATTCCACCACTTCCCTAGGTAACCCTTTTCAGTGCTTCACCACCCTCCTAGTGAAATAGTGTTTCCTAATATCCAGCCTAGACCTCCCTCACTGCAACTTGAGAACATTGCTTCTTGTTCTGTCATCTGCCACCACTGAGAACAGCCTAGATCCATCCTCTGTGGAACCTGCCTTCAGGTAATTGAAGGCTGCTATCAAATCCCCCCTCATTGTTCTCTTCTGCAGACTAAAGAACCCCAGTTCCCTCTGCTTCTCCTTGTAATTCATGTGACCCAGCCCCCTAACAATTCTGTTGTCCTCCACTGGACTCTCTCCAATTTGTCCACAACCTTCTTGTAGTGTGGGGCCCAAAATACGTCAGATGAGGTCTCAGCAATGCCGAATAGAGAGAAATGAACCCATCCCTCAATCTGCTGGCCATGCTCCTACTAATACAACCCAATATGCCATTGGCCTTCTTGGCAACAAGGTCATATTGCTGATTCATGTCCAGCTTCTCACCCACTGTAATCCCCAGATCCTTGTCTGCAGAACTGCTGCTTAGCTAGTCAGCCCCAGCCTGTAGTGGTGCCTGGGATTCTTCAGTCCTAAGTGCAGGACTCTGCACTTGTCCTTGTTGAACTTCATCGGGTTTCTTTTGGCCCAATCCTCCAATTTGTCTAAGTCACTATGGACCCTACCCCTGCCTTCCAGCATATCTACCTCTCCCCTCAGCTTAGTGTCATCTGTGAACTTGCTGAGGATGCAATTAATCCCGTCATCCAGATCATTGACAAAGATGTTGAACAAAACCAGCCCCAGGACTGACCCCTGGGGCACTCTACTTGTTACCGGCTGTCAACTAGACATCGAGCCATTGATCACTACCCGTTGAGCCCAACAATCTAGCCAGCTTTCTATCCACATTATAGTCCATTCATCCAGTCTATACTTCTTTAACTTGCTGGCAAGAATACTGTGGGAGACTGTATCAAAAGCTTTGCTAAAGTCAAGATATATCACATCCACTACTTTTCACATATCCATAGAGCCAGTTAACTCATCTTTCATAAATATAAAGAGAAGGGTAACAACTTTTAGGCAGGGCCAGTGCAACCATTTAGGCGGACTAGGTAGTTGCCTAGGGCGCTGAGATTTGGGGGTGCCAAAAAGCACCACCCAATTTTTTTTTAAATGGTTGAGCAGCCGCTGCTGCTGGGACAGAGAGGGAGTTTGAGCTGCCAGAGGCAGCCGGCAGCCCAGGGGGTTCCCCGGGTCAGGGCGCCGCTGCGGCAGCCGGCAGCCCAGGGGGTTTCCCAGGTCAGGGCTCCGCCGCGGCAGCCCGCGGCCCAGGGGATCCCCCCGGGTCAGGGCGCCACCGCGGCAGCCAGCAACCCAGGGGGTCCCCCGGGGCAAGGCGCCGCAGCGGCAGCCGGTGGCTCAGGGGGTTCCCTGGGTCATGGCGCCGTTGCCAGCAGCCCAGGGCTTACTCTGGGTCAGCGCGCCAGCAGGGCCGCCCAGAGAGGGAGGCAAGAGGGGCAATTTGCCCCAAGCCCCGCAGAGGCCCCTACGAGAGTTTTTTGAGGCCCCTGGAGCGGGGTTCTTGACTTGCTCCAGGAGCTCCGGAAAACTCTCACAGGGCCCGGGCCCCTGGAGCTTCTTCTGCTCCCGATCCTCACTGGCGGGGGGTCCTTCCACTCTGGGGCAGAAGGACCCCCCGCCGGTGAATTACCATCAAAGTGGGACCCACTGCGGACATGCAGCCCGGTCTTCGGCGGTAATTAGGCGGTGGGGGGCCCTTCTGCTCTGGGACCAGTCACCGAAGTGCTCCAGAGACCCATGGCGGGGGCCCTCCGCCACAGAATTACCGCTGAAGACCCGGCTGCACTTCGGCAGGTGGTCCCGCTTCGGCAGTAATTCAGCAGTGGAGGGGCCCCTCGGCGGGTCTCCGGGACACTTCGGTGGCAGGTTCCAGGTGAGGAAGGGCCCCCCGCCGCTGAATTACCGCCAAAGCAGGGGCCCCCAGCCGCTGAAGACCCCAGGCCCCCAGAATCCTCTGGGCTGCCCTAGCACGCCGCTGGCAACCCAGGGAGGTCCAGGAGGCAGCCGCCAGACCAGGGGTTCCACTGCGCAGTCCTGCTTGGAGAGGATGCAGAGCAGAGGTGAGCTGGGGTGGGGAGGTACCACAGGGCTCCTCAGGCCAGGGGGTGGGGAGCTGCCACGGGGGCGGGCGGCACACTTCAGGGCAGGGGGGGCGCAGAGCTACTGCAGGGCTTGGGGGGGCGCAAGGTGGAAGTTTTGCCTAGGGCGCGAAACTTCCTTGCACCGGCCCTGCCTTTATGTATGCAATAACATCAAATCCCTACTGGCCAGAGGTACAGAATCACTTACCTGTATGGGGTTAATCAGTTCAATTTGCCTAGCTTGCACCTGACCAGAAGGACCAATGGGGAAAAAAGATACTTTCAAATATGGGGGCGGGGGTTGTTAGTGCTCTTTGTTTTGTTCCCTCTTGAGACAAAGAGGGAGACCAAGCAGGTAATCCAGCTCCTATTAAAATGATATATCTATGCTGGAGGTAATATTATTCCTGCTTTGTAACTGGGAAGCAGAGTCAGAGGGGAATGCTCTGTGTTTTAAGTCTTTTTATTACCCTGTAAAATTACCTTCCATCCTGATTTTAGAGATGTGCTTCTTTTACTTTTTTCTTTATAATAAAGTTCTTCTTTTAAGAATCTCATTGGTTTTTAGTGTCCTAAAAATCCAAGGGTCTGGTCTGTGCTCACCTTGTTAATCTATTTGGTTGGTAGATTATTTTCAAGCCTTCCCAGGAAAAGGGGTGACGGGGTTTGGGGGGATATTTGGGAGGGGGATAGGGCTCCAAGTGGCCCCTCCCTGAATATTTGTTTAAATCACTTGGTGGTGGCAGCAATACCATCCAAGGACAAGGAAGGAATTTATGCCTTAGGGAAGTTTTTAATCTAAGCTGGTGGAATATAAGCTTAGGGGGTCTTTCATGAGGGTCCCCACATTTGCACCTGTAGCAGAGTGGTTACCTGCTCCTGTCCTGAAGGGTTTAAAAAGCAGCCTGAGAGGGCTTGAAAACTGCAGCTCTATAAGCTGGGCTGATTGGGGAAGTGGCCGCAGCTGGGCAACAGCCCAATCAGGCCACGACTGGCCTGTATAAGGCGGCCAGGGAAGCCAGGAGCAGTCTCTCTTTGCCTGTAGAGAAAGAAGGGTCTGGTTGTAGGGAGTTAGAGACAGGGTACCTGAGTGAAGCAGGGCTGGGGAGCTCTAGCCTGGAAATCCCCAGGCTGCAGCCTAGTATAAGACAACAGGTACTGGGGGTTGCAGAGGGTAGCCCACGGGTAGGCAAAGGCAGCAGGTCCAAAACCAAACCCCTTTGCCTATGATGAGGGGCTGATATTGCAGTCTGCCCCAGTGAATGGGGGCTAGACGGAGATTGGGCGGTAGTCAAAACTGACGCAAAGTGGGGATAGTGGGTTGGGGGGTTCCCTGGGGGCAGCACCCCAGTTAAAAGGGCACCAGGGTCCAGGGAAGGACACAGGGGCCAAGAAGACAGGTGGATCACTGGCCTGCAGAGGGTGCTTCTGACTGGCAATGAGCTAATTCCCAAGGACAACCAGCAGGAGGTGCCCCAGGGGTGAGTCTGCATGTCTACAGTACCTCAGAGTGGGGAGGGAACCCTAATATCATCATAGAAGGCAATCAGCTTGGTCAGGGATGACTTGCCCTTGGTGAATCCATGCTGACTCTTCCTGATCACCTTCTTCTCCTCCAAGTGCTTCAAAATGGATTCCTTGACGACCTGCTCCATGATTTTGCTTGGGACTGAAGTAAGGCTGACCGCTCTGTAGTTCCCCAGGTTCTCTTTCTTCCGTTTCTAAAATATAGGCAATATATTTGCCTTTTTTAAATCATCTGGGACCTCCCTTATAGCCACTAATTTTCAAAGATAATGGCCAATGGCTGTGCAATCACAAGAGCACCCTTGGATGCATGCGATCTGGACCCATGGACTTGTGCATGTCTAGCTTTTCTAAATAGTCCTTAATCTGTTCTTTCACCACTGAGGGTTGCTCTCTTCTCCCTATATTGAGTTGCCCAGTGCAGCAGTTTGTGAAGCACTGACTACTTCAGATTTTTCCACACCGTGTCACTAGGTTGCCTCCCCCATTTAGTAAGGGTCCCCCACTTTCCCTGACCTCCTTCTTGTTGCTAACATACCTGTAGAAACCCTTCTTGTTACCCTTCAAATCTCTTGCTAGCTGCAACTCCAATTGTGCTTTGGCCTTCCTGATTACACCCCTTCATGCTCTAGCAATATTTTTATACTTCTTCCTAGTCATCTGTCCAAATTTCCACTTTTTTTAAGATTCCTTTTAAGTTTAAGCTCACCAAAGATTTCATTGTTAAGCCAAGCTGGTCACCTGCCATGTATGCTATTCTTTCAGCACTTCGGGATGGTTTGTTCCTGCATTCTTAATAAGGCTTCTTTAAAATACAGCCAGCTCTCCTGGACTCCTTGCCCCCTCATATTAGCTTCCTAGGGGATCCTGTCCATTAGTTCCCTAAGGGAGTCTAAATCCAAGTCCCATATTTTGCTACTCTCCTTTCTTCCTTTTGTGAGGATCCTGAACTCAACCATTTCATTGGTCATTGCTGCCTAGATTGCCACCCACTTCTATTTCCCCTACCAATTCTTCCCTGTTTGTAAGCAGCAGGTCAAGAGGAGCATGGCCCCTAGTTGGTTGCTCCAGCACTTGTACCAGGAAGTTGTCCCCAACACTCTCCAAAAACTTCCTGGAGAGATGAGACCAGGATGCATTATGAGGGATGGATGAGGAAGCCCAGCCTCTAGGGGAGAATGGGGACACTTGGAACAAACTACAACTCCCAGGAGGCACTGCAACTCCCATTATTTGGGTAAATTCTCCCAGTCCTTAGACCCAGTCCCCAGTTTGCCAGCAGGCTCAGCCAGGTTCAACTTTTTGCAAAATTTCTCATGGGGAGTGTCATAACATTTTTCCCAGATCTGGACCTTAGCGTCCAAAATATGGGTGTTAGCATGAAAACCTCCAAGCTTAGTTACCAGCTTGGACCTGGTAAAGCTGCCACCAGCCAGGAATTATACAGTGCCTAGCTCACTGTGGTCTCCCCAAAACCTTTCCTGGGGGATCCCCAGACTCAGATGCCTTGAGTCCTACAACAAAGCGAAATAACCCCCTCCCCTTGTTTCCTGGTTACTTCCTCCCAGTCCCCTCCCTAGACGACCCTAGGAGATTCCCTGCTTCCAGTCCTGGAAACACAAGTACCGAGAGAGCTAATCTCTCTCCCCGCCCCACCCAGAGGGTATGCAAAGTCAGGCTTAGTAAATCTAACACAAAGAGATTTTCCCCCTGACTTCTTCCTCCCACCAATTCCCTGGTGAGCTGCAGACTCAATTCCCTGGAGTCCCCACTAAAGAAAAACTCCAACAGGTCTTAAAAAGAAAGCTTTATATAAAAAGGAAAGAAAAAGACATTAAACATAGTCTCTGTATCCAGGTGACAATATACACGGTTAATTGCTTAAAAGAAAAATGAATAAACAGCCTTATCCAAAAAGAATACACTCCAGCAACTACACACATGTAAATACAAAAAAACCAATATAAACCTATCATCTTACTCTCCTTGTACTTACAACTTGGAAACAGAAGATTAGAAAGCCAGGAGACAGAAAGATCACTCTCAGAGCCAAGAGGGCCAGACACAAGACAAAGGACAAAGAACTCACACCCAAAACTTCCATCCATCCAGATTTGAAAAAGTCCTGATTGGTCCTCTGCTCAGGTGTTTCAGGTTCCCTGTGTTAACCCTTTACAGGTAAAAGAACATTAACCTTTAGCTATCTGTTTATGACAGGGACTGTGACCAGGCGTGAACATATTGTCCCAAACCAGCTTTTCTGAAAGCAAGTATCATTTAATCTCAACAGTAGGAATCAAAGCACACCACAACAATGGGGTTTTGTTCCCAAAGCAAACAGCCAATATTCAGCTGCTTTACTTGAAGTTGGGTTGGATTAACTTATCCAGAGATCCCACTTCTTGCTCTGGGAGGAACAGTCTGTATCCCTGCAGCCTCTGAGCTCCAGCAGCTTAGATTTTCAAACACTCCCAAAGCAGTTTCCCACCTGTCAGCCCTCCTATCTGCAGTCACCAGCCTAGTGGTGGTAAAACTTAAAAGGCACTGTCCTTATAACGGGTTCAGGTTGCCTTGAATGGTGCACTGAGGTTTGGGACTGTGGGTGTGTGCTGAGGAGTCTGGGGTGCAGAGGGAGGTTGGGCAGTGGATGTGGAGGAGGTGAGAGGGATGATCGCCTTACCTTAGCCTCAGAGACACATGATAGACTGAGTGAGCAGCATGGTCAGGGAAGCTGCTCCTGCACCCTGCCCAACAAAACCAGCAGCCTGAGTCCCTGCCTGCGTCTGCCGCTACTTTTACATAACCAATGGAACTTGTTTCCTGGAGGAGAAACAGCCCTCTTAACCTTGTCCAAAATGACATGGCCCTGCCAGGCCACCCTTTTGCCACCCAACCCAGCTCCAGACCCCACCTCCAGGCACCCCTCTCCCCAACACTGAGCAGGACTGGAGGAGGTGCAGATCTCATGAGTGTGATTTTCATCCCCAACCCAAACCTGACACTTATCCTTGGGTACTGTACCCAAAGCATCCCGAATCCAACACCTGTAGTCGTGTCCCATCAGGTTTGGGTCAGGCAAAGGGCTCTACTCCTGTAGAACTATGGGATTACACAATTTTACAACGTTTCGAAGCAGCCAGGTGAGACAATACAAAGGCAGACAATGCTACATAGACATAGCATATCTGGGGCGGGGAGTGAGAGGAGTAATAAAAAAGAAGTGTCCACTTCTTTCAACAGCTGCATGAGTGCTGGACACTTGTTTGTTTGTTACAGTTCCAACAGATGTCTGATCCCCTTGCTGTCATTGAGCAGCATGCTGCTCTACATAGAGTGCATTGAAATGACTTACGGTGTAAAGTACAACTCAGTGTGAGCAAGAGAATCCAAAGCTGGCCCTTACTCAGGCAAGTAATTTTTTCTCACAAAGAGGCAAGAGGGGCAGGGCTTAGCACACAGCCCCTTCCTTGGCATCTCCCATGGGCTAGCTTGGTCACCTCCCAGCAAGGGCTGGCTTTTATGGATCCCATTCTTAGGCATCCATCCCTCCTCATTTATTGCATAGAAGCCTGAGCACCTCACTCAGGCTTTGTGGATCTCAATGATTTTCTAGGCACCTAAGAGTTAGGAGTGGGGATGCTCAGCGCCTAATGGGTGGTCTACACTGAAAACATACATCGGCAGCACTACGACTCTCAGGTGTAGCCAAGCTAACCTTGGTTCAAACAGCTATAGGTCAACAGAAGAATTCCTCCAGTGACGTAGCTACTGCCTCGGGGTGTGGGTGGGGGAATTACCTACAGAACCCCTCCCACCACTGCAGTGAGCGTCCACACTGAAGAGCTACAGCTGTGCTGCCGTAGCATTGTAAGTGCTGACATATCTTACGTCCCTTTGTGAATTTAGTCCTTTGCACTCTCACTTACTGTGGAACAATCAGACTGGTGAAACAAAGCCAGGCTATTTCTAGTACTGAGGCACATGAGATGAAAAATGATGGGAAATTGTTTGTTTATGTAATATTCATCACATAGAAGGAAAGAGGGTTGTAAAATGTATTGTCACACACAGCACAAGAAACATTTGGAAATTAAGAAGCAATAAGAAATTCACCATTATAAATAACGGGCCATATTCTAACCTCCATGTAAATGTGGAGTAACATCATCAGCTTCAGTAAAGTTACTCCACTCTTACCAGAGGTGTAAATGAGATTGTATCATGGATCACAGCTAAGGAGAAAATTCCTTTCTTACTTTCATTCCTTTTCTAAACTAGCAGAACTGACAAAGAAAACTTGCAGACACATTTGTGTGCCAGGAAGCTGTAATATCATTCTGCACAGTGTAAGTTCTGTGTGATACTGTGTAGAGTGACCAGATAGCAAGTGTGAAAAATTGGAACTTTTTTTTGGTGGGGTGGGGGTATAGTTGTGTGTATAAGACAAAGTCCCTAATATCGGAATAGTCCCAATAATATTGGGATGTCTGGTCAACCTAGAATGGTGCCATGTGAGCACTGGCAAACCAACATGTATGGATGTGTCTTCAAATTCTATCTATCATAACCTATTTTATATGAATTATCTATCATCACAAGCTATTGTATATAAATCTATCTAGCTACGTCATTATCTACTGTATATCTACTTATGTGTCTAATAAGCATCACTATCTAGCTTTCTATCTATCTTTCTAGGAACATTTAGCCAAATTCATCATCCTGTAGCCAGGGCTACATTCACAAAAGGAGTTGGCTCCTAGCTGCTATATTACACACCAGAAGTCCAGCATCAGGCCCCACTAGGGGTCACCAGACCCCCACTCAGATGTCGCTGAATCCTGTAGATGTCTTATCTCAGTTAACACCCATGTTTTGGACAAAAGATGGCAGCTGCAGTGCACATGCCCCAAGGCTGAAAAATAGACACACAGGGAAATTTCACTGAAACAACTAGGTGCTGAGGGAGTATAGACACTACAGGGTTCTGCGGCAGTTGAGCAGGAGTTTTGTGAATCTCAGGGATGATGAAATCTAGGACTCAGGCACCTACAGGGGCATTTAGGTGCCTAAATCCCTTTGTGAATTGAAGGCCTAGTCCATACTAGGGAGGGGGTCGATCTAAGTTATACAACTTCAGCTACGTGAATAATGTAGCTGAAGTTGACGTACTTAGATCTACTTGTCATGGTGTCTTCACTGTGGTAAGCTGATGGCTGACGGTCTGTCGTTGACTCCGACTGTGCCTCTTGCCCTGATAGAGTACCGGAGTAGACAGGAAAGCACTCGGCAGTTGATTTATCGCTTCGAGACTAGACACAATAAATCGACCTCCCCGCTGGATTAATTGCTACCCATGGATCCAGTGGGTAATGTAGACAAACCCCAACATAGTGAAACTAACTCCTCCCTGCTGCACTTAGGTTCTAAGTGGTCACAGAGAACAGCCTCTCGGGAAATGTAAGTCAGAGCCAGGCACAGAATTTCTGATCTTCATGATCAGGAACAAAACAGAAATGTGGTTTTAAAACTCCTTGGGAGAGGACACAATCTGCTGGATCTCCTTCAGAATCCTATCCTTGTTGCTGGATACATTCATCTTGGCTTTTTTGAGGAGTACTTTGACATTGTCTTCTGAGTAGGATGAAGTAAAGGTGGTAAACGTGTCTCTGAAGTCCTTTATTTTATCTAGGAATAAAATAGGTGCGTAAGTGCCAAATATAGGGAAAAAATGGTTCTGCTTTTACAATTTGACTGCTCCCAGACCCATAGAATCCAGGTACAGAAAGAGGCAGGGGAACAACATGGCCAACTCCTGAGGTTTACGTAGAATCACAGAAATGAGGGGCTGAAAGGGATCTCAAGATGTCACTAAGTCCAATTTCCTGTGCTGAGGCAGGACCAAGTGAACCTAGACCATCCCTGACATTTGTTTGCCCAAGCTGCTCCTAAAATCTTCAGTTGAGGATTCTACCATGTCCCATGGAAGCCTATTCCAGAGTGTAACTACCCTGAGAATTAGAAAGTTTTTCCTAGTTCCCCACCCCCGACACACACACGAAAAAAAAACTATGACCAGATGACTAGCAACATAGACAATAAAGGGGAAGGATGGAAATCTGCATAAGTAAAAAACACATCAAAGACTTTCTGACCAGTTTGAATGAATTCAAATCATCAGGGCCTGATGCTATTTACCCGATGGTACTGAAGGAATTAGCTGAAGAAATCTCGGAGTCACTGGCAATAATATTTATGAACTCATGGATGATAGGAGAGGTCCTGGAAGGCTGGAGACAAGCTCATCTTTAAAAAGAGGGGAAAGAGAGAGCCACAGAACTTGAGAACCTACTAGAACAATGTCTAAAACATTAAATTTACAAATACCTGGAAGACAAAGAGGTGATCACTAACAGCCTGCATGGATTTACCAAGAAGAAATCATGCCAAACCAGCTTGATTTCCTTCTTTGGAAGAGTAACTGATTTGGTGGATAGGGGGAATGCAGTGGACATGATATAGCTGGACATCAGCAAGGGTTTTGACACAGTCCTACATGACATTCAGATAAGTAAGCTGGAGAAATGCAGACTTGGTAGAACTATCATTAAGCAGATATATAATTGGTTAAAGAACCTCAAAAAAAGAGTAACTATTAATGGAATGTTGTAGATTGGAGGGAGTTCTCAAGTGGGGTTCCACAGGGATCTGTTCTGTGTTAAATGTTGTTTAACATCTTAATTAATGACCTGGATGTAGAACTAGAGAATATATTTATCTAGTTTTCAGAGTTAACATTCAAAGGGATCTTCATAAATTGGAGCACTGGGCTATAGACAACAAAATGAAATTCAACAAAGACAAATGTAAAGTTCTGCACTTAGGGAAGAAAAACCAAATACACAAATACAGAATGAGGGGTAACTGGCTTGGCAGCAGCACTTCTGAGAAGGATGTGGGAGTTGTGGTGGATCACAACCTCAATATGAGTCAGCAATGTGATGTTGTTGCAAAGAAAGCAAATGCAATTTTAGGCTGAATTAACAGAGGCATAGTATGCAAGTCACAGGAGGTGATAGTACCACTGTACTCAGCGCTGGATAGACCTCATCTGGAGTACTAATTTTGGTCACTAATATATAGAAAGAATATACAGAAACTGGAAAGGCTCCAGAGGTGAGCAACAAAGATGATCAAAGGGATGTGTAGAAGGGTGGACTCGCCCCTGCAGCGCCTCCTGCTGGTGACTTCTGGAATTAGTTTGGTTCCAGCTCCAGAGTGCCCTCTGCAGGCCAGTGATCCATCTGTCCTCTGGCCCTCGTGTCCCTCTCTAGACTCCAGTGCCCTTTTACACGGGGTACTGCCCCCTGGCAGTAACCCCTTTCTCTCAGGGTCTCCCCTCCTCAGGAATCCCTACCCTCTATTCCCACCTTGCTTCAGTATATGGCTACTGCCAGTCATTGTCTAGCCCCACGCCCTGGGGCAGACTGCAGTATCAACCTACTCATCACTGGCAAGGAGGGTTTGGACCTGCTGCCTTGGTCTGCCCCTGGGCTGCCCTCTGCAACCCCCAGTACCTATGAGCCAAATGCTAGACTGCAGCCTGGGGCTTTCCAGGCTGGAGCTCCCCAGCTCCTCTGCCTTTCCCCAGCCCTGCTTCACTCAGGTATCTTGTGTCTAGCTCCCTGCAGCCAGGCCCTTCTCCATCTACAAACAGACAGAGACTTCCCCTTGGCTTCTGGCTTCCCTGGCCTTCTTATAAGGTCTTGTTGCTCAGTTTGGGGCATGGCCCCAGCTGCAGCCACTTCCTCAAATCAGCCCAGCCTAAAGGCTGCTTTCTCCAGCCACAGCCCCTTCCCAGGGCTGTGTTTAATCCCTTCAGGGCAGGAGCAGGGATCCACTCTGCTACACGATAGAATGCCCTTGACGCCTTCGAGGAGCACTGGATGCTGTCCGGGGTTCTCTGCTTGGTGTCCCCATCAGGCTCCCTTCTTATGACCCTTTGACCTCACTCCTGTGTCTGTTCTTTTATTAGTTGTCCCCCAGAATCAGTGGGGTTCTGAGGTCCTGTAGATCCTCCCCTTAGGCGGGGGGTGGGGGGGATCTATTAGCAATGGGTGGGCTTCCGCCTTCCCAGTTCCCAGAAACCCAATAGGTACAGGATGGAATGCAATCCCTCTGAGCAAAGGCTGAAGGAACTGGGTATGTTTAGTTTGGAAAAGAGGAGATTGAGTGGGGCATGATATCAGTCTTCAAATACTTAAAAGGCTGCTGTCATAAATATAAAGGGAAGGGTAACAACCCTTATGTATGCAGTAACATAACCTCCTTCCTGGCCAGAGGTACAGAATCCTCTTACCTGTAAGGGGTTAATCAGGTCATTTAACTTAGTTGGCACCTGACCAGAAGGAACAATGTGGAAAAAAAGATACTTTCAAATGGTCGGGGGGAGGGTTTTTTTGTGCTCTCTTTGTTGGTTCCCTCTTGGGACAAAGAGAGAGACCAAATAGGAAAACCAGCTCCTAACAAGATCCTGAAATTATACATCTAAAATTACAGAAATTGTAAGTAATAGCAAGGAAATGCATTAGATTAGCTTTTGTTTTAGCTTGTGAATTTTCCTTATGCTAAGAGGTAATTTTATTCCTGTTTTGTAACTGAGAAGCAGAGTCAGAGGGGAATCCTCTGTGGTTTAAATCTTTTTATTTAACCTGTAAAGGTATCTTCCATCCTGATTTTGCAGGTGTGATTCTTTTATTATTTTTTTTAATAAAATTCTTTGTTTACGAACCTGATTAATTTTCAGTGTCCTAAAAACCAGGGATTTGGTCTGTGCTCATTTTGTTTACCTATTTGGTTAGTATATTATACTCAAGCCTCCCTAGGAAAAGGGGTGAAGGGGCTTGGGGGGATATTTGGAGAAGGTAGGGCTCCAACTGGCCCCTCTCTAAATGTTTGTTTAAATCACTTGGTGGTGGCAGCAATACTGTCCAAGTACAAGAAAAGGAATTTTTGCCTTGGGGAAGTTTTTAACCTAAGCTGTTGGAATATAAACTAAGGGGGTCTTTCAGGCTGGTCCCCACATCTGTACCCAGAGTTCAGAGTGGGGAGGGAACCCTAGCAGCTGCCATGAAAAAAGATGAAGCAAAGTTGTTCTCTCTTGCCACAGAGGGCTGGATAAGAGGCAATGGGTTCAAACTACAGCACAAAAGATTTAGATTGAATCTCAGGAAAAAATCCTAACTGTAAGAATGGTAGGACAATGGAATAAACTGCTTAGGGAGGTCATGGAATCTCCTTCACTGGAGATTTTCAAAAGGAGGCTGGGTAGCCATCTGTCCAGGATGGTTTTTATAGAATAAATCCTGAATCTTGGCTGGGGTTAGACTAGATGACCCTTGTGGTCCCTTCTAACCTTATAGAAGTCATGGGCCATATTAAGCCCATGACTTCTTGTCCTTTCTTCAATGGACATTGAGAATAGTTGATCCCATCCTCTTTATAAAGCCCTTAACATATTTGAAGACTGTTATCAGGATTAGATGAGGATCGCAGCTGTTCTTTATATTTTCAAAAGTAAGTTTCCAGTCCTTAGGTTTCAGAGAAAAACCTGAAAATGTGACACTAATGTACCGTAAAGGTGCAGAAACCAGAAAACAAATACAAATAACCAGGCATTTAGTGTTTTCTTAACAATTTCATGATTTTAAGCCCATCTCATGCTTTTAAGAAAGCTTAGCTAGCTAGCTAGCCAGAAAGATAGATAGATTGTATTGGGATAGCCTATCTATCTATCTATCTATCTATCTATCTATCTATCTATCTATCTATCTATCTACACTGGTGTGATTGACTATGTAGCCCAAAAAGGCCCTGAAAGGGTTAACTTGGGCCAATTATGTTACCTGGCTGCATGTGAAGAGAGAACCAGACTTAACTGAAGGTGAGTGCCAGCTGAGGAAGGTGCTAGGTGAGCTCCATGAAGGCAGGAGTTTCAGCGAAGAAGGGGGCTGCAAGAAGCACCTCTCTCTGAGTTAGGGAGTGGAGAGATATGGAAGAGATTTGGCCCCAGGGATGGTCTCCTGAGATTGGAAATCTGGCAAGAGGCAGTGAGAGATAGCAACTACTGGAACAAAGCTGGCTCCAGTACTAAGCCCTGAACAAAGGGCAGGATTTGGAGAATCAGGGAAAGAGCCCTGGGAGGTGCTCAGCAGAGGAACAAAGCAGCAGGGAAGGATGAGAGGCCAAGCCTGAGGAGGGTAGAAATCGGCTTCAGTTCATCCTTTTGTCTTGGGATTTTTGTTAAGGGATTCCAGGGGAGAGCCTGCCCCTGAAAGAAGGCTGAACCTAGAGAGGTTTGGAAGAAGAAGGCCTGTGAAAGGATCAGACCGTGATTGTTGGTTATAGGGCCCCTAGGCTGCAAACCAGTGGAGTGTGTGGGCCAAGGTTCCCCTACCAGCCACAGGAGAAGGGCATGAATTCCTTGAAAAGGGCCAAGGATGACTGGAAGCCATGTGGTAAAGTTGCTCAAGCTCCCTAGGACTAGAGTTGTTGCCAGAGACCTGATATAAGGACACTAGACTTTTTTTCTGGGACCCTTGTACACTGGAATGGGAGGATTTAAATTATGACCTAACCCAAAGGCTGAGCCCTGGGAAAAGGTGGTCCACCAAGGTGACCATCCGCTGGGGGCTCCAGATGGGGACAGAGACATTATGCTCGCACCTGGCCATAAGAAGATGCTCTACAGATGAGTTCTTGTCCCCATCTTCCTTACATTTTGGGCTGCATAAGTAGGGGCAATGCCAGCAGATCGAGGGACGTGATCATTCCCCTCTATTCGTCATTGGTGAGGCCTCATCTGGAGTACTGTGTCCAGTTTTGGGCCCACACTACAAGAAGGCGGTGGAAAAATTGGAAAGAGTCCAGCGGAGGGCAACAAAAATGATTAGGGGGCTGGAGCACATGACTTATAAGGAGAGGCTGAGGGAACTGGGATTGTTTAGTCTGCAGAAGAGAAGAATGAGAGGGGGATTTGATAGCTGCTTTCAACTACCTGAAAGGGGGTTCTGAAGAGAATGGATCTAGACTGTTCTCAGTGGTACCTGATGACAGAACAAGGAGTAATGGTCTCAAGTTTCAGTGGGAGAGGTCTAGGTTGGATATTAGGGAAAACTTTTTCACTCTGAGAGCGGTGAAGCACTGGAATGGGTTACCTAGGGAGGTGGTGGAATCTCCTTCCTTAGAGGTTTTTAAGGCCCTGCTTGACAAAGCCCTGGCTGGGATGATTTAGTTGGGAATTGGTCCTGCTTTGAGCAGGGTTTTGGACTAGATGACCTCCTGAGATCTCTTCCAACCCTGATATTCAATGATTCTACCTTCCTCAGTTTGTCTATTTTATTTCCCTTCCCTTTGCAAACTAGGAAAAAACAAAGATTTTCCAGACACTTTTGTTTGCTGGGCAGCTGGAATATTGATGGGAGTTAGGTGCCCAAGTCCTGGTGAGGATCTGCAATTACATGACCAGTGTAGCAGGTCAAAGCTGAATCTGTCCAATGAGTACAAGGGAGTCTGTATCTCATGTAATGCACATGTTGACAGGCCAAGAGGAAGTCTAAGTGATACCAGTTAGGTCCCCTTTCCACTCCCCACTGAAGGTGGCCTGTTCTGCCACATCTCCTCTCAGTTACAGAGAGTGGAAATCTAGAGAAATCCATTCTATTTCAGTAAAATATATATAAAAAAATTTAAAACATTGATCAGTAAGAACTTGCACTTTTGTCTTGATTAGCATGAACCAGCAGGCCTAGTTTCTGACCACAGGGTGACTCAATGAATTAAAAAGCAGCACATTTAAAACAGGTGGGATTATTTTGCTGAACACACAAGTGACCTGTGGAACTCATTGTTGCAGGGATTACCATGGCCGGTCAAAATAGGATTGTAGGAAGTGTTGGATATTATGCAAACATCCATGGATTAAAAGAGAATGCAAAAGGTATAAACCTGCCTGCATTAGCCCATACGAAAACTATTTCCCTGGGAAAGGTTTATTTGTAATTTTTTATTATGGGGTTTTGTGCCCTTCCTTGTGACTCATGTCATGTTGGACACTGTCAGAGTCAGGACAGAGAGCTAGATGGACCCTGCTCTAGTAGACAGTGGCAATACCTGAGCTCCTCTGCTCATGTCCACTAGTGTCAGCCAGGAGAAACTCCATTTCAGTCAGTGAGCTCCGACCAGACACATGGGATGAGGTTCACAGCAGAACTCAGGTGTTGAGTTACTGAGAGTCATGGTGCCTATAAAATTTTAGACCCCTATAAAATCACTGGGATTCAGACAGGCTGAGTTAGGTGCCCAGGCTCCTGGTGCAAAGAACAAAGAACGACAGGTTCCTGGGAAAGTGATCCACAAACTCAGCACTCAAGTCCAGGCTGGAGGAAGGCGCTTGTCTCTGCTTGGGGTTCTCAGCTGTGATGAAAGACACTCTATAGTCTGGTGGTTACAACACTTACACGGGTTGTGGGGGCCCCAGCATCCAGTCCCCCTGCTCCACTGACTCTCCAATTATTTATCCAAATTGGAACAGCTACAACAGGAGATACTGAGGGATTCCCACATCACAATATCCCCCTGCCCAGTGGTTTTGGCATTCACCTGAGAGAGAGCACACAGGGGCCTGATCCTGCAAGCCATGCCTCAGCATGTCTGCCACAGCCAAGTGAGGCAGAAAAATGCCGCTCTTTGTGCATCTGGAAGCCTGGGATGGGGCAGCAGTGGACATGCCCAGAGACAGAAACACATACACTGAGAGAACTTTTCTGCAAATCTTAGGCCCTGAGCAAGTGTAGATTCCTACAGAGTCTGGTGGCAGCTAAGCAGCAGTTTTGTGATTCTCGCTGAGGCCTGATCCTGACATTTAGGTAGCTAAACCAGCAATGAGGCATCAAAGTCCCTTTGTGAATCTAGCCCATAGAGTTTTAGAAGAGAGGTGTACATTTAAAGTACCTGGACAATTTTTATTGTTGAAGAGAGGGAAGTGCATGATGGTAGGAACATCTTTTCCTTTGAAGATGTAGCAGTCAGAGGGGTTATCAATGTCCTTAATCTCTTCTGTGTTTATCTCGGGAAATGGGATGTTATTTGCCTCACAGTACTTGGCAGTTTTCTTAATGGTCTGGGAAGGAGGGAAAAGTGATTTTAAAATAAATAAATAAATAAAATGATCATTCCCACTAATAAAACGTGATGTCACTAATATGGTCAGACTAGAGTTTTAAAAATACCCCTAACCTACAGTGTAGAAACATTCCAAGGAGCCTCTAAGGAACTGACTAATCGAGGGCCTCCATGGAAACCAGACGTGACCCTGTTGCCATATCTCTGTAACGAGAATCTTTGTATAGCAAAGCATATATTGTGGCTGAGGTTTTCAAAAGCTCCTAAGGGATCTGGATGTCCAGTTCCCATTAAAGTTAATCCTTTAGGTGGCTTTGAAAACTTCAGCCAATGGTAATGAACAGAAATCAAAACCCAGAACTTCAGCTCCAAAAGCACAAGTTTGATTTTTGTTTTGTTTTGTTTGTTTTTACAAATTCACCTATAGGAAAACTCTTGTTCCATGTAATCAAAGTAGCAAAGTGTTATAGTAGCTGCAGCCACTAGAGGGAGACAATATCACCTATGGAGCATTGGCGATATGTGAGGCTGAGGTGAGCGAGTTTGCAGAGTTCTAACTGAGTTTATTGGAAACTTAGTTCACACTTTTACTGACCCTGTCTCTTCCTGCTAGAGTGCTCTTGGCTCTTTGGTGCTAACAGAAATAAAAATTGGTCAGATCTAATGACTGTCACTTAGCACATCAGCTAGGACTGTGATACACACAGGAGCGTATCTGTGGAGTAAGCAGTTGCCATTTTTACACAGAGTAAAACTGAACTTCAAGGAATTTCCTCTTCTTCCTTGATATACAAAGGGAAAGAGAGGTCATGACTGGTCACATGCCCTTATCCCAAACCCAAGCGATCTTGCAGAGAATAAGATAAATATTCCCAGTGGTCCTATACGCCCACACATCTCAAATTGTGATCCCCACAGCACCTTCCGGGAATCCAAATGACTGCTGCTAACAACAGTGTAACCTCACTGGGTCACAGGCCAAGTCCTGGGTATTTGTGCAGTGATTGATCCTGATTGTGGTGTTGGGAGACAACACAATAAATAAGAAAAGTTACCTCAAAAGGATCCCCGTCGCTGAAGTCGAAGGAGAGGATCAGTTTCACTTTCCTCTCTGGGCGCAGAACGAGGGGGTAGGCGGCATTTATGGCAATGCCGGCATCGATCAAGTGGATGAATTCTTTGTTGGTCAATCCAGTAGATTGGGCTTTACCTGCGAACGTGCATCCACATATTGTTTTAGGCTGTGATTTTTCCAAGGGGTCACAATTAGTGAGGTGCCCAAATCCCCCTGAATTCCATGTGCATTTTCAAAGGTGCCTAAGCTGGCAGATAAACTCCTAGTGGGATTTTCTAAGGCACTTCTGTCAAGAGTAAGGCCCCAGAGCTAGCCTGCTTACATGCTAGCTTAACGTCTCCCTCTCCCCCCCACAGCAGTCTAACCAGCACAATTGGGCCTCCGCTGAGTCGCCTGATTAGCCCAACCACCCAACTGGCTGTGTGGATCTGCAGACTTGCTCTTATGACCAGTGGCAGGGTGCTGGCAGCTCAAAGCATTCACCCCTGGCTGGGAGAGCACCTGCTCCTGTCCTGTGCCCAACCTTGCTCCCACCTTGCCTTGCTCCAGGTAACTGACTCTGATTCCTGGCCTCTGACTCTGCATTTGACCCTCAGCACTGGCCCCCTGCCTTTGACTCTGGCACTGACCTTTGGCTCCAATTCCTGGCTACTGATGCCTTTTGTCACCACTTGGTATGACTCCTGCTCTAGCCGTTAGGCATGAAGTCCCCCATCATGGTCACTGTCAGGCATCGAATTCCATTTGAAACTAGTCGGAGTTAGGTGCCTACCCTGCTTGCGTGCTTCTGTAATTACCACAAAGGGCCAGACTTGCAAAGGTGGGCTGCTGCCTAAAGATACAGAGAGAGGCCTAGTGGGTATTCAGAAGCTCTGAGGGCCCAGATTGATAAAGGTATTTATGTACTTCTGCCCTCAGCACTTAACAGATTTTGGAGATTTTCAAAGGGATTTGAGCACTTAGGAGCTGAAATACCATTGGCCGTCTATAGTCCTAAATCAGTTTGGTGTTGCA